>NC_034591.1:157953857-157955056 GCF_900095145.1 Mus pahari
TACACATGAACACACACACACACACACACATACACACACTCCACATGCACATGCATACACATAGATGTGCATTCCATACACATGAACACACACACATACACACACACACACAAACACACACACACACACATACACACCATCCACACACAGAACATCCATGATATTTCTTCAGTTGTAGTTCTTACAAGCAGTATCTATGAGTGCCTCTGTAGTCTGGCTTGCAAGGGCTCATGAACACAGTGGCTTGATTCTGCACTGGACATGGCTTCCCATTGTGCATTTCCAGAGGTCCAATGAAACTAAAAACTGGTGATAGCAGTGTGGGAGACTATGCAAACACCAGGGCTGGCAGAGTAACAACTGAGTGTGGCAAGAAGGAAATCAGGTTCAGCAGGACTCAGCAGGACTCAGCAGGACTCAGCAGGACTTAGCATGACTCAGCATGACTCAGTATGACTCAGTCAAGGGTGTTGGTTCCAACTTGTAGAGCTGAACCCCGACAGCTTACTTTAGACATATATAAGTACAAGTTTGGAAAAAAGGTTGACTACATGGAAACTCTTCTGCAGAGTTATATGTGGCCTCTTCCATAAGAATGGGTTCTATAGCTCATGGGCCTAGGGGAGGATTTGGTGTGGTCTAGGTCATCAAGCTATAAAGTCCTTGTGACATCTCCCCTAAGAATTTCTCTGGACTGAGACACAATGCTCAAGATAAAGACCTAGAGAGGAAGGGTCTGGGTTAAATATAATAGTCTGGGGGATTAGGGTGTGGCCCTACAGATAACCAGAGTATTAACCACCACCAGTGGAAGACGATTATACATCACAGTCCAGTGAAGGAACAAGCCTGTGTGCATAACGTTCCTGGTTTCCCTGGCGCTTATGTGTGCGTACAGGGACCCCGTGCCCTCCACTACAGCAGTACTTCATTGTCCTTATTTTTTTCTTTTTATTTATTTATTTTTCATAAAATATGTATGATCATATTCCTGGTCCTCCCCCAACTCCTCTCATATCCTTTCTACATCCCTACCCGTACAACTTGATGTTCTCCCTCTGTACTGGCTACCTTTGTGTCAACTTGACACAGCCGGAGTTATCATAGAGAAAGGAGCTTCAGTTGGGGAAATGCCTCCATGAGATCCAGCTGTAAGGCATTTTCTCAATTAGTGATCAAGGGGGCAGGGCCCCTTGTGG
>NC_034591.1:157958746-157961822 GCF_900095145.1 Mus pahari
TGTGTGTGTGTGTGTGTGTGTGTGTTGATCAGCTACACACAGTTGAGCCCCCAGCCTGCCCTGGATAGTGGTTGCTATCCTGTTGGTGAAAACTAGTAGGTCCTTTTCCCAGAAGGTATCAACTGTTGTAAACTGGGTAGAACTTTGTGTTTATTTTCTCTCCTTAATTCTGGAATTTTGTTTGGTTTGAACCTGCGTTGGTCTTACATATGCTGTTACAGTCTCTGTGAGTTCACGTAGCTTCAGTACTTTTGGCAAAAAGTTTCAAGGTTGTATTTGTACAGGATATGGCAGGGCCTTTTGTGGCTGTGACCATCATCTCCATGCTAAGGACTGCAGAGATCTGCCCATGAGCCATTTTGGGGCTTGTTGCTTGATTGTCTACATTCCTGGAGGTATAGGCTTTGGAAGACAGACACCTTATCTACATTGTGGGGAATGTATGTGGATGGCTTGTGGCTTTGGTATCCCTTGGGGTAGAGCATGGACAGAGGAAATATTAGTGCTACCAGGTTGTGTGGTTGTTGGTACCACAGTACTGGAGATGCAGAACATGGATGTGACCTTCCCTCAACCTCATGGGGTGAGTATGAGTGATAGTGTAGCATCAGTGACAAGACTGGGCTGTGGGGAAACCCTTTTCTTGAAGCACAACAAGTGTGATGCTGACAGCCATGCCTTGGGGTTTCAGTATACAGATGAGACCCCTAGAAGATCCCAAGGGACAGGATTTGGATTTCCCATGGAGCAGGTTTATGCCTGTGGTAGCTGCTGGTCTTGTTGCTGCTGGGTGTTGAGCGGCTAGCCTTCCACTCTCCAGCCTGAGGCTTCTGACTTCTGATAGTGTCCTTGATGCATCTATTACCCCCACCCCACCCCCGCTGTGTCAGGGTGACAAAGAGGTGGCAGTTGTATTAATAGCAGCTGGGCTTCTGGGGGCCTTGAGAGGGCTCAGCCTGAGTTCCTTTTCTGTAGCAGGGCTGTCACTTCAACTCCAACCAGCTAGGCAGGCCGGATTGTGGGCATCTGTGGGCATCTCTAGTTGGGACTGCCAGTCTACTGCTCTGCTGGAGGAGGCTAGAATATTCCAGCTTGTCTTTGCCCAGCTGGAGCCATCCTGTCATCTGCAGCTCAGGAAACTGGGGCTTCAGTTGCAATTTGCTTTGTTCTTGGGTCTCAGCTGCCTGTCAGAATCAAGCTGTTCATTATTCCTGTCACTTCCTTGTTCTCTGTGGCAGAGGATGCTCAGGGCACTGCTCTGCAGTCATCTACAGAACGTGCACCAAAGTGAAGTAAGCCCACGCACAGGTGGGCAGAGACTTTGTGATGTCATGATGCAAGAAAAATTGAATCCCTAGGAACTGAATGGGGTCAGCAGAGGCTGGGACAGGGAGGAGGGTCTGCAAGTTCCCAGAGAGAAGGTCTGAAGGATGGCGGAAGGAAGGAGCTTTGAGACGTATGTGCTGCACTGTCAAGTGACTACAGTCAAGATGATGGACAGCAAAACTCCAGTGTATCACCCAACAAATGTCAAGGAAGATGATGGACACATGGATGATGCTTGATTTAATTACTCTGCATTGTGTACACACATCAAAGTGCCACATTGTTCTCCATGAATTTAAAGTTTATGATTTGTCAATTAGAACACTGTAAGTAAAAAAAAAATGTAGTAAAAACAAGTAAATCAATCATAAAAAAAGCAAAGGATTGGAGCAGACACATACTCAGAAAGTTATCCAAGTCGTCGACAAACTCGTGGAAAAGATACTGGGTTTCAGCTTGCACCCAGTGTGTTAAAGGCAGAAGGTTCCAAGTGTTGCAGGGGATTTGGAGAAACAAAAACTTTTGCTCTGGGTGTGGTGGCTCATGCTTACAATCCCAGTACTGAGGCAGGAGGATTGCTATAGTTTGAGGTCAGCTTGGGATACACAGTGATGCCTTGTCTCAAAACAACAATGTCAACAACGGCCAAACTAAAACAAACAAAGCGAATCAGACAAACAAAAGGCTCAGGCAGAAGGCTGCTTGTTTTGTAAAATATTAGGTTTCTGTCAACTTGACATGGACCAGGGCCTTCTAGGTAAAAGGGACTTCAGGTGGGAAAATGCTTCTACCAGGTTGACCCATAGGCATGTCAGTAATTGATATGGGCGGGCCCTGGACTGTCTATGAAAGCAACCTGAGAAAACGCCACAGTAGCAACATTCTTCTGTGGCCTCTGCTTCCATTCCTGCTTCCAGATTCCCACACACACTTCCTCCATGACGGAGCGTGACAGAGAGCTGTAAGATAAAATAAGCCCTTTTCTTCCTTCCCAAGTTGCTTTTGGTCATGATGTTTACCACAGCAATAGGAACCCCAACTAGGGTACCCAGACATGCCACAGAAATACATATGCATTGATTTTGTTTGTAAATGTTTATATCAGACTGTTTATAACCCTACCAAAGAAGAAAACAACTTACATGCCTGTCAAAGATGACTGCCTAAATACCATGTGGTACAGATTCAGCCATAAAAAGAGTTGTAGTAGGAAATATTTAATTTCAATTTAGGGGTTTCTACCACACCTTTGATCATTCAGTTTCCAGATAAAAGACACACAACCTTTAATGTTTATAATAAGCCTTAATCAGCACTCGAGCTGGGCAGACATCTACCCTCTCAGCTATTCGAATCTTCCCCATCAATAACCCTGAATTACAACTTGCTATATTCTATCTGGGCTGCTCTTAACTCCAACTGGCCAGCCCTCATGGTCTCGTTTTCATAGCTCACCTCTCCTCTCTACCTTCTCCCTCTCATCCTTATGGTCTCTTCTCAGACCCCCAGCCCAGGAACCCAACTGTAACCATCTCTCTTCTGCTCAGTGATAGGCTATAGACATCTTTTTTTTTTATTAGATATTTTCTTTATTTACATTTCAAATGCTATCCCGAAAATTCCCTATACCCTCCCCCAACCCCTGCTCCCCTACCCACCCACTCCCACTTCTTGGCCCAGACATTCCCCTGTGCTGGGTCATATAAAGTTTGCAAGACCAAGGGGCCTCTCTTCCCAATGATGGCCGATT
>NC_034591.1:157963292-157967925 GCF_900095145.1 Mus pahari
TGTTGACAGTGTCTTTTGCCTTACAGAAGCTTTGCAATTTTATGAGGTCCCATTTGTCAATTCTTGATTTTACAGCACAAGCCATTGCTGTTCACCAATCAGGGATAACTGGGAGGGCGGTTTACATAGCCTGTGGATGTGCAGATTCTCTCATCCCTTGGGGCTACCAGGCCTTGGGGGGCCAATATGTAGCATTACACAGCAAATGACCAAACCTCAACAAGGAGTGAAGTATACACACACAGCAGAGTAAGAAATGAACACAGAGAATCCTACACAGAATGAAAACAGCCAGGCTTGAAACCCAGGGCTGGGAAAGCTGCCCACGTATGCCACAGCTCTCTAGAGACTTAGAGTGCGCAGGTCGCACATAGGGAGGGAGAGTAGGTACTGGATGCTAAGTGATAGGGGGATCCTTTTTTGGGGGAGTTAAACATTGTCAAATTAAATAACAGAGGTAAAGATACAAGCAAGTGAGATAGTATGCAATTATATATTGACAAATCAGTTTAAATGGAATATAGGTAGAAGAACTGGGTCCTGTGATAGGCATTTTCTTTCATATCTCCTGTTTTTTAAAATATTTATGGTGTGTGTGTGTTTTGTATGTATATGTGTGTGTATGTTGTATGTATGTGTGTGTGTATGCATGTGCATGTCTGTGACTATGGTGCACATGTGGAGGTGAGAAGACTTCTTTTGGAAGTTGGGGCTCATCTTCCATCTAGTTGAGGCAGAGTTAAGAGTAGCCTGGTGAGGGTTGGTCTATTGCTATGTATTGTAATGCTAAATTCTCTACCTGAAGATTTCGGCCTAAGAGTGACTACTTGTGCTTGCAAGATTTTGTTGTGCAAGCCTCCATGAGGGGAGATGGACCATGAGCACATGGCCAGGAGAAACAGCAAGTATCTGGGGTACACCCCTGGGAGGTAGCCAGAACCGCAGTTAGAAGAGTAGATGAGGGGTGACCCCTCAGTCATTGTCAAAGCCAAATCAAATAACCATAGTCTGAATCTCGTTTCTTTGTAAGGTAGTCGGGGATAAGCTTAAAGTTTTCTTACCACCCAGCCCAGCTGGAACATAGCAAGTTCCAGCAGGCCTCTGTTCTTAGATGGCTGCTCTCAGCTATTTGGCCCATGGCTGACCAGAGTTTGGTTCCCAGCATCTGTGTGGAGCAGCTCATAATTGTCAGTAACTCTAGATTCAGGAGATCCAATGCCCTCTTCTGGCTTCTAAGGCCACCCGTACTCACATGAGCATATATACATTGATATACGTTATGAAAAATAGAAATTAAAGAAGTTAAGCCAATAAGATCAAGAATTCTCACTTGAGGAAGAAGCCAATTTTTGAAGCTCATGAAACACGAAGAGATGTTGAGGAAAGGGCGTAGACAGAGATGGACTCTGATAGGTCATACTTGTTTTTATTAATGACTTGGGGCTCCTTGGAGAAGCTGGGATCAGCCTTCCACCCTTGCAGGGTGTCCTTACTGCATATCCAAGCTCTTCTGCATATGCCTTGGGGAGTCACTGTCAGACACAGAGTCCTGGTTGTATGACACAGGACCATCATGTGGTGGGGAAAGTTTCTTTTTTCTCAACTAAACCCATGAAAGTTACCTAGTGTGGAAGCTTTTCTTTTTCTTTTAGATACTGGTTTTGCCTTTTAAAGTCATCTTAAACTTCTTAAGAAAGATAGGTTGGTCAGAAACTGTCTTGTGCATAACAGTTGAAAATGACGTTAATCAAAGGTTGTGAAACCATCTGTGTGTACTCTTTCGTGTGCAGTGTATGCATGTTTGCGTGTTTGTGTGTGCTGATGTGAAGGCTGAGGTTCACATCATGTGTCTTCCTCAGTCACTCTTTCCTTACGTTTTTGAGGTAGTGTCTTCCACTGAACCTGGAGACCCCTGGCTGCCTTAGGCTGACTGGCAAGTGAATCTTGGATATCTTCCCGTCTCACTTCCCCGACATATGATTACCATGCCCTCCCCAGCCCTGATCATTTCACATTGGTGCCAGTGCTCTGAACTCAAGCTCCCATGCTTGCTTGGCAAGCACTTTATCAACTGAACTATGTCCCCGGCTCCAGCAGCAGAGTCTTCCAGGCTGCTTTCAACACCCACCTGCTTGTCTCCAGCCCACTTCTGTTACTCTCACAGAGGTATGCAGGGATTCCTGCCTCGCCAGGTCTCCTAAAGTCACTTAAAACAATGCAGAGGGTTCGCAGTGCGAGCTTCCGCGCTCTCTCTCTTGTATTTTAATTCCCGGAGTCCTTATTCAGAGCTTGGGACTAATGGCCCCTCACAAGGGGCTTTCAGGAGCATCACCTGCCTGGCAGGTAGACAGCCCCGATTGGCAGTGTATAGAGAGTCTGTACCTCAATGGGGACTCTGATGAAAATTTCAAAATTACTTTCCACTGATGGTTACAATTCAGGGCTTTGGGATCTGAGCTATTCTTTGAGGGAGAACAGGGTTTCAACAGAGGCAACAACACCTGGTGGACTGATGAAGGTAGGAGGAGGCCAGGTCTTTGTAAAAGGTCTTCAAAGCCTGTCCAGGCTTATTCACTTTGTGTATGCCAAAACGAATTCCGTTCTCAGCTGGAATGTTTAGTATCAGCAGGGCCAATAGATTTTTTTTTTTCCTCACTCCTCACAGCCCTAGTGGCCATGTTCCCATTAAACACATCTAATTCAAAGCCGAGGGAGGCCCGCACATCTCCAGCCTGACTCTCAGCTTAATTCCCTCTGTCTTTTTAAAAGCCGCTCTTCCAGAATGAATGATGAATCAAGCCCGGCTAATTTTCACACTGAACTGTTTATGTGTTTTTAAAGAGCAGCTTCTGGGAAGAAGGGGAATGAAGATTTAATAAACGAAGAAGCCACAAAGCTTCCAAGACACATAAGCAAAATTTAGAGACAGCATGTTTCTCAAGCTATCAGACAAATTGATGCTGGCAATGATGGCCACCTTTTCAGGTCAGCTGATGAACAGAGCCCAGTTTGTGGCTCTCCGCAGGCACTGGTGGGGACTCCCTTATTTCTGCAGAGCCCCCAAGAAGCCCTGCCCTTCTCCATCGAGGATGCTCAGGCTCTGGGGCAGACACCAGATAAAAGCATCACTGAGGCAAGTCAGGTAGTCGTTTGCCTCGTGACTCTGAAGCTGTGGGGCCAGGTTTCTTTTGTCATTTCTGATTCATTCTTTCCCGATTCCTACTTCTTTTTCTGGGCATCTCTGAATCATTTGACAAGTTTTTCACACTATTTTTTCCATTTTAACAGTTCTAATCTTTTTTATTTTTTAAATTCTTATTGATCCTTTGGGGGTTTCACATCATGCACCCCGGTCCTGATCATCTCCCCATCCCTCATATCTGCCCTTCAGCCTTGTACCACCCACCTACCTCCAAATAAAACACACATACACACAACAACAACAACAACAAGACAGAGCATAGAAAACATCTCATTGTGGAAGCTGTAGTATGCCACAGTGTGTCCCACAGTGTGTCCCTCTGTCCACACACCTTCACTTGCAAATATTCACTGCAATAAGTCATTGGTCTGTTTCGAGATCTCTGGCTTCCATGACACCATCAACATTGGATCCTCATCGGGACTCCTCCTGGCTACCCTGTTGTTGCTCTGTGTCATGGAGATCCTGCAGCTTTGAGTCCGCAGGACTGGTCCTTTCACACATCTCAACCGTTAACAGATGGCACAGATTTTGGGGGTGATCAAATTCAGAGTTCTGGATCCTGGCCTGGAAGGTTGCTGGACTAGTTTGCTGGACTAGTCTGCCGGCCTGCTCTCCCTTACCCGAACCACCAGGGGGAGCTCTGGAGCACTACTCAGTAGGCCATCTAATGCCTGGACAGGAGGCAGGGTCAGCTCTGCATCCATGCCTCCAGAGCCAGCTTCACTGTGAAGCTCAGTCAAGATATGATGTTCACTCTCCCAAATGTTGCAGCTAACGAGGGGCTGGGTCAGTTATGTTGCTATCACGCCCTTGGGGATGGCTTACCTTTGCCATCAGGGCCAGCTCCAGTGTGTTGCCCAGTTGAGGTGCAGGGCCTGCTCTCCCGCTGCCCTGCTCTAATGACTTCAGGGCCAGTTCTCTTTACTGCCCTGAAGGACAAGGGGGACTCTAACTGTCTTATACACTGAGTGATTGGCTGCTTATGTCATTTTCTTATATACTTTTTCTTACGGGACTATACTCGCTGTGCCTAGTGCTGGGTCTCCTGTCGATAGTTTCTTTCGAGTGTCTCATGTGCTTTGACCATAGGCTCCCCCTTCAAAGAAACATGACATTTTGTTAGTCTGAGTCTGGCTTATTGCATTTAACAGGACGATCTCCGGTCACATGCAGTTTCTAGCTTGACAACATAATTCCATTCGTCTTCATGGATAAAGAGATTGTGTTGCTATATGCACCACATTTTTTCTTTCTTCTTTTTATTTTTTGTTTGTTTGTTTTTCCAACTGTGATTTGTCTTTCTTTTTATTAATTAATTTATTTTTTACACTTGTAGTGGCTATTCCTGGTTGTCAACTTGACTATATTTGAAATGAACTACAATCCAGAATTGGAAGGCTCACCAGTGAACCTAATCTGGAGACTGGG
>NC_034591.1:157968370-157979972 GCF_900095145.1 Mus pahari
CCCCCCCCCACCCACCTGACCTCTAAACTCCCTTGAGCCTCCAGTCTCTTGAGGGTTCAGTGCATCATCTTGGAATGAACACAGAACCGGAGTCCTCTACTGTATGTGTGTTGGGGGCCTCATATCAGCTACACCACATTTTCTTTATTGCACCCTCTGAAGATGGGCAGTGGGGCTGCAGACATCTCTGAGGTAGACTGGTGTGGAGCCTCTGAGGCACATATCCGGGAGAGGCATTGCTGACGCCTTCCACTGACACCCTCCAGTTTGGAGACCATTACCTCCGTTGCCTGCACTCAGGTATTTGAGGGGAGGTAATGCCCAGAGTTTCCACCTTGGATTCTGACTCATACCAAGTAGGCAACACGGAGTGTGTAATCCTTGGTGCTCAGACTCTTAGTGGGGTTAACCAGTGCAGTGGGTGTCCATCTATTGTTGTCCAGCTTGGGTAAGTATTACTGGGAATTATAGAGAAGTCACAAGCGAGACGGTCACAGGGTCACAGTGGCCACCTGTGAGCCACTAGGTGTTTATGCTGTGCTTTCTGTTCCCACTAATTCCAGGCTGCTTTAATTCTCACTGTTCAACTTCATGAGAATTATTCATTTGCCTTTTTTTTTTCATTTTTTTGATTCTACTCTTTGCACACAATGCTGGGTTTGATCATAGCCCTCCCCCATCCCCATCACATGTCCTTCCTAACTGGTCTGTGATACGTAATAAGCTTAAAAACGTTTTCTCTGCTCCGGGACACTTCTAACTCGTCCCCTCTGTGCTACGTGTGAAGACACAGGACACTGAAAACCATTAGGCATACGTCCCATGTCTTAGACTTTTACCATGGGCAATGAATCTTTTGAAATCTTTCTCCATAAATGCATTACATTTTCTAAACATTCTATCTTGGTGGGGCTCGGCAATCTTCAGTATTTTGGCTGAAGTCACAGGGACTCCTGATTTCCCAGTACCATTCTTTCCTGCTCCCGTCTCCATTCTCTTAGTGTATGGGAGCAACCGTAGGCCTTATAAAACCAAAACTCTATCATCTTCTCAATTGGGCCTCCACCTCCCCTTGGTTTCTTCCAGAGTTTACAGGGATACCCTGAGATCCCTCACCGTTCCTAGCCTATTTACAGGGACTCATATTGTGTCTGAGCAGGCAAAAAAAAAAAAAAAAAAAAAAGAGTGGCTTGCACCCCTTTGTCACTAGGCTCATTCCAGTGACTTTAATAAAAAGTTAAAATCTAGTCCTTTTGCAAATAGCTCAATTTCGCAAATACAGAATGACTTAAGGGAAGTATGAAAAGCGCCACTCGGAGCCTCGCTACCCCAGCTATTTAGTGAAAGCTGTCACAAGAGGGACGAGGGACACATTTGAACCGGTTCTTGGGGTCTTCTCTGCACGAAGCAAACCCAGGCTCCAGCGGGAGGCAGACCAGCTGTAGCTTGTCATATATTAGTCAATTATCCTAATGATTTTCCTCCTCACTGAAGAGCGCGGATCCAGGTCGCCCTTGTGTTTTATGAAGGTTTTACTTTGTCTTCTCGCAAATATTAATTGGATTCTGCCCATTTGGACTCCTGCCTCTAGGGTTAAGAGGCCACTGCAGGTGCGGGGAGGCCAGCAAGGGGGACCAAAGACTGGCAGGAAGTGCCTTCCTTCCTGCGTCTTGTCCCCGCTCTCCTGAAGACAGCATTTGATTAGTCCTTTGCAACCTGTTTCTCCTCAGATACAAGGAAAACACCGGAAAGCCCTGTGCCAATTCTGGCTGTCGCTCCTTTGAACACTGTGGGATCTGCTGCAGGAATGTGAAAGAAATCCAAAAAAGGGCTGCTTTACGGATCTTTGAATGTGGTGTCACAGAAGGAAACTGTCTTAGAAATCATAGCTAAAATTGGATCCTTAGTTAATTCTGTGGGGAAAAAAATTAGAATTGGAATGAATCTGTAAGTTACGAGTCATTTCTAGCTGATGGCCTCACTCTGTGTAGGATGGCCATGTCCTTAGGATGTAATTGACGTCGAGACCCAGATCAGACCTCTGTCCCTGGTCTTCCCTTCCTTCTACGGTCCACCCAGTCATCTTTCCAGGTCAGTCAATCAGCACCTCAGAGTTCCAAACAAGTGTAGATGTAAGTGAGTGGGTTCTTCTCTTTTATCTCCTAAATTTAAATAAATACTATTAGCTTTTTCTTCTTAGTGGGACACATCTTCACACAGCACCTGTTTCCATGTGCTCATGCGGTGGGCAACTGGTCCTTTCACACCCTTTATGAAGTGTGAATTCTGTCTATGACTCAATCACCTCCTTGGTGGCCCCAATTCTTTAATATGTTGGTGATTGTTCACACAGGGACCCGTATGGTGCCACACTTCTGTAATTAGCGTTTGAGGCAAGAGGATCGTTATGAGCCACGTAATATAATCCTGAAAAGAAAAGGGGTTCTGCATACAACTGAGGGCTCTGCACACTCAGGTCAGAGCAGAGGTACTGCATCCCTGCAGACAGCACCGCTGTGATTTGACTCTGAGACTAATAAGCAAAGACAGGGAGTCTCAGGCCTCGGCCTTGTTGACTCTGTGATTTCAGGACTGCGAGGACCCTGCCTTCCTCACATTTCAGTCGCAGGAAAATATTTAGTTTCTTCAGCTTGAGTTGGAGTTTGGTCAGTGTGGCACGATGTGGCTGAACCGAAGCACTCCAGGTTAAATGCGGGACTATCAGGAGTAGCTGGTAAAAGCTAACAAATGTGCTTTTTGTAATACACTGTCACGTCTGCTGGGACTTGGGTTAGAATGCAAGTTGTCTCCTTCAGGTGTATTTCTGCTCTGCCACTGATCTCAATATTCTATGCCATGCTTGCCCTTCCCCTTGACCAATGTGTCTGGTAAGCTCTTGTTTGTGCATGTGACCCATCTCCCCAGTCCCGTCAAGCCTGTGTTATTTTATACATAGATTCTCATGCATTGTTTGTATTATAGACACAAAATATGTACAGTGCACACATCATATGTAATATATAAGGAACTAATTCTCCCTTTCAGGACAGTGGAGGCAACTTTATGTATGGGTAGAAACCATGTTGACAAGATGTCCCTTTGCTCTAGAGCAAAAATCATCCTTGTGGACTGATGGGGATGGGACGGAAGACTGACAGGGAAGGTGTGAGTGGAGCATGCAGAGTCAGGAGGATGGGAGCCTGGTCTAGTTGATATAGTATAGTTATCCATATAGTATAGTTATCAGTGAGAGATCTAGGGAGGGAGCCTGGTATTAGACGACATTACAGGCATCGGTGCTGAGACCCGGGCCTCCAGCATGACTTCGTTCGTCAGAGAGTGGCATAGCGGTGGCAGCACACAGCTGCATCTGGAGTTAGAACTTGTCTTTCTGTATGGCTCACATAATGATAACCCAATACATCCCATCAACCCAGCAGAGCCAGGGTGTCTCAGAAGACACACTTGTGAGCTAGCGACATCAAGACCCCGATGCTACTTCCTCATACCTGACCTTTGCCCAGACCCCCAGGATTCCCAAGCAAGCCACAGGCAGACTTTGAAGAACTGGGAGGCAAAACTAGAAATTACACTATTATGGAATAAATAATAAAGGATGGTGTGTTTTATGCACCTGTGGCCTGCATTTCATACCTGGTGGCATAACGTATTTATTTTCTTTCCCCCATGTCAGAATTCTCGTGGAGTTACAAGGGGACGTAACTTGTAGGTGGATAAAGGCTCTTTGTAGTCACAATGGCAGCTCACAAAATGTTTATTGTTGGAGAAGCAGACTCTAGCCCACCTGGTCATGAAGTAATTGCTACAAATCTTGGCCAAATCCAGGTTTCCACATGGAGAGGTGGCGGGGATATGTTCTACTAGGAAAACAGCTCGGCCGAGAAAACAAACCGTCTCTCGACATTAGGCCCGCTAATATTTGCTGTTCTTAAGTCCAATGGAAAAGTGCCCAGAGAGAATAGTGTGTAGCTTTCTAGTCAAAACGATATCCTGTCCAACCCGATCCAAACTGACCACGAGGCCGAATTTTACTTAATAATGTAGCTTATTGTGCTGCGAGGCGGGTTAGAATGTTATGGTTACCCCCTGTGGGGACGTGGCACTCTTGACACATACATCTCTTGAAAGCCCAATCGCTCATTAGTACATTTAATTATGACAAAACAATATTGATTTTGTGTATGAGTGTTGTGGGAAAGTTGGGAAAGGTCTTCATCCTAATCCAAGGATTTACGGACGTGACTGATCCTGTGGTTCTGACGTTTACCTCATTTTCTTCTCTTACCAGAGGCTCCAAAATTCAGTTCTGTTCTGGACTCTCTACCTGGATCAGTCCTACACAGCCACCTGCGTGTTAGAGACCAGCTGCAGAGTACCCATGATGCATTGCTGCAGAGTACCCATGATGCATTGTGTTCACAGTGCTGAAGATGGACACCTGAGTGGTCTCTTGCTACCCACTCCCTCAGTAGGTCTGTCAGGAGGAGTCTTGTTATATGCAAGACTTTTATGAAAATATGCCTGCTTCTCTTTTGGCTCGTCTGTGCTCAGCAGTGGGATGAATGGAGTTTAGGATACGTGTACTTTTAGTATTACTAAGTCCCTTCTGGGAGTTTAATCCTCATCCTCTGCCAGTCCTTTGTAAGGGCAACAGTGGTGCCCATCTGGTTTCTTGACTGAATTACCACTGGGCCATTTCCTTTGTCTGTTTTTTATCGGAGGGATTTTCTTTCTCTTTGTTTTGTTCCAGTTTTTTTGTATTTTGACACAAAGTCTCACTGTGCAGCCCAGGCTGGTCTTGAAATCGGAGATTGCCACCTCACTGGTTTTGAAACAAAGCGCATGCACTGTTATGCCCAACACATGATATTTTGCATAACTATCTCATTTACATATGTCAAGTTGGCCCCTTATGGATCTTTCCGTAGAATTGTCTTCCCTTATTTCCTTGAGACTACTGGGACCATTCAACAGCTGAGGGTGTTTGCTGCTCTTCCACAGGACCCGGAATATGTAGGCTGCTCACAACCACAGAAGATTGAACACCCTCTGCTGGTGCCTTCAGGCACCTGTGCGCGCGTGCACGCGCGCGCGCACACACACACACACACACACACACACACACACACATCTTTAACATCTTTAAGGTTACTCTTAGATCTAGGTCATTCTGTCTGCCTTTCCTGGCATGGTTCATCAGCTCAGTTATCCGTTCCTCACCACTAAGGGGACCAGTTTCTGCTGCAGCTCACACTACTTAGAAGGGTAAGTTAGCTTTTTCTGGCCATGTGCACACAATCTCACCCTGTGACGCTTCAACCCACAAAGTTTTTAAACTTTCTGATGGTGTGAAATGACACACAGTAGGACTGTCACTTAAGGTCTGAAGTTTACTGCTGGTAGACAGTAGATAGAAAGATAGGATGCTCTTTTTGACGCCAGCAGAGTAAGGAGCCATGAGAGCACAAGAGTGAGCCGTCCCCACTTGACAAGATATTGTGCTGCTGAGTCAGCGGGTGACCCAGTGCATTTCCAAGTTAATGGCATTTTCAACTTACCATAATTTTATTAGTGCATGATCTAAAAATAAACCAAGAAGCCACTAGCTCGGCAGAGGCAGGAGACAAAACCAAAGCTTATTTGAGTCATTCCTGGGGACTGAGACAGAAGTTCCTCAGGTTGGAGACCCTGTGCCCTGGCATCTCTCTCTCTCTCCTTTTCTCTTTCATTGTTTGTCCTCTCTCCTCCACATCTCCTTTCTCTCCCTCTTCTCTCTTTATATGTGTATATACATTTTCAAGTACACGTATTGTGTGCCTGCGGTTACCAGCGTGTATGGAGGCCAGTGATCACCTGAGGTGGTGGTTTCTTTTCTTGAGACAGGGTCTCTCCTTGGCCTGAACTCACTAAGTAAGCTAGACTGGCTGGTCCACGAGCCTCCAGGACAACCCTGTTTCTATTGTCCCAGCAGCAGGACTCCAAAAGTGAGCTGCCACACCTGTTTATTCAAATGAGTGTTGTGATTGAACTTATAGCCTGTTTTTTTCCTTTCTCAAGGGATGTTATCTTATTCAGCTGTAATCGCCTGGCCCTTTGAGGAAAGATGGAGCAAGGAGTGGGACAGGGGGTACCCAGTACCTCTGCTGACTGGATTCCCCACCTCTGTCTGAATGCCCAGTGCTCGACACACTCGTTGCTGTGGGGTTAAACAGGGATGTTCCCCAGTTTCTCCTAACCTCCTAGAAAGCAGCAACAACACCTTTTTCCTTTTCGAGCATTATATGTTTATTTACTTATTTTTAACTTCAAGCTGGCCATTTTATTATCCTTTACATGAATTTATGAGATGCACTTCCTTTTTTTCCCCACGTTTTGAGACAGGGTCTCACAGTGTAGCCCTGGCTGTTTTGGAACATGTTTTGTAGACCAGACTGGCCTTGAACACATTGATCCTCCTGTCTCTCTCTGTCTCCTGAGTGCTGGGACTAAAGGCATGCATCACCATGCCTGGCGAGGTACACCATTCTTACATTGATTTTTCCGCCATCTTTGAGGTTGGATTAACAATAGGTCTAGATTCAGGAGAGCTAGAGAGCTGTGCCAGTTTCCTCACTTTTGAAAAACACACAGTGACATTTACTCCACAGCGTTATACCTCTCCATTAAGATGACTTTACAAAGCCTCAACTCTTGTAGTGTTTGGTTTTTTTCTCTTTACAACATTCTTGCACAAAGATGAGTCACCCGGCTCCAAAAATAGGGCTGTACAATTAACCCATTATCTTTAATGTTATTGTTTCAATGTTATTGTTTTAATGTTATTGTTTCTTTATTGCCATTCTAAGGTAACTTTAAATTGTTAGCATGTCATTCACACCTGCTCATGTAAGTTAGAAGATAAAACACTGAAGATATAGCAACATATTTCTATGATTTTACATATGATAATTCTCTGTCCTTGAAAATTTTGACATTAAATTTGTATTTTGCATGTGAATGGATGAAGTAGTTACATTATTATTTGTGTATATTCATCTTTAATATACCCTATGTGGTGATGGCTACCACTATGAATCCCAGGCTATGTTAAGGGAATCTAAGATACTTGGTTTAGTTGTGGGTAAAAGTCTTATTAAACTAGTGATCAACAATAAAAGGAAGTTTAAGAATTTCAACACTTGGGTCTGAGAGGTGACTCAGTGGTTAAGAATTCTTGCTGCTCTTGCAGAGAGCTGGGTTCTTTTCCAGTGACCACACAGCAGCTCACAACCATCTGCATCTCCAGGACCCACACAGCAGCTCACAGCCATCTATCTGCAACTCCAGTTTCAGGGGATCTGGTTCCCTCTTCTGACCTCCATGAACACAATGTTCATATGTGGTGCAGGCATACATGCAGGCAAAACACTCATCACATAAGATAAAATAAAATTTAAAAATTAAAAAAAATTTAAAAGAGCACATATCCAAATTAACCAGATCAGAAGTCTATAGCTCTCCGTGAAAATCTATACATTTAGAAGAGTCATTCTGAATCTCTGGAGAGTCACATTTTTTTTGGTTGTTGTTGTTTTTTGTTTTCCAGAGCTAAAGACCAAACCCAGGGCTTTGTGCTTGCTAGGCAAGTGTCTACCACTGAGCTAAATCCCCAACCCCTCACTTGGGTTTTACATGTTTACTATCAGGAATACTTTTGTGCACTTATCCAATATCAAAAATGAAATCCATGATAGATTTGGAATTCTTCAAAAAAAAAAAAAAAACAATAGCATTATTTCTTCTTTCATAACTTGTATCCACTATAGGCATCCCGTCCTTTCTACATGTTAAACTGTACTCATACATGTTACACTGTACTCATGTGCACCTTTGATTATGTATGTTAGTTATTGGCCAAGCTCCACAGGTGAGGGAAAGCATGCACTTCCTCCCTCAAGATTGTGTGACCTCACTTAATATTATATAGTTTAAATCCACCCGTTTTCCTACATACTTTGTGATTACATTTTTCTTTAGAGGTAAATAGTATTCAATTATATATATCACCATTTCATTATTCATAATATTTCATTATTGTATATTACTTTACATTAGTGAAAATTAGTTTTCCATGTTTATGTATAGTTTCTTACTAGCCCACTTAGATAATTAGCTATTAGTCACTTTTCCTGTTGATATGACAAATACTTGACAGAAGCGACCTAAGGAAGGGAGGATTTACTTTGTATCTCAGTTTGAGAGCCCTGTCCATTATGGCGGCAAACATGCTCAGCTGTGGCTTCAGGCTGTGAGGCAGCTGGCCACATTGTAGCCACAGTGAGGAAGTAGTGAGAAGAATGCTGGGGCTCAGCTCTGTTTCTGCTGGCTGAATTGATGAACAGTTCCTACTGATGGATAGCATGCCCATTGGTTCATGGCTTTTCCTGTGAAAATACTACTGCAGTCAGGAACCTGATAACAGGCCCTCTTATGATCATGGAGGTGAATCTGTTCTTAGATCCACGTTAGGAGTGGATTGTGTGTCAAGTGGTGCATGATCTTTAAATGGGATAGATGATGTGAGGTGTCCACTCAGGGATCATGTGTTTTGATTCCTACCACTCGTGTGGCAGTAGTCTCTCTCCACGTCAATTCTGCCAGAATCCTAGTTATAGCTATGTAGAGTGCTGCTAATGACATGTTTTCATGGCCCAGGGCATTACTTTCGATATGTAAGTGGTAGGTTTCTTTACTGCTCACTGAATCATTCGAATATGAGAGCTCTAGCTGGGCAGGGATCTTTGAGCTTATTGGATCTTTTGCGTGACATATTCTATCATTTTCCATAGAGAGGTTAAATGTTCCCTGGGTTCTTGCTATATGTGTTTTCTATATTCTATTATGTCTTTGTGTGTAGGGAGGATGTATCTGTACATAGATACATGGGTGCACATATACGTGTGTGCCCATACCTGTAGAGGCCAGAAGTGACTTTCTCAATTGCTCTTCGTTTTATTTTAACAGACAGGATTCTCAGTGGGCTTGGAGGATGCCAGTTCAGCAAAGATGCAGCCAGCAAGCTACAGGGATCCTCCTGTCTGCATCTTCAGCAGTGGTATTTCAGGCACTTTCCTTCATGCCTCCATTTTTATGTGGGTGCTGGGGACCTGAACTCTGGTCCTCATGCTTGCTTGTGGGATAAGTACTTCACCCATTCAACCTTCTTCCCAGCCTCCCTGTTTTCTTATTGAAAGTGGTATTGGATCACATCAAGGGTCTGTGAAGAAGATGTGTTTCTATTTCAAGAGTTCTAATGGCTGCCCAGTGTCTGCTGTTAGCATCACAATAGTGATGGTTGTGGAGAAAGCAGGGTTGACAATGACTTGACAAGTTCATGATTCAATTCATGGTTGTCTCCATGCCTTTGGACCTGCATTTCAGGAAGCTTATCAGACTCACTAGGAGTTAATTGTGAGAAATGTCCAACGGTCAAAAGGTAAGTGACCTTTACCAGGGTAGCTAGGAGTGATAACGTTTGGTTATACTTCCCTGTGGATAACATTGGCTTCTGACTTAGACCAATCTGATTAATTTCTGTCTTGTCTTTGTTGCTAACTCCCTGTGCACCCCTGAACAATAATCTTATGTGAGCTTTTTACCGGTCTATAAACTGAAGATACACCCTTAACTGGGCTCCTGTAGGCTAAGGGAGATGACATTTACTGCATGCACTCTGCTGCCTCAGATCCCCAGTGTGCTGACGTTCATGAGCTTAGTCTTGCAATCTGTGCGTCCTCAGGCCACGTCATCAGCCCTCTCCTTGCCTCAGTTTCCTTCTCGTAAAACGGGGATGATCGTTGTGCTTTACTGGGTTGGTATGTAAAGTGCGGAGCCTGGTGCCAGGCACATAAATGCTCAACAAATGGTAGCTATTTGTTTTTATTGTTGTCATTATCATTCTCTTCAGCAATTTTCTTAAGCTTCCTTATCCCGAGCCCTTCTGTTGAAAATTGGCCGGGATGTTTCCACTATTATTCCCTCTCTATAGTCATGCTGTGGTATTTGAGCTGCCCTGTGATTGAATCTGCCAGGCATTTCTCTGGGACCCGCATGTGGAGAGGCAGGGATTCCTGCCGACAGGAGCCCCTAGGGATGCTGCTTGGGTCTGGGCCAGCACTCCTTTCTTCTCCCTCAAGAGTCCCAGGGATCGGTCCACCCACTCTCTCCTGCCTGCCACCACCTGTCCTTCCTCTTATATTTGTCTTCTGTTCTAGATAACATGCGCGCACGCGCGAACACACACACACACACACACACACACACACACACCTCAAGTGTTCAAAAGAAAAGACAATAATGAAGATTATAGAATCAGTGATGTCAGAGCTGGCTCTTGTGGTTTAGCTTTCCGTCAGTTTGCGCATGCGCAGAAATGGACCCTTTGAGTGACTCTATTGGTCTCAATAGAGTTCCTTGGTGTTCCCCTGTGTTGAACATTATATCTCACACATATGATATATATAATACTATATACATTATATCATATTTATTGTATACCATGTGTTCTAGTTTGCTTCTCTGTTGCTGTGATAAAACACTAAACAAAGCAACTTGGGGAGGAAAGGGCTTATTTGGCTTGCAGGGCATCATGGAAGGAAGCCAAAGCAGGAATCAAGCAAGGTAGGAACCCAGAAGCAGGAACTAAGCCGGAGACTATGGACGGGCGTTGCTCAATGGCTTCCTCTCTAGGGCATGCTCAGCCCGCTTTCTTTTATACTCCAGCCTCACTTCCCCAGTGGCCGCACTGCCCAGAGTGGGCTGAGCCCTCCCATATCGTCAATCAAGAAAACACCCACAGAGTTGTCTACAAGTCAAGTGGATGGAGGCAGTTCTTCAGTTGGGACTCCTTCTTCCAAGGTGACTGTAGTTTTTGTCACGCTGACAGACACTAAGCAGCACGTATATTATACTACATATACTGTCTGTGGAGGCACTGCGGGAGTGCTTGTGGTTCGGTCTCTGCTCCATACCACTGAGAATGAGGTGTTACAGCCCACATAAGGGTCACATCTGAGGATAACTTTACCGTTGGACACGCTTTAGACAGGGTACTTACATCCTCCAGTGTCATGGTCTATGTCACAACCTGCCACATGGGTGTTGGATGGAATCCTGGTTCGACTGCTTCAGGCTGGGTGAGTCCTGTATGTTCCATGGCACAGAGCTGCCTCACCCACTCGCTGTAAGCACAACAGAGTTCAGATGTCTCCTTTTCCCTTAGATACCTCCTTCTTTATTCCCCACCTCCCTAGCTCCAGTGGCAGCAAATCTTTTAGAAACACTGAAAAGAGCCTGAAAGCCACAGCATAGATGTAGCAGCTGAAGACCATCTAATTTCAAAGCCCGTGCTCTTAGGGAAAGAGCCAATAAATTATGGGATAGAATCTGAAACCACAGACCATCTGACTTCAAAGCCTGCCAAGAAGTCTTAGATTTAATGGGATGAATGTTTTATTTACAAATATGAGTATGTAACATACGAGACTTTCATCTCTGTCAGTCTGTCATCTACCTGGGTCAGGGTGGACACAGGGTGGGTGGG
>NC_034591.1:157981038-157986110 GCF_900095145.1 Mus pahari
AGATAGACAGATAGATAGATAGATAGATAGATGATAGATAGATAGATAGATGATTGATAGATAGATAGATAGATAGATAGACAGATAGATAGATAGATAGATAGATGATAGATAGATAGATAGATAGATGATAGATAGATAGATAGATAGATAGATAGATAGATAGATAGATAGACAGATAGACCAGGAAGAGGTTTCAAAGATAGGTGCAGTTTGGTATTTTCTTCATGGAACCAGCCTAGTGCATGGGTGCGTGGCCCACCTTAGATGGTAGAGCACCACTGCCCTACAGTGTGACCTACTTGCTCACTAGAACGTTCTTCTGTCCCTCAGTGACATGTCCATTGACTCAGAGTTATGCCATGGGACAAAGAGCTGAGCAAGGACCTGAATGGATGGTTAGAAGACACTCAGCAGATGACAGGAGCAGGAAGAATGGAGAAGAGAGGAGGTTCTGTCCCGACAAAGCCAAACAGTGATTGTATGTCCATTGGCCAAGGTGGTCACCAAAGACTCTCCACAGGAACCAGAGGGACATTTTCTGACTCAAGGGCTCTTGCTTTAGCTACCAGGTCATATAAACTCTTTGTGTCTCCAGATACAAATGTGCAGAAGACAATTTAAGAATGAGAGAAGACAGGAGATTACATAATCTTCATAAAAACATCAAGCCTTTTAATTAAGATACAAAATTCATCTAAAAGAATGGTTTAAGCTGGGTGGGGTGGCATGTGCCTTTAATCCCAGCATTTGGGAGGCAGAGGCAGGCATATCTTTGAGTTCAAGGCCAGTCTAAGTTTAGGAATTCAGGGCGACACAGAGAAACCCTGTCTTAAAAAATCAAGTATATATATGTGTGTATGGAGAGAGAGAGAGAGAGAGAGAGAGAGAGAGAGAGAGAGAGAGAGAGAGAGAATATGAACATGATTTAAGCACTTAGGTTAGTCTAAGTTTTAAAAAACCTAACACAAAGCATTTCTAATTTCCTATAGAGAAGGGAATAGTGACAAACTGTCCATTAATTATATAATTAAGAAGCTAATCTTTGCATGTGAGCATGAGTTATAGCATCAGTTAATATGTGACTACTAGTAAAAACTTAAGTGAAGTTTTCATAGATTCTGGTCTTAGTTTTCTTAGCTCTGAAATTCTAATCCAGAATTGTCCAGGTCTGCTTTATGTTCCTGGGAATTGCTGTTCCTACCCATCAAGGGGTTTCTTCCAGCTTTTTTTCAAGATCTCTCTCTCTCTCTCTCTCTCTCTCTCTCTCTCTCTCTCTCTCTCTCTCTCTCTCACACACACACACACACACACACACACACACACTGTTCTACCTAGAGATTCCAACAGCACTAGAGTGAACTAGTGCCTCTGTTAAGTGTGAGGTTCCAACTCAAATCAATGACATTAAATATATTTAAAATTATGTAATTTTATGTGTTTGGGTGTTTTGCTTACAGGCATGTTCGTGTAGCATATACATGCCTGGTACCCTTGGATGCAAGAAGAGGGAGTTGGAAACCCTGGAAGTTGAGTTAGATGATTGTGAGCCATCATGTGGGTGCTGAGAATTGAACCTTGGTTCTCTGGAAGAGCAGCCAGTGCTCTTAACTGCTGAACCATCTCTTCAGATAGCTTAATTCTTTAAAGTATTATTTCTTATCAATAATATGGTTTGCTGTCGTTTCACTCATTTCTCTATCTTTCCATGGATGCACAAGAATTTGCCTTGGTAGACTCAAATTTTACATATAAAGACACTTTGTCTTCATCTTTAAGTTAAAACATGGCATCCAACTATGAAAAAGCAGCTCATTGTGGCCCCACAATGCATTTGTCCCTGTGCACATCCTGAGGAAGGCATCTAAGAATGGTTCTCATATGCACTGGGAATTAGACACAGGTCCATCACCATGTAACGTTACCTCATGGCCCAACCCAATCTATGTATGCTTTAGTCCTAAAGAGGTGACGACTCTTCTGATGCCACCTTCCAGGATAACTTCTTTTCTGTTGTTGACTTTATCTAACTTACATCCTATAGAATAGTATTCTGTGTTTGGAGTTTTTATGGCACATGATGTTTCTGAGATTTAAATCCACTGAGGTTTTCACTCTTAGGTCATCTTCAGTCATAGCTATACAGTAGCCTTTGGGCTACTATGCCCCAACTTATCTAGATTACTCTCACTTTCTTAACTCTTTTGTCTTTTAGCTCTGTTGGGTCCAATTTACATACCCAAATGGTGTGTGTACTGAGGCGTACGACTTAATGTTTTGATATTCATATGCACCGTGAGGTGGTCATCACAGTTAGGCCTGTCAACATATCCACAGTCTCACAGAGTTACTTGTCTTTTTCTTATGACGAGAACTTCTAAGATCTATGTTCTGTGCAACCCAGCTGTATAACATCATCTTATCAACTGCCATCCTGATCTAACTAGGTCACTAGAACGTACTCATTGCTTACGAGTGCTCTCTGTAACCTTTGAACCTTTCCCTGTTCCCTTCATACCCTGAGCTCTGGTTGGTTCCCTTGGCATGCAGACCTTCAGTTTGACATGACCCCGCTGTCTGCTTGGCTTATGTTTCCTGTGCCTCTGAAAACCTAGGAACGCCAGTTCCATGTTTCCTTCTGCGGCTTTGTCATTTCAAATGATAGTTGGAATCACTAATACACCTTCAGTTGGTTAGTTGTGATGGTGGACATCAAGTTTTTCCAGTGCCATCCCTTTATGAGTCTGCCCTATTCACTGTGTGTGCTGCTCGCATCCCTGTGTCGAGGCATCTAACAGTGCAGTCCCATTTCCAGGCTCCTGCTCTTGTCCACTGTTAGTTTTACCCCAGGGCTTTACTCCTTTGGGAACTGTCGTTTTCAAGTCAGGGAGTATGGTGCTTCTAGTGCCATAGTTCTTGGTTGCGGTTGCTGTTTTGCATTTTTGTGTTTTTAATAAATTTTAGAATTAAAACAAAAGCCCCATAAAGAGTGAAGTTGCAGGGTCAGGAGCGATGGCACAGCTGTTAGGGGTAGTTTGTGATCTTTCAGAAAACTTGAGTTCAGTTCCCAGCACCCACCATAGGCACCTCACTCTCCTGTAACTCCAGTTCCAGGGGATCCAGCACCCTCTTCTGGCTTCTCCACCTGCACACATCACACATACATCTTGTGTGAGAGTGGGCTTGTGATTGGTGGGCTTCAGAATTGGAACTGTGGTTGGTAACATGTTTTCAGGTGGACAGAGCTGCCTCTGTCAGGCACGTTCAGCCTCTTACATTGTGACAGATGGCCTCTACAAAGTGCACACACAAGAATCATATAAGGTCTTTTTTGAAGAGGAATCTCATAATGTTTTAAGTAAGTTTGTGTTGGGCTGCATTCATGGATACCTGAGTGTCATGGGGCCACACATGCCTGTGAATAGATCCTACCTGAGCAGGCCCGGAACTTCTGGGGGGATGTAGTTTGCGGCTGTGGTCATATCGACAAATGGAAGTCCTTTAAACACACATACTTATTTCCTGCGTGGGCTCCCATTGCATCTCCAGGCAGTCGGGACTATGGATAGATTAGGGAGAGAGAGAAGGGAGCCAGGTCCAAGGGTTTCCTTGCTTCCTGCTGTTGGGCATCTGGTGAACAGAATTATTACTGGGATGTAGGTGCACTTGTCTCTTTCTGGATCTGCGAGTGAGTTCCCCTTCCTACGGTTCATGGATTTTGGAGGCGTTTCTGGTGTGGCGGTATTAAGGAGTGCTACTAAAGACTCTTGTGTAGTAAGTGTATCTTTTGTAACTACTTGCACTCACTTCTTTTAGAAACAAGTTCAACAGTAGAGATTCTGGATTATAGTATAGCTATAGAGACAGTTTCATTTAAAGCTGTTAAAAAGTTGTTCATAATGGCTGTACAGCTTTATGGCAGCCCCAGTCCCAGGAGCTTAGCTGTTCTTCACCCTCTTCTGCTTTACCGTCGCTGAATTTATTATTTCAGTGGTTCTGACCATGTAGCTGCTTCAGTGCAAAGTTGCCTTTGATTCTTCTGTAGCAACAGGGTGTCAGTCACACAAAGATCTACTTGAGCATCATAGAAATGAAGCAAATGTCATAAAAAAAAAAACTCCAGTGGAAATGCGAGAAGCGTGAACAGGCTTCTCACTGCTCAGAGACAAAGGGATGGCGAAGCTCAATGCTCTGCCCTTTAATGTCACTGGGTCATTTCAATCTTTCGGCACATACATGGTGGATAGTGGGGTTACAGCATTTGGACTCCTCAAGTCAGCGTTCACAACTCTGTTTACTAAGATATTGGCCAATATCTATGTTTTCTTTTTTTTTAGAGGACTACACTAAAAATCATAATGTAAAAATTCTCTCCAGTCCAAACCGGTTTGAGACATGGGTGAGAGAAAACCCAGACACTTGGTAGTCCTTTCTCATCTCAATCTGGGACCGACCCCCTCCATTTGGCTTCAGAAATAAGCAGGGTGTGTTTCATAAAGATCAGTGGCTCTGTCACAAACTCCTATGCATGTTTGATGGCCTAAACACAGCTATCTTACCCTGTAAGACATACTTTTAAAAACCCGTATTTGTTTGTGTGTTTGTGTAAATGTGACTTTCCCCATGAAACAACAGAGCCCTTTAAACTTGAGTCTGCATTCAGAAACTGGGTGTTGCATAAATGACTCTCAAATGTACAACACTGCAAATCGTCTGTTGTTTTTACCATGTTTTTAATATTGCGCACACTGTCAGCTAATGGAACAACGGCCTCGGGGATGTGTTTATATTAGTTTTAGCCAACTTAAAATACATTTAGCCTTTAGCTTCTCTTCAGGCCCAAACCACATCAAACAGGCCACACACAGAGTCCTGGAGGCTGCTACCACTTTCTGGTGATTCTTAGAAAAGAAAAAAAAAAAAAAAAGGAAAGTTAACTGTCTTTCTGCATTCCTTTTTAGGCCAGGAATTCCCACGAGAAGAATAAACACACATTTTTCATCTCTTTTCCATTTTATTTTTTCTAAAGGTAAAGTTTTAAGCCTACAAAGGCATTTTTTTTTTTTTTTTTT
>NC_034591.1:157986125-158018095 GCF_900095145.1 Mus pahari
TTTTTTTTTTTTGGTTTTTCGAGACAGGGTTTCTCTGTGTAGCCCTAGCTGTCCTGGAACTCACTCTGTAGACCAGGCTGGCCTCGAACTCAGAAATTCACCTGCCTCTGCCTCCAAAGTGCTGGGATTAAAGGCGTATGCCACCACACCCGGCCTACAAAGGCATTTTTAAGACCAGTTTTAAGTGTGCTTCACCACAAGTAAAAAAATGCCTCAGAAGGCTGTATGACATCATCAGGAAGCTACCACTGGTCTTTTCCATTGGAGGCTTCCGTTAACTCACCAGCGTATCTCTTCCCGTGGACCCTCTATAGGCCACAGTGCCACAGGATCATCTCACACTAAGCTCTGTGGCTGTGTTTCACACTTCCCCCGAGTGTCTATTAAACATGATGTGGGCCTTGCGCTGGGATGGAGAGGCTCAGGAAGCAGAGATTTATTGTGTGCCGGATGCTGCATGAGAGAGGTGCGGGGCATCCTCTGGGGCAGGCTGTGTGGTGAAGGAATCTTCCTGACATTTGAGGAAGTGCAGGTGCGGTTTCAGATTCCATACGGTGAAGCATTCGGTTCTTAGTGCGGATCAGGTCAGGTGGGCCACCCTCTGTAAGGCAGTACACGGTGACCTGCCCACTGTCCAGCGATGCTCCTGCTCCAACTTCCTCTTTATCTATTTTCCAGTTTAGTGAAAACACGGCTCAGAATGATAAACTTAATGCCAATCCCATGTCCGGTGTCATAAATGACTCTTGGAGATGCTTGCTTATTATTATTATTATTATTATTATTATTATTATTATTATTATTAATGAATTTATTTGGAATGCCTGCAGAACATGGGTGAGGGGTTACTAGCACTGTATGTATGACACCCAAACAGCTGCATTACTTCCAAACCCCACCCGATCACAGCCTAGAAAATGACTGTGTGGTCATAGGCATGAGAGAAAATAACTCCATTCTTAAGGCCCAACCAAGTTTCATGAAATGAAGCCCGGCTCTTCAGGGAAGAGATGATAATTTAAAAATAAATTGGTGGGCTGGTGAGATGGCTCAGCAGGTAAGAGCACCCGACTGCTCTTCTGAAGGTCCTGAGTTCAAATCCCAGCAACCACATGATGGTTCACAACCATCCGTAACGAGATCTGGCGCCCTCTTCTGGAGTGTCTGAAGACAGCTACAGTGTACTTACATATAATAAATAAATAAATCTTTAAAAAAAAAATAAAAAATAAAAATAAATTGGTGATGTCTATTTAGAGCCCACAAATATCCAGATTCTATTTAGCCATTGAGCCAATAAAGTCAACCCAATTAGCTCCTCATTTCTAGAAGATAGCTCCTTCCCTTGGCCTAGAGACCCCGCAGAGCCTGCACTGAGACAGACACTCCATGTGGCACAGTCTGCCCTCTTCGGATCTGCCCGGACGTCCCCATATTACTCTGAACCAAGTTTTGCTGTGGCCAGTCTCTCTTGTCAGTTATAGCCCCTCTAAGGGAGGAAAGCTTGGCTACCAAAAACCTGCAGGACCTGGGTAATGTGTCCTGGGGAAATCAGGATGCAGTGTGTGGGAATGGACTTCAGAGTAGACGGATACAGAGCAGATGCGGACATGAGATGCGGGGCGCTTTCCGTGCCCCTGGAATGGATCCTAAGGCATTTCTGGAGAGCTAAGTCTGGAATACAAGCGGCGGTAAAGGTAAAGAAGGGTGAGATGCTCGATGGCGAGTGGAATGAATAAGTCCATGAACCTGAGAAGGCTGGGAAGGAGCCAGGAGGGTGGAGGGCCAGGCCCACGGGCGCACAGAGCTCTGGGTTTGAGTCCCAGTGCTGTGAGGGCAGGGCCACTCACAGAACTTGTAACATGCGTCTGCTTATTGCCTCGGAGGGTTTTCCCCACACAGTTTCAATCCCTGTATTTTAAGGTCTCAGGAAATCTTCTCTCTGTGGTTATGCTGCAAAAATCAATATCCAGGTAAGTTCATTTATTTAGTTTTACATTTCTTCAGGACAGCTTTCAAAATTTGTTTTATAATTAAGAAAAATATGTCAGACCGGGCTTGGTGGTGCATGCCTTTAATCCCAGCACTCAGGAGGCAGAGGCAGGCTCCCCGGGGAGCCATGGCATCATTGCAGGGGCACTGTGGGATACAGGGACTATAAGTTCTTGAGAGAGGAACAGAATAGACTACACTATCAGGAGCGGTAAAAGTCATTTTGATGTAAACCAGTGTTTTTCTGCATTGGATTGTGTTATATTCCTGTTGAGAGAATGTCAGAGCTCTGCCAAGCTGGGTGGATGGTGGCAGATGTAACAGGAAACAATGTCTTAGAGGTGTGGGAGGACCTGCCGTGATACAGCCAATTGGTAAGTAACGCTGTTTGCTTAAGCACAAAACGGAAAACATTGTCTTCTATTTAATGTACATCTTTTCTGTGGCTGCTAAAATGTCAGCGAATCAACATTTATCAGGTTGTTTGGGTCCCAGCACATAGTAAACTGAACGTTAAAGTATTTCTGTTGTTAGGCTATGGGAAAGAAATCACAATAGCAGCTCGCTAGCTAGCTGTGACTTAAGAATGTCTGGGATCCCAAGTCAACTACATCCTGTTTCCAGCATCCTCCCCTGTTACAGGAATTGCTGACACTGGCTGCGGGGGGCACTCGCCTGCAATCCCAGCCCATGAGAAGCAGAGGCAAGAGGCTCAGAAATTCAAGGTCTTCTGCAGTCTTATATCTAGTTCAAAGGCAACCTGGGCCACAAGATATCCATTCTCTAAACAAACAAACAAACAAACAAACAACAAAAATATCACTTAGCAACTTTCAGGTATACTTAATGACTTTTTAGATAATCCTATTTTTTTCTTTCTAAGTTTTGTAATATTTTTATGCTTTGCTTCTACAAATATAATATTGATCATAAATTTCTTTACATCATCATAACAAAAATATAGAGTCTAACTGATAGACCTTTGTCAATATCCTAGGAATATTGCATTGAAATTAAAATATTGTTATGAGAAAAATGCACGGAGCATAGACTATTCCATTTTAGCCATTTTAGGATACAGTTTAAAGTTAGTAATTATATTCACAGTTCTGAGTTACAATGGCACCCTCTAATGCGGTCACTGAAAGCAGAAATGACTCAATCATTGAAGTGCACTCTGAAGTTCTCCCCATCCCAACCTGGCCTGGCCAACTATCAGTCTGTATGAGCTCGCCCATTCCAGACATCTCAGGCACGTGGTGTCACTTCGTGAGCTACTTCACACACTTCATGTGTCCACTAGTCCTCTCCACTGTGGCCTGTGTCAGGTTTCACTGATATTTATGGATAATGTTACAGATCTCTATCTATACATAACATTCTTTGGAAGTGCTCACGTTATCAATGCTGACAAACAGTGGGTAGTTTCTTCCTTCTTAACACTCCAATGAGCATGAGTGCACAAACGTGTGAGGATCTTACAATTCTGGATCCCAAAGGAGTGGAAGTCAGAGGTGAGATAACTCAATACTCCTGTCTTTGAGGAACAGCCAAATTGATTTCTCCAAAGACCGCATTCGATCCTACTTCCTTGACTTTGGTCAATCTCGGTTTCCCTCTGTGTTTAGTATAATTGGTCTAGTGAATTAGTACTGGTTCCCTTCTGTTGCTGTGATAGAACACAACAACCCAGGCAACAACTTAGAGAAGACTTTATTCAGCCACATAGTTCCAGAAGGTGCGAGCCCACAATGGCAGGGACAGCACTGTCCCAGGCAGCAGAGCAGCAGGATGAGGAATAGTGTCTTTAGCTGCAAACATGAAGCAGGACAAGAGTAGGGAAGGCTAGGAGTCCTCACAGCCCACCCGGCAAGGCGGCCACACCCCCTAAATCTCACCAAACAGCATCATCCACTGGAGACTGTGGGTTCAGAGGCCTGAGTCTATGTAGGACACTTCTCATTCAAACTGCCACGTAAGTATTACGTGTGAATCAAGTGAGTATTTTTACTGTTAATGAGGCTAATGTTTTTGACAAATGACAGCATACAGCAAAACCAATGAGCATTTCCCTTTATTGATTGGCGTTTTACCCCTCCAAATAGCTCTTCAGATATGACACTGTGTAGGTCACACATGACTTGATGTCTAGGTTAACACAGAGAATAAGAAAAATCAGTGGACATTCTTCCAAGGTTGTGGCCCATGTGACTGAGATGGAATGACTGTTGATATGACAAAATGAAGATAGTGACGGAGAATCCGAGGCAGCGGGATGGTTAGCAGGAGTCAACTGACCCAGGTTCTGAGTGACAGGCAATTGAATGCATTAGCACGGCAACTCCAGAGGAAAATGTAGACAGTTTATAAAAGTTATTACTTGGTGAGAAGTTGGTGAAGACAAAGAGACAACAGAGTCAAATATGACTTGATATTTCTTGTCCTGGACATTGGAGAGGGTCTCAGCAGAACCTCATGCGACCTTTATTGCTGATCTAGCATGGCACAAGCGAATACCCCTGAGCATTGCCCCATTTGTGAATATATTTACTTTAAGACATAGAAATGACCAGATTATGGCTTGAGAGATGAGAGAGAGGAGCATGGTGAATTATGGGTGTGGTCGCAGTTGGCCTTGGGGCTGAAAAGAGGTTCAGGGTTGGTAAAAGACACCAAGACTGTGAGTGGGAAAGACTGCTTCAGGTCACTGCCATGACACAGCAGGGAAATACATCCCATAAGCTCTGTGCTTCAATACTTGGGCCATGGCTTCTGCTGCTGTTTGGTGAGGTTGTGAGACTTAGCAGGTGTGACCTGGCTGGAGAAAGGGACTTACTAGGGTCTGGCTTTGAGGGGTGTAGCCTGGGCCTACTTCTTGTGTGCTCTCTTTCCAACTGCTAGTCCCTTGGTAATGGACCCACCTGCTTCAAGATCCTGCCAGCTGCTGAGGGTGGTGGTGGTGGTTTGGGGGTGGGAGTGGGGTTCTGTATCCTCTCACTCCATAACAAAATAAATCATTCATTTAAGTGTCTTCCAGTCAGGCATTCCAGAACAGCAATGCCAAAAGCAGGAATTGAGGTTTTATTTATTTATTTATTTATTTATTTATTTATTTATTTATTTATTTATTTTTGTCTATAATATTGTTCAGAGTTTTTGATATCAAGTGGCAAGAGTCAGCATATGATGACTGAAACCTGAATCCTTCATCTGGCCTGGAACAGAGCCTCATCCCAATGGGAAGAGCTGTGTGCAGGCTCTGCAGTCTGAGATATGCTTTTTCCAGAGTGACTTACATCCATTTTTGAGCCATGAGCATCTCTACGCATGGTACCTGCCATGCCCAGACTCACTAATGCCTTCTGTTTTAAAGAAAACAAAAAGAAGAAAAAGAATGTTCTTTTCCTAACCATCCCAGAAAAGTACTGGGAGCCAATGAGCCTGTGACTGCCTGCTGGCTCACTTCATTCACACCAAAGCAAGGGCTGCCTTGGAGGAGGCTCAGGGTTCTCATCTATTGAATGGGTTTCCACAGAGAACCCAGTGATGGTATGTGAAAGGTAGAACAATCTTCCTCAATTTGAAAAACCTGGCTGTCTATATTAACACTTAAACATGGCTTTCTATGATCCTTTCCTAATCCTAAAAAAAGATGTCCCAGGCTGGCATAACCGTGCCTCTTTTTCAAACCTTTTGCATATTTGAGGGGACATTTGTATTTGTTGGTGAAGTGAAGCAGCTGAACTCTGTAGTGAAGAAATGAAATGTTTATTTCTGGCAGGACATGTTGCCAACATCTGTGTTGCGATCGGATGTGATCTTCTTAATAAACAATCTCAGAGCCACTGAATAAGCCAAGATAATAGAATCTTCTTGTCTGTAGTCAGTGTGTTGACAAGGAAACAAAGAGGGGAATTGTGGGGTAAACACAGGGCAAGATTACACAAAGAGAGTCGTTAAAAATAATAAAAACACCCAGCACCGAGGGGCCGCCTCCAGGCAGCAGACAATGGGGGACGCTTTTCCAATTAAATCCCTGGCTATGCATATGGAGCTGCTAAACTTGCTTCTCATTGTTTCAAATTGGTTCGGAAGAGGTGTCCTTAAGTCACCTTAGTGTGCTTCCTGAAGTTGCCAGTTCAAAATGCTGTAGGGTCTCCTCTGAGTTCTGGCACACAGCTGGCTTTTAAATGACTGTGCCCAAAACCTCCTCAAAGCAATTCTTTGGTCACTAATATCTTCGCGGTCACAGCGGTCTGAGTTTCAGGAATCTTTAAGGGAAGGTATATCTCCAGAGTTGTCCATGATGCAAGTTCCTAGGACGCAGCGCTGTGGCTTTTCCAGCAACCTTAAAAAACGGGTGTAAGAAGACACAGGGAGTTCTGTGAGCCAGCCCACGGTCACGGTCTGTCGTCACTGCACGCACCAAGGGGCTGGTGTTTATCGCTGCCATGAGGTGGATGGTTACCCAAATACAGGAGACAGTCTGTGTTCCTGTGGCTCATATTCCATATTCCGTTCTTACAGTGACACCTTTGTGGCCTAAGCTTCGTTGCTGCTGTAAGTTTGGCTCCATTTTAAGGTAACCGCACAGCGGAGGGCCCAAGGAGGATGAAGGCATTGTTCTTTTAAAGTGAAGATACTTAAAATGGCCTTTCTTGGTTTTTTTTCTTTATTGCTGCAAACCTTTATAAACTTGACGCTTAGCATAAAATCAGTGTTAAGTCTGCTTGCTAATTCCACAAAGTTAGGGAGCCAGGACGGATGGGGAACTGTTGACTTAAGTGACATCTTTAATGGTGAATTTACCGCTTTGTGCACACATCTTTGCCACCATCAATGGTCTGTGGTACATTTGAGGCACGTCTTCCCCCCCTCCACCCCATGGCTCCCTGATTTTCCTTTGGGTACTTGATCCATGGTCTCTCCTAAATGCGGCTTGCTGGTTCCTTGTGTTATGGTTTGGTTTGGAGACTAGAGACAGGACACAGATCAACAGCCTGCAGGGAGAATCACCTGGAGTTAGTAGTTAGTGGTATCCCATTGTTGGTTGACTGAGTTCAGTTAAATGATTTATTTGAAACTTTAGCTTCTTAATCTGGAGGGTGTGGGTCGTGCATTTCTCTGCCCTTATGGCAGGGCTGGGTGACCCACAGGGAAGGGGGTCGGAGCTGACTACAAACCTCTCGTTAAGTGTAGGAAATCTGCAGTCACAATGGCATAGGAAAACGGCAGACCAACTGTCCGACAGGTCACTCCTTAAACTTGACATTGCAAGGATACAGGGTTGTCTGGGAGCATTCTCATTGTTTTCATGGTCAAGTTCGAATCCTGTCTCCAGGCGAAGGCTGAGCCTGCTGCCTCTTCTCTGCAGACCACCCTGTCCCTACTGGTCTTCTCACCTGATTATTTAGATGCTCATTGTACTGGAAAAGTCTAACAGCCAGAGGATGACCTGTGGTTTCCTGGCCCCGCATGCATTCCCACTCAGCCTGTGCATGTTCCTGCTGTCCCTGTCTCCATCCCCGTTATACCAGGGACAGCAGGGACACTTGTTTACCTGTGGATTGGATTCTCCTTCATCCTCACCCTCCTAAGGACTCTGCCTCTTCAATTATACCCTCCTGCCCCTACAAGCATCTTCTCCCATGCATCCTGTGTGCCTTCTCCATCATTACAGGAGCACACCGCTGTATCCTGCATTACATACACCAAACAAAACCATCCACCAACTCCAGATACTTTTAAAAACAACTATACCGTCTCTTTTTTCCCCCTGATTGACAGCAAAACAATCTTTTGATCATCTCAGTTCCGTTTTTAGTCCTTTCTGAACTGAGAGTAGTTTAGAGGTATGTTTTTAAAGATCTGCCAATTAGATCAAAGTTATTAATTTTATGATTCATATCTCATATAAAAGTACTGAATGTTTTTCTTTGATCTATCAGTTCTTGAGAAAGATGTGTTGAAATGTCCTACTAGGAACATAGATTTTCCTATTTTTTTTCCTTGTAGCTCTATCAAGATTTGCTTTATATTTTGAGATCAAATTTAAAAATTTGCCCAACATTTTATTTTTATAGAACACAACTTTTAGTCCCAATATGTTTTTCCTAAAGACCATTATTGCTTATTTTGCCCACTATCTCATCATATCTATCCCCATATTATTCGCATATTTTCTTATACTTTAAACCTTTGTGTGTCATGATATCTATCTATATTTATCTAAGCATACTTCACTGAGGTAGAATTATGTACAGTTAATGAGGTACAACTTGTAGAAGTGATGAATTTCATGTTACACAAAATTTATAATCCTGCTAACATCAGGACACGGCCAAGTTCTCAGCTTAAAATATCACTGATTTGCCATCACTTCTTTAAGTAGAATATTTAAATATATTGTTGATTTTTCTGTGTGTCTCCCATGATGTGCATGGGGTATGCCAGAGGATGCCTGTGGGTTTGGTTCTCTCTGTCTATCCTTATGTGGATTCCAGGGGCTGAACTCACATCACCAGGCTTACGCAGCAAGCTCTTTACCCGCTGAGCCATCTCGCTGGCCCCTAGATACTTATATCATCATAGTTTAACGCTTTACTGATTTCTATCCTTTGACAGTTATATTTGTAGAGTACATGTTTTGGGGTTTTTTCCACTTCCCAGTAACCCCCTCACCTCTCCTTCCCTCTTCCTGGCAAGTTCCTCTCTTACTTCTTGGCCTTCATCTTACATGTGACCCACTAAGATAAGAGTTGCCCATGTGAGCAGGTGTGCGGGAGGGTGGGAATAGGAGACATTTGTGTCACTTTGGAAGAAGGCTTTGTCATCCTTTAGCTCCTGTCCTGAGGCCTTATGGGAGATGGTTTAATAGTGATAGACTCATTCATCCGGCAGAAGAGCTTCAAGGCCACCCAGCCTTCTGGCTTTGCTGGCTGCTTTTGGCAGACAATGGTTGGAAAGCTGGGTGGTCTGGTCAGGGATAGAGGTGTGCTTGTTGGAGAAAGTAGCTTCATTCACGAGAGACCTGGGTGGTGGGGGCCAGGAAGTGGCTCATTGGTTAAGAGAGCTTGCTGTCCTTGTAGAAGGCCAGAGTCTGGATCCTAGCCCCCATGTTGGGTGGCTCATGGCTGCTTGTAACTCCAGCTCCAGAGCGTCCCCTGCTTCCTTTTGGTCTCTGTGTGCATTCTTTTCACGCACAGAAATAAAAATAAATATAAAATCATAAGATAGAATTATCTTACTTTTTTATTGAAACATATTACCTTGTCTTGTCCCCTCACACCCAAGAAAGTATTGAGTTAAAGTAATTTTTCTCTTTGGCTAGAGAAAATGGAGAACTCTGGACTGCTGATTCATAGACACTGGAGAAGTAACCCTCTGGGGGAGGCGGTTTTCATTGGTCAGTGCCAGTGTTGCCTTGTTAGAAATATAGCATAGAGTACACTTTGGATAACACATGATGCAGCTTTCTCCACACCAGGGAGCAGTCCCATCCTTCCTCCCCTTGAAAGCAGAGCCATCCTAGAGAACACGAATTTCCTTCATAATAACATCAATGCTGTCCAGTAGGCCCAAGGTTTTCAGGAAATAACCCCTGGATGTCTGTCTGTGGTTTCACCCTCTCTCTTCTTTTTTTCTTTTCCCTCTTCTCCCCTTATCTTCTTCCCTAATGTGAGAAAAAAAAATAAAGTGAAGGCAGTTGATTTAAAAATGTTGCCAGTGTCTCACCATCCCGGTCATTGCCACCCGTGCCCCAGGAAAAGACAGACATCATCTTGACACCTGTGCTCGCTGCTAGCCCACTTTGGGTCCTGATAAACTCGTTTTGCAAAAATAATTGCCGTTTGCTGAGGTGTTCTAGCTATGTTCTTTCTGAGATTATCTTTTGTTTGTTTGTAACCTCCCTCCCTACCCCGTGTGTGTGTGTGTGTGTGTGTGTGTGTGCGCGCGCGCGCGCGCGCGCGCGCGCGCCCGTGCTCATACACGGGGAGGCCAGAGGAAAAGCTTGGGCATCAGTCCTGCTTAGCCGCCTTTTCTGAGACTTACTGAGAACAGGAGCCTGGTGCTCCCTGAGTGAATGAGGCTGGCTGGCCAGGAGCCCCTGGGATCTGCCTGCCTCTGCCTCCCTGGAACTGAGATAGCAAACCTAGTTCACGGCACGCACACACGCACGCACGCACGCACGCGGCTGGCTTCTATTTCCTGGGCACTGCACTCGGGTTCCGTGTCCCCCAGGCCAGCTCTTTGCCTGTCTTTCCAGCCCTGCTCTGTGGTTTTCCTTTATTCCCATTCTTTGTATTCTTCCTCCTTTTCTAGCGGATCCTCTGTAGGAAGACAAGGCGTCTCCTCTCTTACTGGGGCTGGATGAGGCAACCTAGTAGGACCAAAGGGTCCCTAAAGAGTCAGAGACAGCCCCTGCTCCCGCGTGTTCTCAGTATCTCCTAGTGTTGGCATGAGAGAGACGATTTATGTGATGAAAACTCCCTGGAAGGAAGCAAGCACATCCATAAAACCCAGATCACTGTGACTTGAGTGGGAGATATGGTCACAGTGTATGACACTTGTTATCACGTTTTCTGAGAACAGAGGTGCTGGGATCCCATGGGCAATCATCTTGTCATTGGGTACTGGGTCTCTTCATCTAACATATGTATATATACATGTGCACGCATAGGCATGTGCATGTGCACACGTGTAGGTGTCTGAGGCAGTCAGAGGCAGGGGTCAGACATCCTGGGGCTGGAGCTACATGTGGTTGGAGTCGTTGGATGTGGGTTCTGGGAACTGAATTCAGGTTCTCTGGGAGAACAACAAGGGCTCTTAACTACTGAGCCATCTCTCTAGCCCAGATTTTAACCACACTACCTTCCTGTTCTTTCTAGGTTAATGCTCAGTGCGTAGGTGACAAAAACCTAAGCCAGGCCACCAAAGGCCAAGGCAAGCATTCTCCTCTAAGAAACAAAAATCTATGTTTCTAATGCTTTCATTTTTAACACCCCAGCAGGCTTGCTTTGTTTTGGAAGAGTGGGCAGTTCACTTTTTCTGATGCTAGGAAACTATGCCAGCCATTTATGTGTTCTCAAAGCAGGTTTTGAAATGGGTAAGAAAAGATAAGCCATGGCTATTTGGGCAGAAAATTGATAGTACTCCAGGGGTGGAGAATAAAGTGAACAAGGATGGGAGGGACTTGGATGTCTCCCTCCCTCCCAGATCTGAGCCCCTGGTGATGCTACTTGTCTTTCAAGAGAAGTTTTATTCAACAGAGGTGACAAAGCCAGTGTGCGGCTGGGCTGGCTGCATTGTGATGCCCGGGTTTTGTGTGTGTGTGCCCCCCGGAAATGGGACACTGAGCAAAGGAATGATAAAAATTAATCTTCAGAGAGCCCATGAAAGAAGGAGAAAGATAAGTGCAAACCACAGACTCCATGAACTTTTACTTCCAAAGTTCCTGTTTTACACCTGTCTCTTTATACAAAGGCACAGGAGCTGGTCCTTACTGTGCCGAATATTTCTGGACACAGAGGTAGTATATGAAGTCAAATGTTAGCTGCTCTGAGCAGAAACTTTAGAGTTTCTTTCTTCCTGATGGAGGGCAAACTCTCTTGCCATTGAAATCTCCATCCATTCTCCTGGGAGTCTGAACTCGGGAGTGCAGGCTTCAGTGGGCCAAGACGATAAGCTGCCAGGAAGAGAGGTAATAGCAGGGACCTACCAATGTTAGTGGACCTGTTCTAACAACTTGTAAACATTGAGATGGAAACCCTCGGAGAGACCTGAGCAAGGGACACAGAAAAAGGTAAAAATGGATAACTTCTATATGCTACGATCTTTGTCAAAGCAAGGAGCAACACACTGGGGTTTAATTCCCTGCTAGTAGGATAAAAATAAGCGGTTTAACCTTTTAAGTGCCGGTAATTTGAGAGAGGCTTGCTGTTTTTAGTTCAAGCACATGAGCCTCTGAAAAACTAGGAGGATAGAAATGGCTAACTAAATTTGGAACCTCAGAAAGGTCAGAGTAAATCTGGTGTTATCCTGTTCCCCCCCCCCCCTCTGCAGAACGCATGCTACATGTTTCAAAATTGTGAAAAGGATTGTAAAAAGGACAAGCGATGGCAAAACTCGAACTGTGAAACATTGTTACAGGAAAAGATAAAAAAAGAACAGACTGTCTCGGGCTGGTGGTTTTTGCAGTCCTTCACATCTGAGCTCTAATCTATTGTTTCTGGCTTGCTGTGGCTGATAGAAGAGGCGATGGGCCCATCAGAGTGCCTGATGCTATTCTCTACTTCCTAGTAAGCTGGGAGTCATGAATGTTATAACTTCCAATTTCTTCTGCTGCTCCTCAAGACTTAGGCTCTTTTGCCTGCTCCTGACTTAGTAACTAATAATGTCCCCCTGAGCTGTGGTCTTCTTTACTGAACTTCTAACTTATAAGGAACATTGCTTTAAAATGATGGTCTGGAGTGACAGAGATTTCCCAAGCCTGCTTCCTTTGGGCAACCCTTGCTTTTGTGTGGCACATACAAAGAGAACAGGAGACACAGTTTCTTTCCTTAAGTTTTGTAATCTAACTAGGCTGATCAAACCTGGAGAGTTGAATGGACTGGAGGAGGCAGTCATGTGTGTAATTACTCATGAGTTTAAAAAATGCAGGCTAAGGGCACAACTGGCCACCAGAGATTCTGAAGGATACAGGGATGTATCACGCTGGCTCCCCAGCTTTACCTATGATTAGGTCTACTCTGCGAGGAGCAAGGGAAACCAAGAGCAGATAGATCTCTGCGTCTCCTGAGATGTGCTCCCTTTGCCAATGCCAGGCTATACCTCTGTTCTTGCTCTGAACATGCTCTGGGTGTTTCCCAAGCATTCGGATCTACCCCTCCATTCCCTCGTTCCACGTGTCTGCACCAGAGCCTGGAGTGGCCCTGTCTATGCTGTAGTCATTTGCTTTTGCACCTCTTTTCCACACCTCATTCTGAGTCGCTTGGAGCTAAGTTTGCTCTTTTATCCAGTTTTCTATGTCACGTTCTCAGTAGGATTCTGCGCACATGTCCTGATGTAAATCAGTTAATCCACAAAGTCGAACAACATCTCCAAAAGCAGGGGTACCCAGTTTATTGCCGTTGTAGTTATGACCCTTCTGGTTGCTTTTAAAGACATCTCTGCTCTGCTCCTCCTTAGACTCAACATGACTGCTTTCAGGAAGTTATCACCAGCCCAATGATGGAGCCCAAAGGGCCACTAAAATGTGGCCAGAAATAACCTTCCTCCATTGGGCTCACTTCCATGTCTCTTCGTTGTAGAACTAAAATGGATGGAACTCAGCAAATGATAGTGTGAATTCTGTGGACCTGGTGAATAGCAACAATGAGATTCCTTGTTTCTGTCGCAGGTTGTCACCTACAGTATCTTTCTCCTCAAGTCAAAGTGGCTCTCAGAAGCGCTTCCTTGGCTACATAAAAGTAGAGCTAAGGAGACAGAATGCTTCTGTGGAACAGACATCCTGGGCACCTGACTGATGTATCCCTGTGGGCAGCTCCAGGGACTAAGCTGACTCTAGCTGCCTCTCTGTACTTTACCTAATGAGCTGGCAAACTGGTTTTATCTTAGTGGGTTTTCCTTGGACTCAGTAAAAAGGATGATTTAATTATCTTTATTATTTTTCAAATGAGAGGTCCACATGCTGGTTCTTCTGCAGGAGTGCTGTTTGATGTTCTTCATAGGTCATTCAAATCGCTTTAGTTTCTTATGCACTTGGGGTTTAAAAAAAAGAAAAAAACAAAAAAAAACCCCTTTTTAAAATTTTTTTAAATGCAGTCTTTGGTAATAGATTTTTTTTTTCACATTTGCAATCAAAGTCAGGGAATGCTGTTGAGACTCCTTGCTTCTCAGAAGAACTTGGGTACACTTCAGACCAACAGCCACCTTTCTGTAGTGGCAATGGATTTCACTGACTAGAAATTATTGTCACGGCAGTCAATATAGTTCTCTCACACCCCATTCCAAGGCTCATCCCTATTACCAATTTGGAAGGATGATTATAAAATGAAATAAAAAGAAATTTATTTTGTGATGAAATTGTGCCACCAGGGTGATCAAAAGACTCCAGTATTCTGAAGCCAGTGCAGGACAGTCCCTTACAGTCCTGACAATGCACACAATTGGAGACGTTGTCAGATGTGGCTTAAACCTTTCCAGCATGGACACCCTAGCTTGAGATTGTTTTAGAAGCAGCAGTAGTTATGAAAGCAACAGTCAGGTGTGGCGAGGGTATAAACAAGAGAGGCAGCCTGGTTTCCGATCACTGGTTATGTCTGATGAAGAATTAATAGTGATGTTTGAGGGACATGGAGACCAGCTGGGTCACTGGTAAAGGGCACCGGGTTTGGGGAACTGGAAGAGTTTCTGCAAATAACTGCTTTGTCCCAGTCCATTTCCTGCCAAATCTACATTCAGATGGACGACATTTGCGAAATTTCACACACTGTCCGGAGAAATGGGAACCATCGTAAAATCTTTCAGACAATTCTAGTTTTAACTTTGCGTTCCAGTTTGTGGGCCAGCCTTCAGGAAGGCGGCTCTTCATGAACTGTGTAGAGTACCCCCCCCCCCCCGCGTGATCCCATCCCATCCCATCCCATTTAGTCATCACGTGGGTGGCTCTGACGGCATATTGCTAATGCAGGAATACTGCTGGCAGAAGTGTCCGCCTCCTGGTGTAGGCTGGTCAATGTGAGCTTTGAAAGCCTGTGTTCTTTAACCACAGCGCCTGTCTACTTTGTGTCTTAGGCTCGCTTTGCCAATGCCAGGCTATACTGTATGAGCTGTCTGAGGGTCATCGTCCCTCTGGCTTCAGTGTTTCCTAATCTCCGTGCCTAGGACTCCTCCCCCAGTCCCTACCGTAACAGAATCTTTCATATATTCCAACTTCAGCTGAGATGCCTCTTTTCACTAGGATGTCTTTTCCAAAACCCTCCATCATCCACACACTACATCAGGTGCTCATCTCACCGCTGTGGCTGAAGGAACTGCCTAACAGATGAAGGGTCCTTTGGCTCCCAATATGAAGGCACCAAGGTGGGGAAGCCACGGTAGTGGAAATAGCTCACAGCATGGCAGCAGGAGTGTGAGGCTGCTCTCTCACCTCTGGGTAGGTAAAGAAGAGGAGAGTAGACAGGAAGCAGGACCAGTGTGAACCCTAAGGCCCACCCACCCTCTTCCTCCAGGGAGGCTCCACCTCTCAAAGGTTCAACAACCTCTCAGAGCAGTACCCCAAGCCGGGGGATCAAATATTCAAGCACAAATGCTGCAAAGGTCACTTTTCAAATCTTAGGGTTTTAAATCCTTTACTATACTCCACCATCGGAGCCTGCTTTACTAGGGTAGATATTTTCTGTTTTTCTCAGAAGATGATAAGCTCTCTGAAGGCATGTATTTATTACTTTTTGCTTAGGTTGGGCATTCCGATCCTCCCCTCCAACCCCCACCCTAGGCAAGTGAAGCCTGCTTTCTTAGAGGCACTAAATAATTACACATAGAATAAAATGTCGTTCCAGTTCCTAGGAGGTAGGATGACATTCAGCGTAGCAGAAATCTGTTAATGAAAGTGTTACCTCCTCATTAGACACGGGGTAGAATTGAGTTTTTGAAAAGTCAAACAGATTCATACAAGAGTGAGGACAGAGTGGGAGAAGAGACGGTGATGAGATTTGAACTGAGGTAGGGACCACATTTATAATATAAACAATGCTTACATTCAACAACCTTCTCTGGAGTGTCTGCTAGGACATGGCAGGAGCTCATACGTCTGACTTAGAGGTTTTGTTCCACAGCCCAGTTGTTAGAAATTCCCTTAAATAGCATCCTCCTGCTTGGAAGACGGAGTGGAGTGTGTGGTCATCTTGTCTGAAGGCTCCACCCCGTTCTGGGAGATGAAGAGGGCACATGCGGAAGGGGCAGATTCCACCAGGCCAAGGAGGCATCCTCAGTAGTCCTGAGGTGGAGTCTACTCTGTAGTTCTCAGCTTATCTTTGTGTGTGAATCCCATTGATCATCCACTCAAACCCAGGGAGGGAGAACCTGCTTCTCCTTCAAGGAAGGAGAAAGCGTTGCTAAGAAGTGACTTGGTCAAGGCTAATTAGCAACTGAGCCAAGGCAAGAATTCAATTAGGAAAGTGTTTGCATTCTAGGGAGACTAAACTTGCTTCTAAGGAATCCAGGAATTGAAGAAAAGGCAATTTTTATCTTACTTAATGAGGCTTAATGTCTTCGCAGACATTTTCGGAGTTCCTGTCAGCAGAATCTTTGCCTTGGATCTCAGGCTGTAGACTCAGTCCCGCTTCGGCTGGTCTCTGCTGAAGAAGAGGGAGCTGTTTTAGGAAGGATTTCCTGTGAGCTTATTTTCAGCAACACTGCTTTGCCTTGGTCAGACTAGACACAGAACTCCAGCCATTCGGTTGGCATTCTTAGCTGTGGCATAGAAAGGCTAAAGTGTTGGCGCTCTTGCCCAAACACTGGCTGCTGATGTCATAAGCGTGGGTCTAAGTCTGGAGAATGCCTGCTGTGGTGTCTCAGGGTCCTTGTGTTTCATGTGTGGCAAAAAGGACAAGGGATACATGGTTAGAGATAGGAATACAGACAGTTTGTTATGAAAGGAAAGCCCTTTTGAGAGTCAGAGTAGGCTCTGCTGAGGTCCATGGCCCCTTTTATTTTATATTTTTAACTTTTTTCTGTAGCTCCCTCTTTCTTTATTGGACACTTGGTAGATGACATATAGATCTACACTATTAAATAATTATTAAAATACTGACCAGGACTAGGTCCTGGCCCATAGCGCCATACCAGAAGCAATAAGGAACGGGTGTGTGTGTGTGTGTGTGTGTGTGTGTGTGTGTGTGTGTGATGTGCAGGCGGTATCTCTCCAACATCACTGAAACCCATAAAATGAGGCTCTTGAATCCTTCCAGGGCCAGACTATGGTTTGGACCCTTGGGTTAACCCAGGTATCTATGGCTACAACTTTCAGGGCAAGGTAAGCAGCAAGGGCCTGGAGGGAACAGCCAGCCAAGTCCAGACAGACCCAAATGGAAGGAGGGTGGGACACGGATGGGTGCTGTCCAGCTGGAGACATGATGCAGCAAAGGCAGGCTGAGAGGGGAGGCTGAGGGAAGTATTGCAGCAGTGCAGGGGTGCAGGGTTCTGTCCTGAGTGGCTGGTCATGTCAGCTGGCAGTCTCCAGGTGGCATTCCTGACCCAAGCCAGGCTGAGGGCTCACACATGGTGGGCTGGGGTTTCTCACCATGGCCCATTTTAAGTAGGCTCTTTCACATTTATATTTCCTTGGGTTTTTCTTGAGTGTTCTCTGTGTGGTGTATGAAGGGAAAGGTTTTCAGTCTTTCTCTGCTAACTAGCCTCTTTGCCATAGCCTTCTCTAGTGTCTGGACTCCCACCATGCTAGCGACCCAAGTTTCTGGATCTTTTTATTCTTCCTAGTTCCCCTCCCTGCCTTGTGTCTATCCACCTTGGTGCCATGGCTTGTGTTGACCAGTAGAAATGTAGTAAGGCCAGTACTTCCCAAGCTCCTAGGCTGGGCAGAGAGGAGCACCACAGGGAGTCCCGAAGCTGCTGCTTGCATTATCTCTTGAATCCTCAAACAGAAGTAAACAGGTAGAGTGGTGCTCATCTGCGATCTTAGTACTCAGACGACAGAAGCTGGAAGGTCAGAAGTTCAAGGCCAGACTGAGGTACATGAACTCTTAATGAGATAGTGATGGTGATGATAATGATGATCATGGTGATGATGATGATGTTGATAAAAAGACTATTATCTGATGCCACCATACTGTGAGGCATTCCTAGTGTTCTCTCTCCACAATGTCTTTAGAGATAGAGATAGATAGATTAATAGGTAAAGATAGATAGATAGATAGATAGATAGATAGATAGATAGGATGTACATCATCAGCACCTAGCTATCTTTAATAAGTGCTGAATTTGAGAGAGAGGTCAGTTCAGATATCCCACCAGAATCATCCTGTTTGACCCTTGCTTTAGCTACCAACTGATTATAGCTGCTCATGACACCCCAAGTGGCACTTGCCGGGGCCTGTAATCCCATGAGGCTGTGATAAGTATCAATAAGCTGTTAGTTTTAATATAAAACATGGATGGCAGTAATCAATACCAGAAGGGCAGAGACTCAAGGGCTCAGCACCTTGGCTTGACTTGCCAGTTTGGGGGTCTCCTCCCAGGAGGATATAATAAATACCGTCTGACTTAGTGTCCTCATCTGACAGCTTTGTGACAGGGTCAATTAAACTTGTTATATGAAAAGCTGAGCTTGGTATTAACAGACGTCCAATAGATGCTAGCTGTGTTCTCTATTAGCTGTGTTTCCTCAGTATCTTGTTTAACTCTGGGTTTTTGTTAAATGCCTCATGCATATTGAAAGAAAGTGGGGGCCACCTTTGAATACTGAGTTACATGAGAACAGATAAGTAGATTCTAAAGGGGGGAGAAATCATATCAGGACAAGAATTCCTCATCCATAAACTAGGAGCCACTTCCTTGGTAGATAGACACAATCCTATGAGGGGAGGTTACCGCAGAGGAATGAATTCCTGGTTGTACAGGCCTCCCAACAGTACACTCCCTGTCCGAGTGTCTCCCAGCACAATTTTCTTTATCTTACACCATTTCCCTCCCACATCCCGGAAGAATTCCCACATCATTCAAGGAGAAAGAGTCTGGACCCTGCAAGTGTGCAAGGCCCCTGGCTTCCAGGTTGTACAGGGCTGGAAAAGGCTCCCACACTGTGGCAGTTCCTTGACCTCCATAAGCTCTTTCCAGTCACGCCCGCCCCACGAGCGGGAGGGTTTGAGTTTCAGATATAGATTGGAGCCCTTCCTTACTAACTCCAGTGAAATAGCTCAGAGTTTGGCTGGCACTTTTAAATACTATGCAGATGGCGCTGAACCCCAGCCAAACTGGCGGCATCTCCATTTCCTCTGGTGAGTGCCGGTGGGGTGTCCTCAGGAAGGCATTGATCCTCCTCTTCTCTAGTCCCTGCTTCCTCTCTCTCCCCTTTTTCTTTCTCCTTCTCTCGCATAAAAAAAAAAAATCTGCCACATACATTTTGCATTTTTCCTATCAGCTCTACTTTTTAAAATAAATAAATAAATAAATAAATAAACCGGCATTAATGAATAGAACCTTAGGTTTCCCGCCCGAATGTGTACTTGTGTTAGTTAGAGATCTTGTTGTGTGGAAATTTCCACACCAGCGGCAGATCCATTGCTTTGCCCTTAGTGGTTCCCCGTTGCCAGGAGAGAAAATGTTCGCAAAAGGAGATCTGAGGGGGCTTCCCACCGATTTAGAAGAGGCAGACTAAAGGACGCCCAGGGCCAGCTGTGAAGGCGGCTCTCGTATGCTGATGGGGACGCTCAGAAATATCTGTGAATCTGGAGCTCATCTTCAGGAGCTGTAAAACCTAACTGCACAGAGTGGGTTTTTGAACACTCTTAAAATAAACACAAACCACGCTTTGATGAAGGGACCGGCTCAGCTTTTGCTGTTGTTCTTGTTGGTTTGTTTGATTTTCTGTTATCCTCTAACAGTGTGGCATCTTTGCATACAGGGATGTTTTAGGGCCAAGCAAAAACATTTCACCGAGTAAACTACATCCAAATGTATTACACGTATAAGCAGTGTGTCTGTGTGGGTGTTCCACATCCATGTCCGCTAGCTAAGGTTCTGGCTGGCCCTTGCTCGTAGCTGCTACAGAGGAGAGCGAACCCACTCGCCCACCTTGCTTCTGGCAGCTGGCTGGTAGGTTAATACCTCAGCTGCTGAGATAAATCGGAGCACATCTAAATTGAAACATACCTAGAGAGACTGTCGGCATAACATCTCTCATCAGTTTTGGGTCAATCTGAATTAGGCTTTCTTTCTTACTGCATATCTTTATGACTCTGGGTGATTTACAGATATTTACTTGTCTCTGCATATATTGAGACAATAGCTTTGTTCATTGAAGATCCCTTGAGAGCCCTGTTTGGCTTTCTGCACTTGGTTCCTAGTGGCAAAAATCTGATCATTCTATTTTCAGCCTATATTATTGTGTGCCTATATCTTATTATTGATTATACTCATGATTTCAAAAATGTCAGTGCTTTTGCTTCTTATCTTATGACCTCTTGGTTATATTTTTTTCATTCTCCAAACTAAAAGATGAGAATGTTTTTGCCCCTACCTTCTATACCCTACATTCTGTTAACTATACTTTTACATTCTCAGGATGAGTAATATTTTACCCACATAAGCATAATCCCAAATTCTAGGCATCTGTTGTTGTTACACGAGGATTTTAGCCTTAAGCTCAAGCCTTTGTTTCCCTCAGTGGTGGTTTGTGTCCTGAATACTTATGGTGAAATAAACTCCCAGTTCCCTCTAAGCTGTTTCAATCAGTGTTTATCTCCGCAGCAGAAAGAACTAGAACATCATGTGTCCATCTAATCTAGCAAGCACTTGAATGCTGTTCCTTTCTGAGATTCCCCTTATACCTTTGAGGTTCAGGGTCTCAAGCCTGGATGCATGGTAAGTTATCAGCTTCAAGGCAGAATGGCTTCTCCTAAATCCCATTAATGCACCCATTTTAGCTTGTTGGTCATATCCATTATTTCGGCCCTGGAATGCTTTACATTTTCTGAAGCCTAACCTTTCTCTCTCTAGCCTTCTTCTCTAGTTTGGCAGTATTATGTTCCTCAGGTCTTACCTGCTCTACTGTAATGAATCTATAGATTTTCCCACTCAGTTTTCTAGTTGTTCTATCTATCATAGCTATCTGTCTGCCTATCTATCTATCATCTATCTATCTATCTATCTATCTATCTATCTATCTATCTATCTATCTATCTATCTATCTATCTATCATATAACTACCTATCACCTATCTAATCTGTCATCTATTCATCTATTATTTATCTATCATCTATTTTCTCTCTATTTACCTACCTATCAATTATTCATCTATCTATCTATCTATCTATCTATCTATCTATCTATCTATCATCTATCTGCCCATTTATCATCTATCATCATTATCTATTTATCTGCCATCTATTTGTCCATCTATCTATCTCTATCTATCTCTATCTATCTATCTATCTATCTATCTATCTATCTATCTATCTATCTATCTGATCTATCTATCATCTATCTGCCCACTTACCATCTATCATCATTATCTATTTATCTACCATCTATTTGTCTGTCTATCTGTCTATCTGTCTATCTATCTATCTATCTATCTATCTATCTATCTATCTATCTATCTATCTATCTAATCTCTTTAGCAAATACTGAGAATGATGAAGCTTCTATTTCAGAGTCCATGAATCTATGTAGATGTTTATGTTTTCTGAGTTTCTTCTGTGATTGTTTAGCTGGGTATGGAATTCTCTGTTGGAAATAGTAGTTCTCTTTTATCATTTATGAGGTTCCCTTTCTGCTACATTTCATTGTGGCTAGTGGAAACTTTGAGACTCAAATGGTGTTTCTTCTTTTATAGTTACTTTTTATTGCCCGAGAAAGCTTTAGAAGTTTTGTTTTTATTTTTTGTCTCATTCATGAGCTGCTTCAATTCCTCAAAAATGTGGGGTGAACTTTTTAATAATTCAATAGATTTGAGACTAAAGAAAATTTTGTGGTAGACACAGGCTCTAATTAGTTTGGGAAATACCTTCCTTTATTGCTTTAATAATTCTTTAGTTGTTTCTCAGTTTTGTCTAAATGCTCAGGTTGCAGTTACTGAAGCACTGTAGTTATCTATATGGGACTTCATGTGAATTTTCCATCTTGGTCTTCTCTGCTCTGTAGTGTTTCTATGACTTTGGAACTTTCACATTTCTCTAATTTGTTTTCATTTATGACAGTTCTACCTTTTATTTGAGTCATTTTTTTTTTTTTACCATTAATTTAAGTGTAGGTGTGTGTGCACGTAGGGATCGGAGGGGAACTTTTGCACCTGAGTTCTGAGGATCAAACTTATATGGTCAGGTCTTTGGTAAATGTCGTTACCAACTAGGTATTTTCACCGGGCTTAGCTAATAAAAATGATCACAGGCAATTTATATTCTTAGATATGACATGTGTAAATCTCCACTGGTGTTTATTAGCTATTTAAAGCTTTCTTCCATCCTCCAAGTTCACTCTGGGGGCTTTCCCACCCTTCTTAGTTGTTTCATTCCATGTTACCAACTTTCTTCATGTCTTGTTTTAAAAGAAAGACTATATATAGAACAGTGTGGACATTTTCTGCTGTCTTGTCTCTAGATCTTGCCCATATGTGCCACTAATATATAAGTGGAGTGCAGCTGCGTCTGCATCCTTTGGGATGCATCCTTTGGTATGGGCAGACTTAAGAAGCCCCCTTTAGTATGAGTAGGCAAACAGCCAGTGTGCAGGTAAAAGTCTGTACACATTTCAGAAGAAATATAGTTACTCTGGTGACTCATACTCTAACTTGAACATTCAGTTTTCGTCTGATATCTTTGGCCATTACTCACAAATCCCCTCATTCTATCAATTTCTTTTATTATTATTATTATTATTATTATTATTATTATTATTATTATTATTATATCCTGGAGGCGTTAGCTGACTGACGCATGAGTGCATCTATAGTCATGTCTCAGGTTTACTCGTTTTGAACTCCTTCTTTCTATAAGACTGTGTAATTGTAGACCCAGGACTTGCTATGTGTATCAAAGGTCAGGCCCACATCCTTCTCTATGAACCTTGGAGGCAGCATGATTCTGGCCATAGCTTTCCCTTATTGCTTCATTTCTTTACTCTTTCTCTGTGTGGAGGTGTGTGTGTGTGTGTGTGTGTGTGTGTGTGTGTGTGTAGGTTGCAAGTGTGTATGTATGTGTCAGAGGATATTGCTCCCTATGTTCTACCCACCTGGCTTTCTGAGATAGGGTCTGCCTTTGTCCTGAAGCTCCCTGAGTAGGTGAGGCTGGCTGGCCAGTGAACTCCATGAACCCTAGTCTCTACCTCCCTAGAGATGGCATTGTAAGCACACACTAACATATTTGTCTTTTTACGTGGGTTGTGAGGCTCAAACTCAGGTCTTCATGCTTGCATGATAAGAACATTACCGACTGAGCTCTCTCCCCAGACCTGACATACTTTTCTTTTGTAAAATGTTTTGATTGGGTACAGCAAAACATTTTATCGTGGCATGCTTGGCTCACCATTGTGCCCAATTCACTTCATCAAAATAGAACAAGAAGTGGAAAGGTTAAAGTTCTAACATTTATTCAGGGTCTTATAAGGTTGACCTCTCTTATTCACCTTATTTATCCCCTTGGATTAAATAACTATAATTTCTTTACTATAGCTCATGAAACAGCTGATAAAAATCAAAGTTTTAATTTCATGATTTCTCATGTTATAGGAATATCATTTTAATTCAGTATATAAATATGGAAATGTTAAACAAATTGTGTTCCTTATAGAAAAACCCATATTGACTAATTAATTAATTATTAACACGCCTTTGCTTACAGTTGTCTCGTTACTTACCTGAATCTATATTTAACTTATTTTCATGTAAGAATTACAGTGCTTCACCGAACCACCAGCATTACTCAAAAGTGGGGAAAGAACTCTGCAGTCGTTTGAATAAGCCTTAAACAGGAATTAGGATACCAAGTTCCCAGTTGGTGATGCTGTTTGGGGGCATTTAGGTGGTTCAGTCTTGCTGGAGGAGGTGTTTCCTTAAGGGTAGGCTTTGCCTCACCCCACTTTTAGTTTTCTCTATCTGCTTTATGTTTGCGGGTGGAGATATGATCTCTCAGCTTCCTGCCTTGGCCACGCCCTGCCATGCCCTGCCATGCCCTCTCTCCTGCCACGCCCCTACCACGCCTTCCCTGCTACTGCGGACTTTCCTTCTCGAACTCTAAACCCAAATAAACTCTTTCTTTTATAAGTTTACTTGTTCACAGTGCTTTATCAGAACAACAGAAAAGTAACTAGGACAGCCTCCATTGTCTAAGACTCCATTTCTGAGTCAGGTGCTACATTCCTCAGATAGGTCATGCCGGTTAACTAGGACTTAACAAGACACAGTTCCGCTTGAGTTTGTGTTAAAGTATATGTTCTTGTTACCACTTACAATCTTGAAAAAATATTTTAAAAATAGTTTCTTAAATGAATGACCATAAAAGTCAAGGTAGATCTGTTACCTCCCACTCATTACTGGGCGTACATTGTAAAACTGGCATATGGCATCGTTGGGAGACTTAGTGTTATTTGGGAATCTAATGAGACCACAAGAAACTTTTCTGTGACATCAAAACCCAGATCGTCTCATAAAAGAGGTTCTGAAAATATCTGTTCACATCTGAGGACGTTGTCAGAATGACAGGCTTAAAAGGAAAATGTGACTCACACTATTGGAAATGTGACTGCCCCTCCTCAGCCTTCACCAGCTTGGTGACTTGGTTTTTACATTGCTTCTAAAGTTAGTTTTTCTGGCAGTGGGACCTTTGTCTACCAAGATCTTGGTGCTGCTGAGTTTGCAATCAGCCAAAGTCACTGAAATCTGTCTTCATGTGCACACTAACTGAGCTAGACTGGACATCTGTTATATAGAAAATAATTTTAGCTTGCCTCAGAGGTTACATGGCAAAAATGGCTCTTTCTGGATCCCTGCAGCTCACCCTGGGCTTTTATGCACGCCTCTCTGTATACTTAAATCACCACAGCTTAGCACAGCTTATTTCTCTTCAAAAGTCTTCCTTCTTCCTCTCTCTGTCCCTCCGTCCCTCCTTTCTCCTTCCCTCCCTTCCTTCCTTCCTTCCTTCTTTCCTTTCTTCTTTCTGTCTCTTTTTTTATGATCTCCAATTTCTTTTTTTTTCTCCTGCTTTCTCCATGGAAGCCACTCCCTCTCTCTGCTGAAGACATAGCAAACATTTCTGGATGTTTCAATGGCAAAAGAAAAAAAATCAAGGTTAACAATCTGCTTTTATTTTAAATTTTAAAGAGCTTCTTGAATTGGTGCTTTCGAAGTGACAAAGTTCTACAAGAATGTCACATATTACTGTTAGTTAATGGGGCCTTACATGACACTGTTCAGCTCGAGTTTGTAACAAAACATATGTTCGTGTTGCTACTTGGAATCTTGAAAAATATATAGGTCTTAAATAGTTGATTTATGTAAAACATTTGACAAGCAGTGCCAACATCTTCAGCTCTATCTCATTATTATATAGATTTCAAATATCTTCAAAGGTAACACAGAAGAAAGCAACATGGTAAGGCTGTGTATGTCAGGCATAACATATCCAACAGCTCTTGCTATATAATATTTTTTTAGCTGGAATATTATACTTTGCCTTCATATAACTTGATAGGCAGAACTGTTTTTAAAGATAAAGAATCCTTATTTCCTTTTATTTTGTAGCATAGAAAGATTTTTTCATTCTTTTAATCTGCTTTATTTTTGGCAGCTTACTTTTACCACAGCCAGATCATTTTTCTTAAATTTAGGATGGGTCATAAAACATGTTGGCTTTATGGCAAGAATAATATTTTTGGAATTAAAGGTAAAAGAACATTAAAACATTTATTTTTCTTTTTCACATGCTGGTGTATTTTAGAAACAGAATCTTTAAAAAGATGTAAGTTAAATGCACAGCCCCATGCAATGCTTGCTTGCTTGTTTACTTATTTAAGCCCACTTTGGGGCTTTTTGTATTATTGTAATAATAAAGAATACATACTCTTTAGTAATTTTTTTTATCAACCGAATTGCTGGCCTACTAGGGTCTAGAAAGATTATAAAATACTAATACAAAATAAAATGAAAAGATATACATATATTTTTCATTTTTATTTATATGTGTACATGTCTATCTGTGTGAATTGATACCAGGTGTGTGTGTGTGTGTGTGTGTGTGTGTGTATGAGAGAGAGAGAGAGAGAGAGAGAGAGAGAGAGAGAGAGAGAGAGAGAGAGAGAGAGAGAGAGGCAGTGGATGCCAGGAGAGGGTGTTGGATCCTCTTGAACGGGAGTTACCGGCGATAGTGAACCATCCAGTGTGGGTACTGGGGACCGAATGTGACCCCTTTGGAAGAGCAGCATGCACTGTTAACCACTGAGCCATGTCTCTAGCTCCATCATTTTATGTAATTGTATGTTTTAAATTTGTCAGGACACAATTGTCCCTGGAGAAGTTCCCATAACTAGATGCCCCGTTCCATAGGGGTCCCATACTGTGAGTTCTCTGTATTTGTTCCGTACTTAAATATCCGCACACCTGAAAATCTCTGTACCTGACCATTTCAAATACAATCTATTTTTCTTAGAAGTAGAGAGAACATTTGTAGCAAAACTAAATAGATATTAAAATAAATCAGAAAAAAACCCAACAAGCTAAAAGTCCATGTTAACAGGTTCATGTGTATCAAATGAGAAAATATGTCAGAAATAACTTGCACAAGCCTGGGTGTGGTAGCATATATATTCAATCCCAGAATGCTGGGAGGCAGAGGCAGGTCGAATACTTTGTATTTGAGCTCACTGTGGTCTGCATAGGGAGTTTTAAGCTAGTTAAGAGCTAAGTTAACTAAGTTAAGCTAGTTAAGTGAGATTTAAAATAACAGCAAGAATAAAAAAAGAACTTGCTGTAATAACAATAAAGAACAAAATACATGCAAAATAATAGTAGAGAAACATCATTAATTATAACAATGGCAGGTCAAGAAGGGAAAGAGAAGGATAAGATATGGGATTAAAGAAGATAAAACAAACTGAATTTTAAAGTCGTTTCAGTTTGTAGAGAAACAGGTTATATATCACTATTTTAGAAACGTCATGGTGATGTAATTCCATGAGAGATTTCCACATAGTAAATGCCCCAGAGCAAAATGAATTCTGTTTTTTTTTTCTGCATTAAAAAAACTCTACGGTAATATTTCCATACATTTTTTTTTCTACAAGGTATCTTCAGAGTGTGACCATCAAGGCAGGCAGGCATGATTGCTCCCGCGCTGGGATGGAGTTTTTACTCAATTTTTCTCACTTGAGAATTTCTAAATTAAAGGCTTGCTGTGCTGAGGTCCTCTAACCATTTCTGTCACCAGCTGGGGTTTTGTGGCTTTTCTTGCTTGTATACATGGAAATCTGACAAATTTGGTGACATGAAATGATTTCGGACCTCATACCTAAATCTGCAGTCTGAGTTACTGTGGTGTGTCCCCCGGACCGCCCAGAGGTCTGATTCAGTCTGTAAAAAGCATCTTTTCCCTTGAGTTTCAAGGTAGGCACGGCCAGTTATACAGAGAGGTTGATGCTAAATCAAAGAAATTGAAATTTCCTTTTCTGAGGTAGCACGGGGCTGCCCATTCTAGATGAGTCCACCTGGAACTGGGTCCGTGGGATCTGAGGGAGAATAGGCTGGGAAGGGGCGTCTGCATTGAGAAAGGACCAGCTCTTCCTATCTCCTTACTTCACGGACCAGGCCCATCCCACAGCTCTGTGCCATGTGGACCGCATTTGTTGCCGTGGGCAGCCAGATGTCCGCTATGGCAAGCCCACCCAGCCATGTGGCCCGTTCTCACCCACCGCTTTGCTTTTGTTGCTCTTGCAACCAGATTTCCTGGCTAATGATGTAAACACCAATGTCACGGGAGATGGTGGCGGGCTACTGTGCTTTTCCTGTGGGCATGGGCAAACGTAGCTTCTTCGGAGTTCTTGTCCTGTCTTAAAGAATTGCGTATTCAGAACAGGCTCGGGAGAGGAAGGCAGACATATAGAGGGATTGCGGCCAGAAAGGGATGGCTAGAGACAAGAAGCACAGGCCTGGCATTGGTGGTACCCAGTCCACAGCTCTTCTGCCATAGGTTCACGTGCCTTTCATCTACCCTGCCCTCAGTCATGCTGCCCGTTTACATACGGACTCAGTGCTGCTCCTTCCTGTCTCCAGCATGCACTTCCATGTGTTAGTCTTCCCTTTGCAGACTAGAGCTCCCTGGTAAGAAAATCAATGGTTTCCTATGTAAGCTAACTCTGCAGTGCACACACACACACACACACACACACACACACACACACACACACGCGCCAGGCCAGAGAATAAGTCCCTTGCCTGAATGAATGTTTCACTGACCACACCCTTTGTTACTCCCTAGAAGGCTGAGTAGAGAGTAGTGCTTGGTAGATGCCTGTCGAATGGATTATAGCTCAGAGAGCAAGGACAGAGATAACAGAGGATGGCCCAACCAATCCGAGAAGCAGAGGAGACAGGCTGTAAGCAAAGTCACATCATTTCACAGAAGCAGAGAGGAAGAGCCTGGTACTTGTGCTGTGTGCATTATTATTGTAATTTTAAACATGGATGTGTGCTAACCATAAAGGTACTGGTAACTAGGTGGGTTGGTAATGTCAGCTGGTTTATGTGGGTTTAGTCAGTCAGGTCTTCTGCAGCTCTTACCAGCTTATCCAAGTGACTGGAATCACCTGGCAGCTTCTGGGGCTGGGTGTTCTACATGGTCTGAGTAGTGTATTAGTGGACTGTTGGCCTTTGCCCAACCCACGCAGCTTTAGCAAGATATTTCTAAGTTTTTCACAGGATGCCTAAAATATCAAGAGGGCAAGTTCCGGGTGCATGAGATTTGAGGATCAACACAGGCGGGAAAGATGCAGGTCTTGATAAAGGGGGCATGACTCACACGGCATCAGAACAGCGTCCTGTAGCTGCTTTTGATGAGCTCGGGTGGTTTGCTGCTTTTACTTCTCCTGTGAAGAATTAGGATTAGTAAGTGTGATGGTTTGGATGTGCTTGGCTCAGGGAGCGACATTATTAGAAGGTAGGGCCCTGTTGGAGTAGGTGTGTCACTGTGGATGTGAGCTTTAAGACCCTCATGCTAGCTGCCTGGAAGTCAATATCCTGCTAGCCGCCTTCAGATGAAGATGTAGAACTCTCAGCTCCTCCTGTACCATGTCTGCCTGGATGCTGCTGTGTTCCTGCCTTGATGATAATGGACTGAACCTCTGAACCTGTAAGCCAGCCCCAATTGAATGTTGTCCTTATGAGAGTTGCCTTGGTCACGGTGTCTGTTAACAGCAGTAAAACCCTAACTAAGACAGTAAGGATTGAAAATTTGGTTTAAAAGAAAATCCCTTCCTTATATAACCTCTTCAAACTATCTTCCCAGAAATGCTTCTGAATGTTTAATGTTACCAACCATGAGTTGTGTGTGGGGTCTCTGCAAACCCTATGGCCGACCAAGGGATGAGGCACACGAGGCAAGACTGAAACCCTGCTCAGTGTGACAGCCTGGCTGGTTCAAACCTCTAGATTTAAATCAGCTGCTCACTCTCCAATCATATACATGGATGATAAACAGAAACAAAATTCTGAGTTCTTGGCCTTTTAAATATTCTCATCCTTCTAATTGCCTATTGTTAAATTGCAGTACTTTATCATCTAATCAGTCCAGATATCAACAATGAATTTTGGTATTGTTTACACTTTTGCTTAGCAACCGGTCAAGTGTGGGTTGAAATCCAAACAAGGACTATGGAACAACGGACCCACCAACTGTACAATGAGCGGAGCCAACAGTCTTACAGGAACAACTTCAACTGACTTCCACTTCACACTTCTGGGTGGTCAGAGCACAAAATGAACTCTTGAAATCTGTACTATTCCACATCTCAAATTGAAACCTGTTCTTTCAACTGCTGTAAGATCATTTCCTCGTTTGCCAAGTCTTTGATCCAAGAGAGGACAGAGAATGTTTGTTTAGAGTTTTGTCACGTAGGAGCTCCCAAGGTGTTGCCTGGTGATTCCATCAGGAAACACACAGGCTGTAAATGTATACACATATGACGTACAGATCCTCTTCCCAGAGCTTACATGTTTTGTAAGTAGAGATGTGACTCTATCAGCCATGGTTTGTATTTGATCTCCATCCTTTTTCCCTTGGCAAGTGTTATTCACTGACAGCTCAGTCTTAGAGGCTCTGAGTGTTCAGCTCCATATGCACCCAGGATTGTTCTTAAACCAACTGATTAGCTGGGCCAGATGTTGTTATGCTTAAAATATAATCTCAGAGAACAATCGTAGGGCTGGAGGAGTGGCTCATCCTTTAAGTGTTTGCTGCACAGGTACAGGACCTGAATTCAACCCCCAGAGGTCACATCAGAGGCTGATGGAAGCAGGCAGGTTTCTGCAGTTCACTGGCCCTCCAGCCTCGTTTGCTAGGCAATGCGTATGCCATGTTAGAGACCATCTCTCAAAAACAAAAACAAGATGGATGGAGCCCGAGGAATGACACTTAAATTTGACATTGGCTTCCATATACACATGCTCGTTCTATGTTAGCAAACATGTACGTGCATGTGCATGCTTGTGCAAACACACACACACACACACACACAGAGTGATCTTAGTGTAAGTTGATAAACATTCAATGAGAGGGTGTTTTATCAATAAGAAGAAAAATGTATTTAATGTAGGCAGTAGAAGGGAAGTACTGTGGGAAGGTGAGGAGTGTCCTGGGTCCCTCATTCTCCCCTGGCATGCCTCGTTGTCACACCTTTGTAGGGGGTGCCTTCTTCGCCTGTAAATCTTGCCTCGTGTCTTGCTGCAGGAGTAGAATGTGGTGGACATGTCTCTGCACCAGCACTGAGCTCCAGCTCTAGAAGGTCTCCCATGACTCCACTTCTCCACACACACGAGTATGCAACAATCTGCTGATGGTGAGGGATCCCGTAGGGCAGAAGTGAATCTTCCTGGACAGCATATTGGGCTAGCCTGGACTACCAACTTCTTAGTTGATTCATCATCTCAGACTATGAGTAAACTCCCGAAAGCTTATCCAGGTCTAGCCTGGATGCTTGACAGTAGCACCTGGTCAAACCATTTCTTCCTTCCTTCCTTCCTTCCTTCCTTCCTTCCTTCCTTCCTTCCTTTCTTTCTTTCTTTCTTTTTAAACCTTTTTATTGATTCTTTGTAAATTTCACATCATGCACCCCAGTCCTGTCCATCACCCCATCCTTTTATATTTACCCTCTGTCCCCCACAAGAAAACAAAAACCTAAAACCAAGAAACAAAAACAATCCTTCTTGCAGTGGAAGCTTCGAGGAGCCGCACAGTGCACCACCCCTTTGCCCAAACAGCTTTGCTTGCAAATGGTCATGGCAATGAGTCACCAGTTTGTTTCGGGACCTCTGGCTTCTGCTATACTGTCAATACTGGATCTGTGCTGGTGCTCCTCTTGGATATCCTGTTGTTGCCCCGTGTTGTGGAGAACATGAAGCTTTGGATCTGCAGGACTGGTCTCTTCAGATGCTCCACCAGTGGACAGGTGGGGACAATGTTGGGGTGGGCCAACTCTGAGCACTAGATCTGGGCCCAGTAGGAGCTGAATTGGTAGGTTCACCAGTTCTCCTGAGCCTTCACTGCCCGAGCAGCACAGCAGCATTGACCTTGGCTGCAGCTGGGGTCCTGACAGCACTGTAGCTCCAGGTCCTTTGGCAGACTCCTCATATCTGCCTGCTCCTCACCACTGCTGAATCTTCAGTTGTACCTGTTTCTGTGAACATCTGGCCTTCATTTTTTTCTTCCATCTCTCCACACAGACTCCCTCTCCCCATCTATCCACCACAGACTCCCTCTCCCCATCTCTCCACCACAGACTCCCTCTCCCCATCTCTCCACCACAGACTCCCTCTCCACATCTCTCCACCACAGACTCCCTCTCCACATCTCTCCACCACAGACTCCCTCTCCCCATCTCCCCACCACAGACTCCCTCTCCACATCTCTCCACCACAGACTCCTTCTCCCCTTCTCTCCACCACAGACTCCCTCTCCCCATCTCTCCACCACAGACTCCCTCTCTTCCATCTCTCCACCACAGACTCCCTCTCCCCACCTCTCCACCACAGACTCCCTCTC
>NC_034591.1:158018556-158021158 GCF_900095145.1 Mus pahari
ACAGACTCCCTCTCTCCCACCTCTCCACCACAGACTCCCTCTCTCCCACCTCTCCACCACAGACTCCCTCTCTCCCATCTCTCCACCACAGACTCCCTCTCTCCCATCTCTCCACCACAGACTCCCTCTCCCCATCTCTCCACCACAGACTCCCTCTCTTCCATCTCTCCATCACATCCTCATTGTGGCATTGCTTCAGGGTCCAGGGAAGATGCTTGGATGTCTCTCTTCTCTCAAGCGAGTGTTCAATGAGGAGGGGGCACATGATTTACAATGAAGCTGGTTTAGTAACACATTTATTCTGAATGATGCTGCCTTCCAGCTTAATTATAATATCAAATGCACAAACAGCACATTAGGTCTGTGTATGATTGCTGTATTTCGTGATGAAGGGGAAACTGAAAGGTTCATGTAAGTTATTTGCCTAGAAGAGTAAACCTGAAAGCTGTTTGTATTTTTTAAAGGAGAAGCTCACATCAGAGAAATGAGTAATTTTCTTGCAGTCATTCAGAGAGTATATCAGTCAGGGTTCTCTGGAAGAAAAGGGAGGATAAAAAGGAATTCATTAGATTGGCTAACACTGTATGTCTCGTGTAGCCCAACAATGGTTATGGTTCAGTGGAGAGTCCTGCCTGGAGTCTGGTAGATTCTCAGTCCATGAGGCTGGATGTCTCAGTGGTCCTAACCTAGCATGGAAAGGAGATTCTCAAGTAGCCTCTGGTTTTCAGTTTACTTTTGACATCTGAAAATGTTGGTTCTAAGAGCAGCAGGCAGAGAAATGTATCGGCTCCATCAGCAAGAGTGAAGGCAGGCAGGCAAACGGCAAGGCTTCCGATCTCCCTCTTATCTGGGTTGCCATTGGAGGAAGATGCCTGGATTTAGGGTGGGGTTTCTGCTTCTAATAGTCTAATTCAGAGAGTCTCTCACAGGAGTGCCCAGTGGCTTGTCTTTCGGTTGGTTGATTCCAGCGTAGTCAAGACAACCACAACAATTAAACATCATAGCGAATAAGAAGGGGCCATAGGTTTGTCTTAGCAGAGCTCTTGGCCCCACTCCTCTCTTCGATTCCTAATTTTATAGTTTTCTGAGATAATGCTTTAAGCACCCGATGTCTGGGGTACCCCAAGTCCTGTCTGGACTTTTTCTTGCTATCCCTGCATCGCACCCACAAGTGTGAAGCTTCTAGGGCATTCACTGCTGGAACCTTCCCTGCCGACTTCCCTTACCCTGCCTCTTGTCTGTCACACGAGCTCTTCTTGGTTCATGTCTCAATCAAGTCTGTGTTAGGGTTTCTGTTGCTGTGATAAAACAGCATGACCAAAAGGTTCTCGGGAGGAAAGGGTTTATTTCAGCCTACAGCTTTCAGGTTACAGTCCATCACTGAAGGAATTCAGGGCAGGAACCTGGATGCAGGAAACAGAGTCCATGGAAGAACATTGCCTAATGGTTTGATCTTCCTTGCTCAGTCTGCTTTCTGATATACAACAGGGCTACCTGCCCAGGGATGGTTCCACCCACAGTGGGCTAGATATTTCCACATCATTCATCAATCAGAAACACAGCTAACAGTCTTGCCTAAAGGCCAATCTTAGTAAGACATTTTTTCAGTATGGTTCCCTCTTCTCAGATGACTTTAGTTTGTTGTGATGGTTTGAATGTACTTGGGCCATGGAGTGGCACTATTAGGAGGTATGGCCCTGTTGGAGTAGGTGTGTCACTGTGGGTGTGGGCTTTAAGACCCTCATGCTAGCTGCCTGGAAGCCAGTATTCTGTTAGCAGCCTCCAGATGAAGATGTAGAACTCTCAGCTCTTCCTGCAAAATGCCTGCCTGGACACTATCATGTTCCCACCTTGAGGATAATGGACTGAACCTGTAAGCCAGCCCCAATTAAGTGCTGTCCTTATAAAAGTTGGCTTGGTCATGATATCTGTTCACAGCAGTCAAACCCTCAGACAGTTGTGTCAACAAAAACCTAACCAACACAAAGTTTCAGTTCAGATAAGGTGAAGTGTAAGGGTTGAGTTTTCTATTGTCTTTAAAAGGTCTACATTAAGTGTTCCCAGGCCCCTTTACACCATTTTTACTAGATCAAGAAACCCAAATTCATGATGAATGCAACAACCCCTTGTTGTTGTTATCGATCAAACCTAGGGATCTATGCAAACTAGGCCAGTGCTCTTTCACTGAATTACATCCTTATCCCCAACAACCTCTCTTGGTTTCTAGCCCAGGCTAGGTTCAACCCTCCTATGTCGCCAATGATGACTTTGAACTTCTGGTCCTCTTACCTCTAATTCCAAAGCGGTAGGAGTGCAGCCATGTACCCCACACCTGGATGCCATGTGTGTGTTTCTTGATTCTATCATGAGACTATACCCAGGGCTGGGGCTATGAAGGTAGATATGAGAGTAAAGTTGTTCACTAAATATTCATTTTGTTAGGAAGTATAAGGGCTAGTTTGTGTGTGTGTGTTTGTGTGCGTGTGTGTGTGTGTGTGTGTGTGCGTGCGTGTGTGTGTTTGTGTGTGTGTGCGTGTGTGTGTGTTTGTGTGCGTGTGCGTGTGCGTGTGTGTGTTTGTGTGCGTGTGCGTGTGTGTGTTTG
>NC_034591.1:158021338-158027587 GCF_900095145.1 Mus pahari
TGCGTGTGTGTGTTTGTGTGCGTGTGTGTGTGTGCGTGTGTGCGTGTGTGTGTGTGTGTGTGCGTGTGTGTGTGTGTGTGTGTGTGTGCATACCTACCTCCCATTGCTTCTGCTGTGAAAAATTTAACTTGGAATCAGACTATCAGAAGATAAGAGGACCCCCACTCTAACTTTTTCATCTTTTATTCACAGAACTGAAATAAAATTAGTGTTGCCAACCAAAGCTGTATTTTAGGGATAGCTTCCTTACCTCCTATGTGAAGTAGATTAAACAGAATGATCAGAGAGCTTTCCTTTGAGGTCAGTACTAGGTTTGCCTGGTGGTCAGCTTCGAAAGCTATCTCACTCCCGTTTTAATGGGCACATAAAGATCATTACATTAAAATTAATTCTCACCGGGGTGTCCAATATTCTACCCCCAGTTGAGATTTTAGGAAAGCTCCGCCATTCAGAGGTTGAGAGGAAATGCAAAGAAATCATTATATCTGGTTAGAGTTAAGAGACTTTTCACACAGGAAAAGTAATTGAAAAGTATATATTTTGCATAATGAAACAGATGACAAACTGCGCAAGCTGGACTATTAATGAGCCTCCTGTAAAGCCAAGAAGCCATCGAAGCGGGGAGTGAATGCAGGAAGAGAAAGCTCTGATCTCAACTTTTAACAACCAACTTTAATCAAACCATCCGACGCGCTGAGTTCTCAGGCCCCGGGACAGTGAGGGCAGTCTGGAAGAATCAAAGAAGACGCTGTCAGAAGACCGGCAAAGTAACCAACTTGGGTTAGGATCAGGAAAACTTAGCTATACTCAAGGTTCTAGGAAAATCCTACATTCATTATGACTGCAACTGTGTGGTCTGCCATCCTTCCCTTAATCCTAACTTTAAGATGTAGGGTGATACTGTTTTAGGCATGGATCAGAGTCCATGGGGCACCCACTGGCATTTCTAGGTTGTGTCCCCCTCAAAGCAAAGACACGAAGCAGGGACACGTGGGTAGTGGTAGAAATCGAGACGTTGACTAAGAATGAAGAAGCAGGGAGAGGACTGTTAGAAGTTCTAACGGTGCCCGCAAGGCTCGTGGCCTCTCGTGGGCCATTTTCACGGGAACCACCTTCTTTCACTCCTTCAGACAGCAAGATCTTCCCAAGCCTGTTCGACTTTGTTCCATGTAGTCTGGGGGGCGAGGGGTGTCTGTGTGTGGGGAGGCCAAGGCTGGCAGGATTGCCAGGATATTGAGGATAGCTTGGGCTACACAGTACATTTTAGGACAGCCTGAGATATAGCGTTGAGACCCAGTATCATAAATCCAAGAAAATAAATCCCAACAACCCCATCCCCCACCCCCAGATTCACCAAACCACCACCAGTAACAAAAACAAACAAACAAGCAAACAAACCTGGAAAGGGCTATTCTTTCTGGAAAGGTCCATCCTGTATTAGGATGAAGCAAAAACAAACTGAAGGTCAGATGTGGTGGTGTGCACCTTCAATCCCAGTGCTCGGGATGGAGAGGCAGAAGAATCTCTGGGAGCTGGAGGCCATCCTGGTCTTCCTAGAACGTTTTAGGACAACATATGAAACTCTGTCCTATATCCTTCTCAAAAAAAAAAAAAAAAAAAAGAATAAGGAGGCATTTACATATGTAGCACAAAAAAATGGACTAGTATTAATCATCCATCAAGTTTGCTTGAAGGATTCCCTTATGCAACAAATATTACAAAGACTATTTTAGGTATTTAGGGATGAAAACGCTCTACGTGGCACTTTTATATTCTTGGTAGGTGCATGCTGCACTTTATCCGGATTTCTCTAGGTAAGCCACCCAGTTCTGTCATTTTCCTGGAGAGACGCCAGCCTCCCACGTCATTCCCACAGCGCGCATGCGTGGGCTACCTTCTAGAAAGGCACAGTTTGCTTATGTAAACCGGATTGCAGACTTTGCAGCCTGGAACTCGGGCCTGGGGAATGGGAACGTTGCTGTGGAACAGGAAGGGTGGACTCTCAAGCTAAGACTCTACTACTGTAGAGTCGGCGGTTCTCAGCCCTGGCCACACTGCTAGCATCCCCTGGGGATGCATGCCAAGCAGGCTCAGCCTGGGTTGGGGTCAAGGGTCATGAAATGAGGCTCCAGCCAGGTCCACAAAGGATGGCAGCCCTTGCAGGATGCAGTCACATGACCCTGGATTTATATTTTTAATAATTTATAGTTTCAATATTACCAAGTGTGTCTGATTTCCCTTTGTGGGAGACATGAGGAGTTAAACCTCAAAGGGAAGATGGTTCTCTTCTCGCGGAGATCTCAAAACGGTTCAGAAGCCCAACGGAGGGCTAGAGAGATGGCTCCTGCAGAGGACCTGGGTTCCACTCTCCGGACCCCAAATGACGGAGTGAGTCAGTGATAGCGGAGAGTTTTGTCTTCTTTTCCTCTGTTTGTCCAGCACTGCATGAGCGCCTTCTATCCCTTAGATGCTTAGTAAGTATTTACCGAACAAATGAATTTATTTTTATCGTTGCTTTGAATGCATCCTATGAAGTTTCACCTATAAAGGAGGAGTCGGTGAGAAGGACGTTGAGAAGGACAGTGATACATAAGGATACACTAGACAAAGGCTCAACCGCTTGCCTTTCTCTATGACCTGGCAGAATTGGACTGTTCAATACTTCCTTTTTAGCTTTGGGGAAAGCTCACTGTTTCAGACAATGAATCTCCCAGTGTGATAGCCTTTAATTCATATCTTCTGCCCTACAAGTTGTGCATAGGAAAATAATTCTCCCACAAACTGATGGATGAAATGATTAACAGCCAAGGGTCGTGGTACTGTTTACAAAAAGAAACACCTGAACTGAGGATTGTCAAAGACAGAAACGAACGTGTACCTAGAGGGTCTGTTGGGGGTGGGTTTCAAAGAATACAATTTAAATCTATTTTTACAATTCATGTTCACAGTATAACTGTCAAAGCAGGACCAGGAGGTTCTTCTACTTAGCTAGCATTGGGAGATTGTAGCTTGACTCATCATATGACTTTACTTTTAGGTTAAACAGTCTCCATCATTCTGGACCAAGCTCAGTCCTGCATATCTGTTAGCTCTTTATCGAGCACAGGACACTGAGCATAGGACACTGATAGAGTAGCTACGCATGGTGCCCAGGCAGCATGCTTCTCTTAGTCATGAGCTCAGAAAAGCATTGCTAGGTCTGTTTAAGGTAAAAATGCAGGAATCAGCACCAATCAGTTGGCTCAGCCATATTCTTCTGTTGGCTCAACCATATTCTTCTATTGGCACTCACGTCTCACCAGAAATCCTGAGCCGATCCACTGGGCCACCCTCTCCGTCACAGGAAGGTAACTGACCTCCACAAAATTGAAACTTGTGACATTTCCTCCCAGTGCCTCACCTAAGTGAATACAGTCAACAGATTTATTATAATTTTCCTGTATAGGTTATTCATAGGAAGGGAGGAGGGAAGGAGAGAGGGAAGGAGAAAGAGAGAGAGAGAACCTGTTGTGTCTATTAAAAATTGAAATTCTACTTTTTCTTTTTTGATTTTTGCCAAGCTCCCTGTAGGACTAATTAGTTAATGATAGGCATTTTAGAATCTTTTCTGAATTTTACGCTGTCACTATGAACGTAAATCTATTGCCCGCCTTCCTGAATTGGTATTTTGAAACAGCTCCTGAAGGTTTGACATGCTATCAAATCACTATTAACTGGAGACAAAAGTGCACTAATTTTCCATTGTGAAGAACATAAATATGCCTCATAAATAGGACTTTATTTTTGATCCTTAAAAGACATCAAAGGTTTTCCCTGGCATGACACCACCTTGGTTGTATGTAATATCAACCAGGCTTCCTTTTCAGAGGGTTCGTCTCACTAGCATATAATTATCATACAAGCAAACCTGGGTGTGAGAGCCCGTGGCATGTGAGAGTGATGGATGTGGAAGGCTGAGGTGAGACGTTTTGTTGGTTGCAATATTCAAATGTAGTCCTCATTAAATGTCCCTTTCAGTTAATTTTTATCTCATGCCCAGAGGATCCTTCCCGGGTACAGAAAGAAAATAGAGATACCATCTCTGTGAGCGTGGTAAAATAATAAATTATTATAAAGTGTCATATTACAGTAGAGATCATGTGATAAGCACAATTTATTTATAATTGCGTGCGCGCACACACACACACACACACACACACACACACACCACACCCCTGCACGTGTGGGCACATGCACTTGAGTGCCCGAGCTTACAGAAGTCATTGTATTGCCCCGTAGCTTCAGTTACAGGTGTTCACAAGCCATCTCACTTGGGCACTGGAAGTAGAACTCAGGGCCTCAGCCAGAGCAGCATGTGCTCTCAAATGCCGAGTCGTCTCTCCAGCCCAAGGTTGTATCTTCTGGAGGAAGAAATGCACCATTTCTGCTGGCGAGGTGAGGTCTACCATGAGAGATGAGCAACTCTAATCAACTTAGAAGGCAGAAAGGAGGAGGCGGGTTAAGGACTGGGCTAGTAAGAGACCCATGAATATGTAAGAATCTGAAATAACAACCTTTACCTTCTGCAACTTATGTTCTCATACGTTTTTCTTGATATGGGGGCCAGGGGAAGCAGTTCAAACTGGTGTTGTCTTGCTATGTATTCACTGGACATGTTTTCTAGTTTTGACCCTGCTGCTGAAATCCTCCACAACATACGTGTTCATGTTGCATGACTCTCTGACTCGGAGCCTCAAACCTGCCCATCATCTGAGGTCACAGGAGTACCTTGTGACTTCCCAGAGCCACGACCTATTTATTCCTCATATCAATGTGCTTGCTTATATCTCCTAGTGTTTATACACAGGACTATTTGAGATTATGAATGAAAACATGTTTTATTTTCTCCTGATCCTATAAAATAATTGAAAATCATCTTTTGAGGTGGGCAGGGAAGGTAACCATTTATCAGTATCCTACATTGTCTGTTGAAAGGCAAAGTTGAATAAATAGCTTATGGATGGTTAATGGATCCCTTACAAGTCACCAACTGAGGGAGCCTGTACTCCATAGATAGTCTCTCCTGGACCACGGAGCTTGTGGAGATGTGAACATACTGTACTAAATCATATGGCTACCTCTGAGCCTGTTCAACAAGCACACTTAAAAAGGGTCACCGTATCTTTACAGGGACCTGTAATTTGTTGGAGCCAGAAAGAGATGACTTAGAAAAGTCCAGTCTCCCTGCTGTCAAGATCAAACCCATTGTCCAAATGCTGTTTTGTTAACTTCGTACATAGGTTCTTCTTCACAACCGGGGGACACAGCTGTCCTTTATACCTGGGAGTGAAAGAGACAGGTCTGAATGGGACATGTGGGTACTGCTGAAAATGAAACATTTGCTTTACTGAAGGACTCAGGGCTCAGCCCTGCATGGGAACCTTCCATCAGAGCACAAAGCAGGTGGGGAGAAAGCAGAAAGCAGCTACACATGCACGTTACACATACACACACACACACTCACACACATACACTCTCACACACACTCTCACACACTCACAAACACTCACACACACACTCACGCACCACACTTACACACATACACTCACACACCACACTCACATACATACACTCTCACACACACTCTCACACACTAACACACACACATACACTCACACACACACTCACGCACCACACTTACACACACACACACACACACACACACACACACACACACACACACGCATGCTTGAGTGCACTGGCCAACATACAGAAACATGAATTTCTCTTTCTGCATTGTTGGATCATTCAAACAAAAGAGGAACTCCTCCATCCTTTCTGAATCACCCCAATTTCTGTAACTCTTCAGACAATGTAGTTGCTTCTGGGTTCCCATCAAGGAAGGATTAAAAGTGCTGGGTGATTGATCTGCAGGCATGGCTTTCTGGTGCAGAGGGAAATCTGCTCTCTAATAGACTGAGAATCTATATTTGATATTTCTAAATCCCATGGGGGAACCTAAACAAAGGGCAGGAACCACCGAGGGCTGCCTACGGAAGGATTCCCTTTGTGTTCTGACAAGTGACTCTTGTCACTTGTGGGGGCTCCCCACAGTCTGCATCCTCTGCCAGGCCATGAATTTTGTTCTCACGGTGCCTGCAGGAAGGACGGGGAAAAGCGATAGAGCAATTTCAGAAAAACTCTCCAGCCAAACTCTTCATTTTGGTCAACAAATTGGCTGCAATATCACCCCTGTCCCACCCCTATCCC
>NC_034591.1:158027765-158035904 GCF_900095145.1 Mus pahari
TATGAAGTTACTGATATTTTACCATCAAAGGTGACAACACATTACAATTCCACATAAATAAATATGAGACTGCTTCGCTGAGATGCGAGCTTATTCAGACATGATTTTAGACTCTGCTGGCATACTTGGGGTGTTTTTGTGAGGATTCAGGGGGAAGCGAGAATTTCCAGACAGAGACTTGCTTAATGCATTCACCTTTCGTTCTATTATTAGTCAAAACCAGTACTGAGAAATATTTAGAAATCATGTCTCTTTTACAACAACCTTGTATTTTCCCCTTAACCAATTTTTTGGGTATCACACTCCAAGTCACCATTCTTCCTCTAATTTTTTTTTTTATTTTTTATTATTATTTTTTTAATTTTTGTTTTCTAACACCATTCTCTCTCCAAACATTTGTTTTATGGCAGGAATCTTTTTTTCCTTCCCTGTTTGCTTCATGACTTATTTTAAATGTAGTTAGGGGTATGAACATAATGCAAAGATGCAGATTTGGTGGCGACGGCTGGACTTCTGGGTAAGCCTTCGGGACCGACTGCTGTAAACATAAGCTCTAATCACGCAGCAGCCATTGGGTCCCCGTATTTCGCAGACTGGCTCAGGCCTTTCGTATTTTTATCCTCAATAATGTATGCATTTTCCAGCTGGCTAAGGCTGCGGTCGCTCCGCGATTTGGACATTTGTCACTCCATTCAGCCAAGCAGGAGAAGCCCCCGTGTCGCGGGCTCCTCGCACTGCGGGCATAGCATCTGTGAAGGAGAGTGCCTGACAGACATCTGATGATTCAAATCGCAGAAATGATCCGGGACAAATTATGAATGTCTGGGCAGTGCCCAAAGATCTGAGCTGAAATGACTTTGTCCTTGGAGCCTCGCGGCTTTGGTGAACTCCTGGGGCCCAGGAGCTCTCCCCTTACACAAGACTGCATAGGGCAATGCCCCACAGCTTTAGCCAGCTACCCTTCTGGCCAGCCGGTTGCTGGATTTAGCTTTCCTTGGCCTGAAATGAAAAGGACGCTTCAAGTCTTAGCTTACAAACCCCGGAGGCAACTGGAGCTTTCTTTGAAATGTAAAGCGGTCTTCTATCAAGGGCTGCTTAGGGTATCATCCAGCTATCAAAGTGAAAGATGATTTTGATAGACCCTTACAAATCCCTAGTAATCTATGGAAAGCAGTAGCTAGGGCCCGCTCTCCCCGTTTGCACATAGCTGGAGAAGCATGAAGATAATTTATCCAACTTTAGGGTAATGAAGTGTTAACAAAAACCACACGGAGCTATTATGACAACCACAGGCCGCAGACTGCTAAGAGGGTAAACTCTCCGAAGACCTACCTAGTTTCAAGGAATCGTTCGTGGTGCAGCTGACCCGAAGGCATTTGCTAAACACAAGGTGGTACTGCCGAAGGAGTGAGATTCATTAGGCCTAATGAACAGCGCTGAATGTATTGTCTCTACCATCTAACCCGCTGACATTGATGTAGATGTACTTTAACTCATTCGTCCCAACTTTATTAGGTACATATGTCTACAGCAGACACGAATGAAACATTCTACAACTAGGCTCCAAGCCAAAAACTAATTTATTCTTTAATGTGGTAGTGATTGCTTGGTGGTTCCTTGAGCAGAGATGACAGGTCTGAGCTAATGGAGTTGTACTGTAAGTTAATATAAATCATGACAGAGCAATTAATTACAGAGACCGCAGCAAATCCCTGTGTTAGTTTCCCCCGTCACCAGAAGGATTTAATAATATTCATTTTGCTAAGTTCCAGTGACATTTACAAGTCTTCAACCATTTTTAATCAAATCAATATCACTGGCTGCTAAATTTAGTTGCGCTTTGCTCGCAAGTCCGGGAATACGTGGATGCTGTTCCCACCTTCTGTTCAGATGAAGCCAATAGGATGCCCACACTTCCCCTGCCTTTGTTTATGTGGAGGAATTAGGATCTGGAAAAAGTTCATACACAGAGAACCCTGACATGCCAGAAGGCATGCTAACAGGTGGAGGAGGACTTCTTTGACTTAGTGATCTCGTGGGTGTCATTGTGTCTAATGTCCTTCATCTATTTCTCTTAATTAGCCTTAAACCACCACCAACAAACAAGACTTCCTCACTTCACATTCCTGTAGACCTTTGGAGGAGCCCTAGGCTGGCAAGTTTGAGTGGGTGGGTGGGTGGGAGGGAGGGGGTATTTCAGACCTATTTGATTCCACCCCAGTCAGGTTCTTATCTGGGTAGTCTTTGGATATTTAGTGCAACAATCCCCCAAAGAACGAAACGGGAGGAAATTAGTTGCTTAGTATACTGTGGCAGCCTAAAAACTTCTCAATCAAGAATTGATCTCGATATAGATTTTTGGACGGAGATGGCCCGCTGTGCCTGGGAGCTGTGTGGCTAGATCAATAGCCAGCTCTTTCTATGTCTGCCATAGGGTTTGTTTCTCCTTCTACAAAATCTCCCTGTTAGGAAAGAGTTCAGCCCTAGAGCCTGCGCCTCACACCTCACTGGCTTTCTGTGCCTCCCCTACCTTGCTTGCACATGATGGCCGATTTTTATCTGATCACTTTTGACAGGGTCTGCGATAACCCCGATGTGAGGTAATGATTCTTTCTGAAGAGGGCTCCTTTCCCACACTTTGCTATGGCACGCTCCTTCGATGCTCAGCACTTCATGTTTTCTGCCGCGATCATTTCTGTTCTTGGTCTCTTTCTTACCAGATTGTAAGTGCCTTTCCGGCAGGGACCTTGCTTCATCTGCCTCTTTCTCTATCCTGTCGATACCTAGCAAGGGTGTTTTCACATGATATTGTTCAATAAATGTTCAGTGACTGAACGAACATATGCTACCCAGATGGGAGGGTGAGGAGAGTGTAAAACTCAAATTAGTTCATCAAAAATAGCTCGCAAGAGAAGCGGCTGGCTAACCTGCCAGGGACATAGGCCTAACGTTTTGGGTGGAGTGAGTCTGATGGGGAGGTGGTGGTGGTTGAGACACACATGGTGGCTCTCTGGGGTGTCCAACCTCTTGACATCGAAACATGATGTTGTCATCTGCAAAGTTCATGCTGAAGAACTGTGTAATTGAACTACAACCCCCTACCCCAAAACAAACCAAAACACAAATCAAAACCAAAAACAAAAAAAAAAAACAAAAAAAAAACAACAAAAAAAACCCATACCAAACCAGAGCCAAAACCAAACCCCCAAACCCACAGCCTCATAATATGTTAAATAAATTGAAGAATTTTGTATTGAGCCAAATTTATTGTTTTTCAGGGGCAGGTGTGGTCTATGGATCATAGACTGGATATCCTCGTATACATTTATAGGAGCTATGGGTTACTTTAAACTCCCAGTCCTGGATACCGTGATGCCTTGCTGAGGTGGGATGGGGATTCAGGACTTGAACACTTTACCAGGCTTGTGTTTTGCGACTGTCCACAACACAGGCTTTGGGGAAGGAACCTAATGTTCTCTGAGCCTGTTTCCCTCTGTGAAGCAAGCAGCATTGTGTTTGAGTGTTGTGACAGTATAAAGATACAGTGGGATTAATGGGGTTTTGCAGGACAGTGTCCGAGGGCCTGTGAAGGTCAAGAAGGATGGAACACAAACTCTTCAGTTCTCGGAGGCTTTCTGGAAGGCACCAGGAGTCAGTCGCGTTCACGACTTCTCCCTTTCTGTTGTTGATAAACACCACGAGAGCAAATGCAGTATGAAGCTTGCATTGGCTGTGGGGCTTGCCTTCACAAAACCGTTCCCTCTTGCCTTCCTGGGAAAAGCATGGCACGATTCTCCACAACCAGTGAATTTGTCATTCAGAAAAAGCAGAGTGAGCAGTCTTATATAACCAAGCCACAGAGCTCCTTGCCCACTCCCCAGAGGAATTTAGAAAAGAACAAATTCCCCCACTGGAGCCTGTAATTTGAAAGGTAAGAATGTTTCCTGGAGCTGTAATTTTTGGAAAGAAAATAGATCTTTCTTAAAACTCTCTATCTATAGTCACCCTGAGTGGCGTGTTCTATTTCTCTCTTCCTTCCTTCCCGTCTACTGGATGTGTGTGCTCGCTTACACATGTGTGGCGTGGTATATGGACAGCATCAGTTCTCTTTTCCATGCTGGTTTGGGGGCTTGAACTCAAGGTGTCGGGGCTCGTCAGCAAGTCCCTTTCCCTCCTGAGCCACCTGAGAGCCTAGCACTTATTATTCCTAAGGATAAGGACTCACAGTGAAATTTGCACATTTTTATGTGTAAAGTACAGGCACAGTGGCAGAACAGGGCTCTCTGCTGGTGCTGATGGCACAGTCACTGCAAGGTCACCCTGTTATTGTGAAGGCTGCTGCTGGGGGAACTCAGTGCCCCAACTGCCCTAAACTTTCTCTCAGAAACATCCCGTGTACTAGTCTGTCCGCCCTCAGAAACATCCCGTGTACTAGTCTGTCCGCCCTCAGAAACATCCCATGTACTAGTCTGTCCGCCCTCAGAAACATCCCATGTACTAGTCTGTCCGCCCTCAGAAACATCCCATGTACTAATCTGTCCGCCCTCAGAAACATCCCATGTACTAGTCTGTCCGCCCTCTGAAACTTCCCGTGTAGCAGAAGCGGACACTGGGGAAGGTGGGGCTCTGTGCTCTCTATCCAAGCAGCTAGCTACCCTTTATCTCTTTGTGCCTTGGGTGTTTCAATGGAAAAATGAGACTAACCTTTGGACTTTATGTGGCATGCTTAAAACAAAACCAGAACAAAACATGAAGGAATTGGAAGGTGGCTCCTACCATCCAGAACTGTATTGTGTGTGTGTGTGTGTGTGTGTGTGTGTGTGTAAGTGAATATGTATGTATGTGTGAGTATGTGTGTGAATGTGTATATGTGAGTATGTATGTGAGTATGTATATGTACGTGTGTGTGTAAGTTACTGTGTATGTATGAGTGTGTGTATGTATGTATTGTGTGAGTGACTGTGTATGTGTGAGTATATATAATGTATATGTGTGTGAGTGTGCATGTGTGTGACTGTGTATGTATGAATGTGTGTGATTGTATATGTGTGTGAGTATGAGAGTGTGTGTGAATGTGTATGTGTGGCTTACTGTCTTGAGGTAGGGGCCACTAGTGATATGGGAGCTAGTCATTTTAGCTAGGCTGGCCATCTAGGGAGAGCTGGGATCTGCCTACCTCTGCATCTATGTCTGCGGCTAGAGGCACGCACAGCAGTGTCCGACTTTGCACTTGTGGACTGGGGTTTGAATTCGGCTCCTCATGCTTGCAGAGCTGGTGCTCTGGCCAGTCTCACTCAGCACCACACTCACTGACTCTGGGATCTGCCCTGCGAGGTCCTTTGACTCTGGCATGATGTTCTTCCCCTCCCTTCTGGGCCCCCCTCATCCCCACCACCTGTCCCCGCTTTCTGAGTTTATGTGCCCCTCTTCTTCCTTATTCAAAGGATTCACATTCACCTTTTAAAACAAACATTAGCTCTATCGATTCAGTCAATAAAGGGATTTAAGATATAAATACACATGTAGCACGCACTATCTTTCACTTTTCAAGAGCAGAATCCAGAGTTTGTTTTTTTTTTTTCTTTTTTTTTTCTAACATTTTCACTGGATAGGAAATTATCATCAGCATCTAATTAATTTAGACCATGCCTCATCTCAGGAAAAATTCCACACCATTGGCAATTCCTCATTTGTGTTTTTTGTCCCAACCCACTACTCTTTTAGTTCCTGTGGATGTGTTATTTCTGACATTTCCTATGACAAAGTCTCATAAATGTGGTCTTTCATGTCAGATTTCCCTCACTGATCTTAATCTATCACATTTTTCTGTGTTACAGTGTGTCCCTGTACTTTATTGCTTTTTGACAGCTGAATAAGTTTTCGCTGTGAGGCAGGACAGGGCCTCTTGCATCCAGCCATCAGCTGATCGACACTGGGGGTGAACTTCTTAGCATGTGATTTAGAGGGAGCTATCTTTTTTATTATCTTGGGTGTCTACCTAGAAGTAGAATTTCTGGATCAGACCGGAATTCTATGTTTAACATTTTGAGGGGCTGCCAAACTGCTTTCCAAAGTGGCTGTACCATTTCACAGTCCCACCTTGGATGTAATTTTAACAGATGCAAACCTTGTTTAATGAAATTATCTTCAACTCTCTACAGTTGGCACTATGTAACTAGGCGCTGCCAGACTTCCTTTGGGGTATGCTAGGCTACATTGTGTGCCCCTGATAGATGTACCTTCTTCCTCCTATTGGTCAGACTCTGTAATCAGGGTGATGGGGTTGGGTTGGCAATTCCCACACAATTGGACTGTCCTCCTCCTGAAGGCAGGGATCCACTTATTCACACAGCCACAGTCACAGGACCACATGCCCTGCTGGCAGACTGGCAACTCCATCAGGATTTGAAAGACCAAATAAAAGCAGACACAGATCTCAGGCAGACCTGCGTGTGGGGGTGGGGTGGGGGTGTTGGTCTGGCCTGCGGCTACGAGTTTCCATCACAAGAGCTGACCTTTCCATTCCATGAAGTGAGCTATTTAGCAGCATTCTTAGCATATGGATCATTTCCACCAATGGCATCTACTCCTCCTCCATCTGCTGAAGAATTTTGCCTCCTCTCGAAGTCACATGAGGAGGCTCTCTGATGTATATTTCACACATAAGCTGAATGGTATTTTACTTTTAAAAACTAATAATATTATCTAGATTTGGCAAACATTATTGAAAAGTTAATCAGGGGACCTGGTTTCTTCCCCTTAATAGGGCACATTTAATAGATCTACAAATTCAGTAGCTCAGTGTATGTGAAACCTGGCAGCCTCCTGTATCTGGTATCTGCTGTTATTCTTAAACATGCTAAAGGGATCTGAAGTTTTGTTTCATTCATTCACACTCTCATTTTTCCTATGTAATGAGCATACTCCACAATGGTCCTTGGATCTCCACCATCTGCAGTGGATGGGATTGGGGTCATGGGCTGAGAAAACTACCTCATCCGTGTTGAGGTAAAGAATTAAATATTCTAAGGCAAGACTGCCTTACAGGATCTGTGTTTTCACGGCTCCGCACCTAGTTGGCTAGTCCCTCCTGCTTGTTTTTGTTTGGTTGGATGATAATTTGGTCTGTCATTACCCCCCTCGCTGTCCTTGACTGTGATGTGTTCCCTAGGGAGGAGCCAGATTGAGGGACATTTTTGTGAGCATGTTTGTCTCAGTAGGAAACTGACACAGGCAGGAAGGGTGGGCACCAAAGATGTCTGAGCAGGGAGCAGAGTCTTTGATTATTGAGGATGAAGATCTTGGGGGTTCCGCCAGAGTCTTTTTTAATCAGGATGGTGCTAATGATAATGATTTAGAGGTTTTTTTCTTTTTTTGTAGTTGATTTGTTTCTTTCCTGCAGCCAGTTGCATTCAGCTTGCTTCCCCTCATCAGGGTAGACTTCCCACACTCTCTCCAGTGCTGTTATAGCTAGGGTACGTTTCTCTCTCCAATCATCCATGCATTGCGTTTTGAAAGTGTTGAGCTAGTGAATTATGTCTTAATGGAAAAAATTTCTCTTAATATAGGACCTATCGGGGCCATTAATAATTAATGTCAATTTGTAGCTCAGGGACATCTCAGAGAACTCAATATAGTAAATGAGCATTACCACAACCCTAACAACCCTAACAACAAAATCTTTTTAGGTATTATGAAATCTTAGAAAAGCTTGTATCTTTGTCAAACTAAACCAAACAAAACAACAGTACAACAACAACAACAACAACAACAACAACAACAACAAAAGTCCTCACATGTCATAAAAATTAGGTTTTTTTTTTTTACTGCTTTTTGTACTTCCTGTATTAAAATCCTTTAAAAACCAACAACAACAACAACAAAAACAAATGTTTTAAAAGCCAGGAGCAGTGCAGGCAAACAGTGCCCTGAAATTGACCTGGAAGGCTGAGCCCTTGTTATCATGGATGAGACTCTGGGGGAGCAGAAAGAATAAAAGAGAAAAGCACAGCAGTGTACATGTTCTAGAGCAAATCTTCTTGCTCCTGACCTACCTTATTCTTAAGAAGGAGGTGGGGACAATCCTCTCTCCTCCCCTTCCCTTCCCTTCCCTTCCCTTCCCTTCCCTTCCCTTCCCTT
>NC_034591.1:158036099-158041698 GCF_900095145.1 Mus pahari
TCCTTCCTTCCTTCCTTCCTTCCTTTCTTTCTTTCTTTCTTTCTTTCTTTCTTTCTTTCTTTCTTTCTTTCTTTCTTTCTTTCTTTCTTTCTCTCTTTCTCTCTTTCTCTCTTTCTCTCTTTCTCTCTTTCTCTCTTTCTTACTTTGAGAGAGGATCTCACTATGTAGCCCTGGCTCATTTGGAACTCGATATCTGATATCTAGACCAGGCTAGGCTGGGACTTACATAGATCCACCTGCCTCTGTATCCTGAGTGCTGCGATTAAAAGCACGCCTCACCATGGCAGTGAGACAGTTGCTTTTGAAGTTTATGTGTTCGTGTCAGAAGCCTGCCCAGGTTTGGGGCTGTGATGGTGAATTTTGGTGTCTCCAACTCATCTCCAAAAGAGTCTTCCTTTGTCTTCAGTGTTGTTACATCTGCACGTGACTCTTGTTTTCTTGGTGATATATTAGACAGGGTTAGAGATCCAATTGACAAGTCCTGTTCTGACATCGCTTAAATCTCCCATTTGCCCCGGTCCCTCTGCCTCAGTCATAACCCTGCCATTTCCGTCCAGCCCCTCCTTTTGGAGCAATCTTGTCAATCAGGAGAACTGTCAGTTCGGTGCCTTTGAGGCCCGGGGCTTGCAGAAGATACTCTGAGGACAATGTGCAACTGTCACATGTGATTACCAAGTTTCCCAAGCCCTGAAGTTAGAGAGGGGTATTGGCCTAGGGAAGCTGGAGAAAATGAGAGAGGAGCCTTCGATTTCTAGGAAGTCAGATTTCCTTGCTAAAGAGTACTTTTCCTTTGTCACCCTTCACTGCAAAAACCCCACGGTGTACTGTGGTAGGAGTGAACGTCCCAGGTTCCCATCTGACTGTGAGAAACCTTCTTCCCCCTGTGCAGAAAGGCTTGAGAACAAGTCAGAACACTTCCTCATTAGAGGAGCTGGCTGAAACCCCCAGCTGGGGACAGTAGGGGCAGGAGCCAGCTACCATGGGGCATTTCTGGGGAGGTGCTTAACTGTATCTTCAAAACAGAGCTGACACCAGCTGGGCAGACAAGGGCAAGGGCCAATCCCAGACCAGAGCAGGAAGATGAGAGCAAGTGTCAAGGCGGAGACAGGGCTCAGTCCTGGGACTCAGCTTAATTGCTTGCGTCCTTCTCAAGTCTAAACCAGGACAGAAGCTAGAACACTCTCAGGCTAGAAGCAGCTTTCTTTCAGGCCTCAAAGTAAGCCATAGCCACCCAGAGCTTCAAATCTCACTGGGAGGCCCCAACTCCCTCTGCTAAAGAGGAGTAAAGCTTTGATGCTCTGCCTGCCTTTGGTTCAGAGGAGCCTCACAGAGTTTCTTGCCTTCCAGGTAGGAGCTCACACATTGTCATGGCTATTGTGCTGAGAGCCCTGCTCTGTCCCTGCCAGCCTACTTGAGCAGCCCTGCTTGCTTGTCTTGTCTGATAAATGACAGAGTGAAATCTTTAAAAATCATGATGTTCTATTCTCTATCCCTCACCCTCTCCAGGTGACAGTTCTTGGCTCGGACCAGTTGCCTTGAACTGTTCGAACAAAATGTGTTTAGAGGGAAGTAGAAACAACAGAAAATTGCTCATGACAGTTTAGGGACAGGTTAGGGACAGGGGGCTCAAACATCAAGGCTTTGGCAGATGTGGTGTCTATTGGAGTGTGACAGAGGAGAGCTTCTCACGTGCACTTACACTGTGGAAGGGACAATGGAGCTGTCTGGGATGAACACATTAATCCCATCCCTGATCTGCATGATCTGATAGACTCCACAGACCCGCCGTCCAGCCTCAGTCACATCGCTTGAGAATCCATGTAAGGATTTGGAGGAACAGAGCTGTTTGGATTGCCCCTGGGGTTTCAGAACTTCATCTGAAACTGATACTCAGGGGTGTTTTACTCCCAGGCATCTGCGCTCACATCTAGGCTAGAACAGGGTTCCTCCCCCTCTCTCCAGCAAACCCCATTCCTTGTTCCAGAGGATTTCCAAAGAGATCCTTTTTACCATCCCCACCCCATATGACTTGAATGTTATGTGCTGTTCCTTTATTCTCAATATCCCAGAGGCTGGTAATTTACACGTGTACCACAAGGCCTGGCTAAATAGCCTTCACATGTCTTCACACAGACGCCTTCCAAAGTAAGTCCTCTAGCTAGGTCTTCTCCGTTCCTCACTCCAGAGCAGAGCTTCCTGTGCCAGATTGGCTGTGCCTGATGCTGGCTTGAGATGCCACCCATTGCCTGCCTGTCCCATGGAAGTCCCATCACTTTTCTGAGCACATTCTTTTTCATCTAGGAAAGTCAGGGTGATAGATAGCTCACAGTGAAGAGGCAATAAGACAAATGTGCGAGACATCTGGACAGAGGCGACACAAAGTGGTACTCAGTGGCCATCAGCAACTGATTTTGTTATCGTGAGATAGCCGTTATCTCTAGACCATGTTGGCCTAGAATTTGTGATCTTCCTGCCTCAGCCTTTTGGGCGCTGGCATTATAGGTGCACACTACAGTGCCATATATGCTCATGGGGTGATACTGTCATTTGTTTATATATTGACTTGATCTGCTTGTTCTTTGCAGTGTGGTCTTCACCATGCACCCGGTCCTGACTTTTGAAACTCCCGCTTCCACATTGGAAGTGCTGAGATGGCAGGTGTGTACTCTGTGTCTGGCCCGCTGTTTCAGTTATATCACATTAGATTATATAGCATTACTCAGTAACCAGAGGGATGGGTTCCTGACAGCAAACGACAATATAAATTAACTTATGATCACACTGAGTTAGAAAATGACAGATTTGACCCCATACCAGAGCAAGTGGTAGCACGTGGCTTCTTTAATATATAGTTCTAAGACAATATAAACTAGTGTCTAATGACAGAGTGTAACATAGTGGCTGTTCAAGAGAGTGGGAGGCAGAGTGTGGAGGGATGGTAGGCAGTGACTAACTTTTGAGGTGATGATGTGCCTGTTATCTTGATTGTAGGGATGGATGTAGGCAGATATCAAAACTCATCGCATCCCGATTGTGCCTTGACAGAGACATAAACATTAGTAACAAAAATAACCAAGCACTAATTTTCCTATCTCAAAGTTATCTTTCCTACCGCGTCTCTTTATTTTCACTCAGGGGATCATAAGCCTTACCCAACTCTGCCCACAAGATCTAGCCCAGGTCCATCGACAACTCTTCTCCCTGAGAACGGCAACTACTCTTTGTCAAGTACTTTGTGTTGAGCTGGCAGCCCTCAGTGTTTAACCTATACCTCCTCCATGATGCTCCATGATGCAGGAGGACTAGGTGTAGAGAGCTGAAATTCAAACCCGTCCAGTCCTTCTAGAGAGGACACAAATGCAGGTGTACTTGGTGGAAGCTAAGATTGAGCGCCCAGCAGGCTCTACTTGCTTTAGCCCCTTCGCCGGTCCTGACACCTCTTCTTTGGCTTCCTGTCTTGCTGGAACTCTTCAGTTCCCCACGATACAGACATTCTGCTCTGGGTTGAGATTCCTGGCTGCCTTGGTTGGCCTCCTGGATTCCAGGATTGCTGTTTATGGTTTCACACATGGCTCTGTGTGACTCTGTCCCCACTTTGATTCACTACAGCTGTCAAATTCCTCAAGTAGATGAGCTCTTCGGAGCAGGAGCATGCATGAAAGGTTTTCCTGGGACTAAAGTGACAAGGAGGAGAGATGGAAGAGTGAAGGGACCAGAAAGGAGACTGGCAGACACTCAGGTGGAGTCCAGGCTGAGAGACTTCAGCCTCTGGTCTGGAGAGCAACAAGGCTGTCCCAAGCGCCTGCTGTGTGCTGGGCAGGCAGAGCTGACAGGAGGAGAGTGAAGGGTTGAAAGAGCATTCTCTAAGAAGCTCTTGAAATGTCCTTCAAGAGGCAAGCTGTCCAGCAACGCATGAAGAACTGACAGGCTGTGGCCCCAGGCCAGCTTTTCCAGGGTTGACAGGGATTGCCAGGAGCCCTAGAAAAGTAGGACTTACTGTCTTTTCACAATTGTGTTTGCTTCCCAGATGCCTTAGAATTCTGCCTTTCTCTCTCTCTTCCTCCCTCCCCTCCTCTTTCCTTCTTCCCCCCTCCCTCTCTACAGAACAGAAAAGAGACCATCAAAACCACATGAAGGAATCTCCTCAGGCTGAGATCGGACCTTCTCTCCAGACATACAGAGGGGTGTAGCCCCTCCTGCCCTTCTAGCCTTGTGGTTATTTCCCAGCCTCTAGATAAACAAATGTCTCGGGAAAAATGAATAGTATGCTTCATCTTATCATACGTGCATGCATGCACACATGCACCCATCAATCTATGCAGCATGGTAAATTCGAGAGCCCACATCAGTAGCTGAATATCTCAAGGTCTGTTACCACCTGACTCAATCCAGAGCTGAAGGAAAGGAAAGGGTTCTTGGAGGCTGGTGGTGAGCACAAGAATTTAGGAATCTTTGAGAAGGGTTACTCAAGATAGAGGAGGGTGGGTGAAGAGGAAAACGTAATTGGAAAGAGTGCCCACATCAGCTTCTCAGCGCAGCTATTGCAGTCAGGTGGAAAGCCACACCTACTTTCCCTATAACCTGAAAACCTCCTTTGCTAGAGTTTGGAGACTCCACCGTCTTGAATTCTGCCAGATTTGTTTTCTGGAAGCTCTTTCTGTGTATCTACTCAGGGAAAACACATAGAACAATATAATTCAAACAGGAAGAAAACTCAACAGGTTTTTAAACATAGATTTAGAGTGGTTGCCTGAGAGTAGTCAACACAGGGAACTTGTGATCCAAGGAACTGGAGTGTCTTTGTGAAATCGCGGCTGAAGATGAAAGGGAAACTCCCAGCCTTGGGGAGATGGGGACACTCCTTCATTGATTCATTGTATTTACTAAACACATTCAGGTCTGGAGCAGGCATGAAGGGGCGAATGTCAGACTCAGAGGATCCAAGCCCGAAGAGCATATTTAACTTGCAGATACTCCTTATGGGCGATATAGGGTTCATGTGGAACCATCGTCAAGGGCAGGCCACATTTCTAAGTTGTTCTGACACAGAGTGAGTTCTTCTCCTGGCTTTTAGTAGAATAGTGATTATAAACAGAAGGTCCTGCAGAAGGACACCTATTTACTCTGTGTTTGTACGGAGCATATCTGATGGGCAAAGGTAGCTGGCAGCTATGTCTTGATGACTCTATAATGAAATGCTGCTCTCTGTGTGCCCAAACAATATTCAAATCAGCAAATGAATTGTTCTTGTTGAAGTCATTATTGATCCCAGATATAAAATTTACCATTTTTTGGGAAATGTGTGTCTATATTGGTTAACTTTCTGTGACTGTGATACATGAGACACCATGACCAAGGCAACTTTTAGAAGAAAAAGAGTTTATTTTGGCTATGGTTTCAGAGGGGGAAAGTCTCTGGGGACAGTCATCTGGCAGACGGTATGGTGACCACCATGGATTGCTATGAGTTAGAATCTTGAACTAAAAGCAGGAAGCAAGAGCGAGCTGGAAATGCTACAGAGACTGTTCACTCTCAAAGCCCGCCTCCAGTGACACACTTCCCCAAGCCCGCCTCCAGTGACACACTTCCCCCCAAGCCC
>NC_034591.1:158042828-158079475 GCF_900095145.1 Mus pahari
AAGCAAGCCAGTAAAGAACATCCCTCCATGGCTTCTGCATCAGCTCCTGCTTTCTGACCTGCTTGAGTTCCAGTCCTGCATCCTTTGGTGATCAACAGTAGTATGGAAATGTAAGCTGAATAAACCCTTTCCTCCCCAACTTGCTTCTTGGTCATGATGTTTGTGCAGGAATAGAAACCCTGACTAAGACAGGGGCACATTCTCATCCACCTATGGTGGCTCTCCATATTGTTCCCTCCAGGAAGCTGGGCTGCAGGTTCTCCAAGACCCCGAGTCACATCTTGATGCTTTATTCAAATCTATACTACATGAAGCTGGAAGCTCTTCTTGACAGGAAAACGTGGAAGCGGGCCCTGTGCAATGCTTTGGCAGCCTGTGCTGGAGAGGAAAAATATTCATAAAGCTGTAACAAAGTCTGGCATGGGCTGAAGAAAAGGCAGCAGCTACTGGCTGAGAGACGATTAGTGCAGGGGTGTCCTGGGTCCCTCTGTGGGAGTTTGCAGGATGGTTCTGTACCCAGACAGGGAGAAGTTTCCTGGAACCATGTATGTTTCTGAGCATGAGAGGAAGGGCAGCCACATAGCCAAGTTAGAAAAAGAACACCGGCACTGAGCCCTTTCCATCATGGCATTCCTCATCCAGGGCCCTCCATGTGGCTGAGCAGGGAGCCAGGACAAGGGAGGAGTACTTCAGAAGTCTCATGAAGGGAGGCCTGGGTGAGGCCTCTGCAGAAACAGGCAGACAGAGACGGGACAGAAGCCCCTCGGCTGTGGTAAGGACTTAATGCTATCTGATGATGGTCCTGGAACACACAAATGCTTTCCTTGGTACATGTGCTTGTCTGGGGACACATACTTTCAGTTCTGTTTTGGTAAGGCTGTGGATTTGTCCTGATCCTCTGGGAAGCTGCCTGAGCCCGGTCCCAATGGCAGTGATCGCTTTCTTCCAGGACTGCAGATAATGCTGGTCAGCAGATTCCAATGCAGTGACCCTTCTCAGACAGCAGCAGAAACCTCTAGGTCCTCCACAAAAGCAAACAAAATGGTTCGGAGCGGTGGGAGGACTCTGTGGGCGAAGAGCTTGTTGTGCAACCCTGGCGACTTGAGTCTGGTCCTTGGTACCCATGGTGGGAGGAGAGAGATGGGTCCCAAGTTGTCCTCTGACCTCCATACTTGCACCTAAACATTATCCTCTCCTCCCACCCACATTCCAAGGATAAATAAAATGTTTACAGAAGGGAAACAAAAATCTTGTTTTGTTACACATACCAACTCCTGGGCACGTGCGACACAGACACGGATTGTGTGAGTGTTTTACGGGGCGCAAAGGTGACTGTTATGGCGATATCTGACTGAGGCACAGGGGAGCCCACAGTTGCTTCCTGCAGTCCTCTGATACTGAAACTGCAATAAGGATAATTCATCTATTGAGGCTTGGTAGACTCCAGAGAGGCAGAGCTTGTGAATGATTCATGGACTGCACAGTTTGGGAGGTCTGGGAGAGCTCCCTCGTGCTCTGTCCAGGGAAGGAGAGTGATCTGAGAAGCAGAAGCCTGTAAGGAAGGTAGAGTTGCCCCACGCTGTGAATTCTGGGAAAGGGGATGCATGATGTTGCCATGCGGTATGGTTGTTGGTTTACTTTAGAGCAAAGAACATGCCCTTGCCTTCAAGTTCTCCGTGTCGAGCATGGTGCTTTGCCTGTCAGGTAACAACCAGGTTCCCGTGCTGACGAAGACCAAGAAATGGACTCTGTAAGGAGTGGATATTTCCAAGGCAAGAAGAAAGGAAACAGCTGGCAGCATGAGAGTAAGTGGGGGACACTTCTGAGAGAGTGGCATGCTGGCCACCAGGTCCAGAGTCTGAAGGTGCAGCCTGAGTGGGAGGAGCTTCAGTTTGGGGTAGCCTGAGTGAGCAGCTAAGGGATGCTGATGGCTTGTGTTGAGGTGGGTTGCTTCATTCTTACTGCCCGCTTTAGCACTGGATAGAGCCTACTATACAGAGGTGCGTTCTGGCCAGCTAGAAGCTGCCTTTCAGCTCTGATCTGATACCATCGAAACCTTATAAAAACTGTGTTATTATAAAAACAACCTTGACCTCTTCCCTGTTCAAATCCCCACCGCACCCAAGCTCCGTCCAGATGCGTCATTCCATACTTGCCTTCTTGTTCTTTCAGGTCCATAGCCAGACTGGGGTGATAATGGACTGAGTTTCTGTCCAGCCTCATCGCATGCCCAGGTGTGACTCTGAGAGCGAATGCAGGACCACATCACAGTCCATGCTACCTGCAGGCAGACCAGCTCTGCCCTACACTGCTCTGCTCTTGCGAAGGGGAGAGCAATCTTGTGAAGGGTTGGAATTACAGCACTACAGATAACTCAGGGGAGCTTAGCGTGGGCCTTGGGGGGACTGGATCTTCCTGTATGGTACAAGATTGCCTTTTCCTCTTATTTTCTTCTTGGGGGTCCTTATGGTCTGAGAGATGGGATTACCTGCTCACTGACTGGTTGATTCCATCTTCCCACTTCTGTAGATACAATTCTGCCATGTATGGAACCAGAACAAGTGAGAAAGGGGACACTATACCAGCACAGTGTTGACTAAGAGCGCACATCAGAAACAGCATAAGAGTTCAAAATAACCCGAGTCTCAGGCGCAAGCCCAGAGTGTGTTGGCTTGGCTAGTCTTTTGATAACCAGCCAGCTTCCTCTGGAGATCATGTGACTCTCCTCACACCTGTTGAAGTTGCTGGAGTGTTGCTATGCCCGTAGGGATCACTCTGGGTGCAGGGGATCCAAACTCTGGTCTTCATGCTTGCAGCTTTTACTGCTGAGCCATTTTTCCTGAATACACCTGCCAGGCTTCATCTGCTGTGCAAAGCAGCAGCTTTGCAAACTCTTGGGATTAGAATATAGGCTTTGGTCTTCATTTATTTAGCTTCCACAGCAACATATCTTGATCTGGATACTCTTTACGGGTTATTTTATGTGTATGAGTATCTTACTGCAACTATGTACGTCCGTCACACGTGAACCCGGTGCCAGTGGCAGAGGTCAGAAAACGTGTTAGATTCCCTGGACCTGGAATCACAGAGGGCTGTGAGCTGCCATGTGGATGCTGGGAACTGAACCTGGACTCTCTAGAAGAAAAGCCAGTGCTCCTAACCACTGGGCCATCCCTTTAGCCTTGAGCTGGGTAATTTTACAAACAATGAAAGATGCTTGGTTGCCACTCTGTAGCCTGGGATGCACACAGGCAGCTCCAGCATCTTCTGAGAACTCCCTATATCCTCCCACACTGAGACTCCCCATATCCTCCCACACTGAGACTCCCATATCCTCTCACACTGAGACTCCCTATATCCTCCCACACTGAGACTCCCCATATCCTCCCACACTGAGACTCCCCATATCCTCCCACACTGAGACTCCCCATATCCTCNCCCATATCCTCCCACACTGAGACTCCCCATATCCTCCCACACTGAGACTCCCCATATCCTCGCACACTGAGACTCCCTATATCCTCCCACACTGAGACTACCCATATCCTCCCACACTGAGACTCCCCATATCCTCCCATGCTGAGACTCCCCATATCCTCCCATGCTGAGACTCCCCATATCCTCCCATGCTAAGACTCCCCATATCCTCCCATACTGAGATTCCCCATATCCTCCCACGCTGAGACTCCCTATATCCTCCCACGCTGAGACTCCCTATATCCTCCCTCGCTGAAAGGCCAAGGGGAAAACAGGCCTTATATAAAATTTTAATTATTTAAAACAATTTTTAAAATTTAAATATATTTTGATCATATTCATTTCTTCTACCGAGTCCCTCCATATCGCCTCCCCCTTGCTCCCTACTCAGCTTTAAGTCTCTCTCTCTCTCTCTCTCTCTCTCTCTCTCTCTCTCTCTCTCTCTCTCTCTCTCTCAAAAACAAACAAACAAACAAACAAACAAACAAACCCCAAACTAAATAAAACAACAAAGTCCTCAAAACCAAGATAACAAAATAAGGCAACATCCCTGCCCCAAAACAAAATAAAAATTAAAAACCCACCAAACCAAAGCATAGAAAAAAATGTGCAGACCACTCTATGTTGGTCAACGCCCTCATGGACGCGAGACCTTCCCTGGAGTGGTTGTTGTACCCAGTGCAGCTCCGTTAGAGGACATGATTTCCCTTGTCCAGCAGGTGAAGATGGCTGCTTGATTGTCAGCCTTTACCTTAGCAGCTAGGGTTTCATCTATTCATTCAGTTTTTAAAAATAAAACAAAATACTTGATGTGAGATCACGTGCCTGGTCTCCTTGTAGCTTGTTGGGCTGTATTCAGTTGAAGTCTCTAGAAGAGCTGCTCTTTTCTGAAGGGAAAACTGGAGTTTGGATGTAATATATATCTATTTATTTATAATTATATAATTATTTTATATTTTAAATATATGATACATTTAAATATATTAAATTTTTCTTATAATTAATTAAATATATTTTATTTATTAAGAATAAATAAAAAGGAAAAAATAAATATAACAAAATAAAATGCAATAGAGTAAGACAAAGCTCTCCTATTGAGGTTGGACAAGATAAACCAACAGAAGGAAGGAACCTAAGAGAAGAGGGAGGGCTTGGGGCAGACCCCTGTGGCCTTGTGCACGCTGCCTCCATTCTCAGTTTCTATGAGCTTTGCTTTTGTGCGAGAATGAGAGAGCTACTCCTTCACACGGCGAGGAATCCCAAGAATGAGAGAGCTACTCCTTCACAGGGCGAGGAATCCTGTAAACACTAATGTGGAAGCCATGCCACATTATATATATTTAGGGCCTCACATGTGGTCCTGACCCACCCACCACGTAAGAAGCTGTGCTGCTGAGTGCTGGGATCAAGCCTGGCCTGGCTTCTCATCATCTGCCTAAGAATACTTTTCTGTAAACTTGTGTGTCCTGAGGGAACACACATAAGCGTGCCATGGAACTGGGTCTGTCTATGCCAGTTGTCTATGTCTCGTCCTCCACCTCGTAGTCGTTGTCCTTGTCAGTGGCAGCGGCAGCGGAGGCAGCAGCGGCAGAGGCGGCGGTGGCGGGGCGGCAGCGGAGGAGGAGGAGGAGGAGGAGGAGGAGGAGGATGGCTTTCTTTCTATGTCAGTCAGGTGCCTCAGTTTCCCCCTCACCACTCCATCCTCTTTGGGAGTAATTCTAGCTAAGTCCTTGCTTCCTGGGTTGTGCAGAATCCTGGTCTGATCTAGTGTTCCGTCTGGATTTAAGTCTTTAGCTACTGCCCCACTGGCCCCATTGGCTTCACTTGAATTTGACCTTAGGAGTTAGGCAAGGCTTCACACAAAAGACATGAACTTGGCTTTGAAGGATTAGTAGAAAATTTCCAGTGGCGACAGAAGAGTTGTCACTGCTAAGAAAGATAATTACTGGCAATGTGTTCCCCATTGTCTTCATGATATTTAGGAGAATTTAGACCTCAACTTGTATGTATTTATTCACCATGCTTAAGGCTCCAAGCAAATATGATTAAATAGATACAACACAACTTTATAAATCCTCTTTTTTAACGTGCAAAGTAAATATTTTTAAGCAGGAGGCTTGATTTATTTACATTTTTAATTAAATGAAAATTACAGATAAAAGATGCTATACGAATCATCTTCTTAGGAAAGGAAAATATTGCAATGTAATTAAAAGAAAGCCTCAAATTATAATTAGGTTTGAAATTTAATTATGGCTAGAAAACAGCATCCTTATGCACACTGACACCTTATTGATATATAACCTTTAAAGCACATTTATTATGTTTACTCCAAGATCTTAATCTGTGGACTAAATAAACTTCCTAGGTTCCTAAGAAGTATCATAACCCATCACAATGTTTGTTTGTCTTTCTGGAAAAAAAGTATGGCATTTTAGAAGTCCTGTTTTGACCATGTTTGTGTCTTTATAAAATGCCCAGAGCAGTGTAGTAATCTGTAGTGAAAGGGCTTTTCTCTGTCAGTGTCCTTTGTTAGGACAGTCATGCTTTGGTGTGCACCTGGTACTGCCTTTCCAGTGACAGAACTCCAGAACTCCAGCATAAATTTAGGAGTTACATATATACAGAAACAGAATTCCTATTATGAAACGTTTGTATTCTATCTATGAATGAGATTTAAAAAAGGAACTTGGGCTACTATATGTACATTCCAAATCTATAAATCATTTTTAATGCACAAAGTAAATATTTTTTAAGATGGAGGTTTTATGTATTTACATTTTTAATTAAGTGAAAATGGCAGATTATATATTTACATTTATATGTATAAAGCCAGTTGATGGAATCTGCTCTTCATTGAGCCCTGGTTAAGCGCATTCACTATAATTAACTTCCTGTGGCATCGTTTGACACTTCTTGCAGATTAGAAAACAATAACTTTCACAGTAAAAATGATTTAGCTGTAGCATAACGTGCTCTACTAGAAATGTTTTAGATAAAGATTCCCAATACGCAATTTCTATTAGCTTGATTTGTAAAGTGTTGTATGATTAAAAATATTTGAAGAATTGCTACTTTGGCTTATTTTAACACAGAATACACTTGACATAAATGGAAGCTTTCCCCTTCGTCTGTTGAAGTCTGAATTCATCGTCTGGAGATTTTTTTTTTTTTTCACTTCGAAATATTTGTTTGTTAATTACACAATTGAAACACATATGTAGACAGATAACTTATGGGCCATGCTTTTCCTAAATATTAAGTAGTGCACGCTGGCTCTAATTTACTACAGTTACTGCATCCATCAGCCTATATTGCAATGCAAACAGGACACAGGCTTTGACAAATTCAGGAAGAACAAAGCAACAAGGACTGATCGTTTAAAACCAGTTCATTTTCATCCTACTGAGTTTGGACTGGCATTCCTCACGTCGCCCCTCCCGACTGAGCCAATTTTCACCAGATAACTTCTCCTAGATGAACTGAATGTCTACAAATGGCCGGCCTCCGTGGTCCTCTGTACAGGCAAACCTTTCATTGAAGTCCTCATCGCTTTTGAAGGGACTTCAAAGGTCCATTGAAATCCAGAACTTTCCTTGAAGTTAAGTCAAGTTTTGCCTGTTTTAGGGCCTGCAGGATTTCATCCCGAAAAGCCTCGGTGGTTAACAAGGAGAGGACATGTCAGCCTGGCTGGATTGTCACAAGTGGGATTCGGTCTGACAATTTTGGCTCCATCAGGGGGTTAAAGCATATTCAGCTGCAGAAATGATAAAAGGCTTCCCCTACCTGGTTTTGTAGCACAATGGCTGAAAGACCAGCAGGCATTTCCAGGCATCTTTCAGTGCACATCCCAAACTGCTGCCCAAGCTGGGGCTTCAGTCAATGGAACGGCTCCACTGAGGCAGCATTTGAATCCCAGTCAAAGTTGTCGGTGGCCATGCAAATTGATCATTTCCTTAAACGGTAATTTGAGTCTCTCTGGGTGAGTCCTGCTTGTGAGGACGGCCAACACGCATGGACCATGTTTCAGTTCACAGGACCGCTTTCATGTACACCACCACAATTAGCCCAGTAAAATCCCAAGGGGTGAAGAAATGCAAGTTCAAAGAGAGCAGGCGACTTTTTCAACACTACACAAGTTGTAAGTGGTGAGCTGGGATTTGAACCCAGGCACAGAGGCTCAGTGGGCTTTCCATTCTACTGTGAGGATCTGTAGTGTAGACAATTAGTCATTCAAAGATCTCAGCTGACAGGATATGAGCTCCTTTGTCTTCCTCATTGGGGTTATTACATTTGAAAATATGGCAGTCAGGCCAGTTGAGGAACTTGCTGCAGACAGATGGAGTACAGAATAGCTGAGTAAGGAGACAGTTCCTCTGGTAGGGTTATGGTCACACGACCAGCTACAGGAAGAGGCCTGTCATTTTCAGGATTTTATCCTTAGTATTTAATAAAAATATGTTTATTATAAAATATAAACAGATAATAAAAGTTAATATCTTTTCTATTTTTTACTTCCCTATAACTGACTCAGACATATTGGCTTTATTTCCATATCTGAGCATCGCTGATTTTATACCATAGTACTACAGAAGAGGAGATCAAAAGAGAGAACACCGTTCTGGAGATTGACCGTCTCCATCTCTGCTCAGGTCTTAGACTCTGCTCTGTGTGCAAACGTGTTAAACGAATTCTCTTCTCTCCTAACCTCGGCACACGTATTAGCTGCTCTTCTGTTGCTGGTTAAAACACCAGCACCCGGGGCGACTTACAGCAAGAAGGAAGGGTTTATTTTGGCTTATGGTTGCAGTGGGAGAGTCAATAATGGTGAGGAGGGTATGGTGGTCAGAGCAGGAAGCTGGAAGTTTATCAGAAAGGGAGTAAGTCAAGGAGCTGGAAGGAGACTAAAGTTACAAACATGGGGAACTCTTCCAGTGACCGTCTTCCTCCAGCCAGGCTGAGTCTAACAAGGGTTCCATAACCTCCCCAAAGCAGTGCCACAACTGCAGAGCAAGTGCTCAAATACAGGAGCCTCTGGGGCAGAGTTTTCATTCCAACCAGTGTCATATCTGCATATGTTTAATTGGGGGAACTGAGTGTAGATGCCAAATTGGTAGATAATAGACTTGTGTTAACTTTATGTGTCCTCTTGATTGCTAAAAACACACAGATAGTTGATAAAGCAGTTTTGGATGTATTTCTAGAAGATGCTAGTATTTGAAATGGTACAATGAGTACAGACACACTTCACTGTGTAGGTGTGATCCACCTTAATCCACCAAGATTCTGAATACACTAAGAAGTCATTGTGGTGGTAAGCTTACTGTCTGATCTTAGTATATGTTCTTATTTGTTTTCCTTGCTCTTTCCTTGAGCTGGGGCTTCTTGTGTTCCCTGAGACAGTGGGGCCTCACTTCTTGGTACTGTGGCCATAGACCAGGACTCATTCTGCTCGCTAGGCCTCTAGACTCAGGCTGAATTATATCACTAGCTTTTTATTTCACAGTCTTAGAAATGACAGACCATGGGGCTACCTGTCTCCATGACATGAACATCTTCCTTTCCTCTCTTTTTCTAATAGATGATAGATTGAATAGATAGATAGATAGATAGATAGATAGATAGACAGACAGACAGTTGATATATAGATGGTAGATAAATACATAGACAGATGGATGATAGACTGACAGACAGACATGACATATATATGATAGATAAATACAAAGATAGATGATAGACAGACAGGCAGACAGATATAGATAGACAGACAGACAAATAGATATAGATAGACAGATTCTAACCTGCAGATTTTAAGGCATGAGCCTATGTAACAAAATCTTCCTAGTTTATAATAAAGTCTGGAAAGCCCCACCTTTCACAAGTCATCTAATTTGACTATTTTGTTTAGATACTGTTTTTCACTCACCTTATTGGTTTGAGTCTTAGTGGACTGTACATCCCTCCCTTCTTCCAAAGATACACGGAGTAAAACTAAGCTGTATCTTTAAGGGGTGCATGCCACTCCACTCCTCTTGTGCTGCATCTGCCAGGGGAAGGCTCCTTGTGCAGCCCCAGGCTGTGGAGACAGGTGGAAGAGAATATAGCCTTACCTGCAATTTGGATCTGAACTCAGCCAATCCCAGCAGAGGCCAGTGGATTCCTACATAGCCCTGACGAGCCCCAGCCAACAGGCAGACCCGTGCACAGGAAATAAATGGTGCTGTTTAGAAGACGTTGAGGGTTATGGCTTAGGTTTGTTATGTCATAGCATCTCAGCAAAACTTGGGGAGCTTAAAACATTTTCTTAAAAAAAAGTCATTTTTGCTTAAACGAAACATTTGTGGAAAGGATGCAGCTGGTAAGCTACCAGGCAGAATTTCTGAGGAGGATGGCACACAGATCTCTGGGAAGGAAAGCTGTGCCAGATGTTAGATGAATATTCAAAACAAAAGGCTGTGATTTTATGGATTAGCACATCAATAATCCCAGTCCCCTTGTCCGAGGAGATGCATAAAGTCACGCCTATCATTAGTTAGAGATGGAGTGCCCTGCAAGATTGTCCTCCTCATTCGCCGGGGTTCCAGGCTCAGCATTTGTCTTTATACACAGAGACCTAATCCTTAGCGAAGTTTGATTCCCATCATCAATGTTTGTGGCAGTTAAATTTTTCTAGGATTTCCTGAGAACACTCAGAGTTTTCATACTTAGCACTTCGTCCCTGAAAAAAATATTTTTTACTTCGATTGGATTTCATTTTTCACACTTCACCCTCCTTAACTGGAAAAGACCAATCTTAATTATTGAAAGGCATATCTCAGGCTTCCCTCGACTCAGGAAATGTAGTAATTCATTTTCCCGAGCAAATATCATCCGGGGAATTAAAGGAGATTTATTTCCCCGAGGGACCCCGGAGGGGGCGAGCATGGGTGATATACAGCATGGATGAGTGTGTGTTGGTAATCTCTCACTGCCGACCTGTCAGCCTGTAGGGGCCCCAGCAAAGGGAGTTCAGTGGATGAGAGGGGGCCACAGCCCTTCTTCTAGAACCACAGGCAAAGTCCAAGCAAAACCTTGAAGACTTACTTTCAGATGGAAGCAGAAACACTGTTGAATCTGGATTCAGCTGGGACCCTTCAATAGGGCCACTTCATGGTTATAGATGAACAGTCTCTCTTGCAAGCAAGCACTAACCTGGCCTGACATTGCTTAGGGATCGCTTTGGCGTAGAGCACATTCTCTGCTTCCAGTGTTTGGCTGTTGTGAACTCTGCCACCCTGAGCATTTTTGACCATGCATCATAAAGAGAGTAAGTGCACACTTCTGTAAGGTGTGTGCTAGGTGCGGCAGTGCTGGTTGGTAGTGCAGAAGTATGGTAAATGTAGGAAAGCTTTCCAAACAGGCCACTAACATGCGCTCCCTCCTGTGTGCAAAATCGCAAGCAAGCAAGCAAGCAAACAAACAAACGTCATGATAGCAGAGAGCAGCACGGCCAGCACGCTCCAGCATGGCTCCACGCCACACTAACCTATCTGCCCTTCAGCCAAAGTAGCCTGATCTACATATGATCTTTGTCTCAGAGCAGTAGACGGTGTCTGGGGGCAGCTGCCTAGAACTCTCAGTGAGTTATGTGCACAAGTCCTTAGAGCAATTAGTGAGTTTGTGCTATGACTACAACCATTGTTAACTTTTGATTATGATGTGTGCCTCGAAGGAGAAATGCAGGAGATGGGTGGCTGTAACGTAGTCATCAGTCACCTAGATCATGGCACTGAGAAAAGATCTCAGAATCATCAGAATGGTACCAGAAAAGATCTCAGAATCGTCAGAATGGTACCAGACAGGCAGGCAGGCAGGGCAGGGGTGAGAAAAGGAAGGAGTCATGTGGGGTATGTCACACACACACACACACACACACACACACACACACACACACACACACACACACACACACACACANAGAGAGAGAGAGAGAGAGAGAGAGAGAGAGAGAGAGAGAGAGAGAGAGAGAGAATGTATAAATAAGAATAGGAGAGTGAATCTTTGTTATTACTTCTTCAAGGAGTCCCACAGTCGGAGAAAAGTACTCCCCAACAATTTTTCCTGAGTCTTCTTCACCCCCCAGTCTGAAGCAAAGAGATACCCCATGAACAGAAAGAATGTTTGAAGAGGTTAAACATCGCCGGACAAAGTGTGAGCTGAAATCGCTGAGCCTTCTGGTTCTGAGCCTGGGAACGGAACCAAACAGACCTGGTTTGAATCAGAGTTCTCTGCTACCGGCTTTGTGACCTGGGACACGATGCTCACTAAGCTTTAACAGCCTCCTCTCCTTTCACCCACAAGGCAAGAAGACACGGTGCATATTTCAGATGACGGCAGCAAGGACGATACGAACTTGGTCAATACAATGTGGACTTCCTCTTATTCCTCACTGGCTGCAGCTCCACCCAAGGCAAAAGGAAAGCAGGTTCTGAGCACAGTGGCTCTCCAGACAGAGTGAATGGGAGCTGATCCAGTTGCCCATAATATTAAATCTATAAAAGTTTATTCATGGATGCCGGTTCCCAACGAGGAACAAACTCTCCTTCACGACTCCTTCCCTCTTCTCTCAGGAGGACTCATCCTTTGAGCGGTGGAGGGGCTGTAGATAAAGGGCTACACACAGTCTGGCTGGACGGTGGAGATGGACAGTTCTTCAGCCTTGGAGTCCTGAGGTCCACTCAAGGTATCAGCACAGCCAGCTCGGTCCTGGCCTCTGGGTCAGGGGTCCTGGCCCCTCCATGGCTTCGTGCTTCCACACCCAGCCATCTCAGCCGCCATGGCTTTCCCCGTGCCTGTCTTCATCAGTACAGGTGCCTGGCGTATTGGGTGAGATGCACCCTAAGGACCTTTATTTTTTTAAACCTTCTATTGGTTCTTTGTGAATTTCACACTGTGCACCCCAATCCCACTCATCTCCCACTCCCCTCATACCTGCCTTCCACCCTTGCAACCTCCCCTCAACAGAGAAAAAAAATTCCTATTATGCAAGCTGTAGTGCCACACTTCTTTGCTTGCAGATGTTCATTGCAATGCTCCCTGTTCTGGTACAAGGCCCCTGGGTTTTACTGCTCTATCAGTACTGGAATCTCACAGGACTCCTCTTAGATCTGTTCTATGTCTTGGAGAGCCTGCACTTTTGGATCTGTAGGATTGGCCCCTTCGTCCATTCCATCAGTTCATCTATGGGGTAGATGTTGAGGTGGGGCCAACCCCAAGCCCTGGATCTGGGCCTGAGAGGTATCTGAGCTGGCGTTCCTGCTTTCACCAGTGAACCCCATAACCAGGGCCACCCTGCTGCTGGAGACGGAGCAGCATCTCAGGCCAGGGAAGTCTGCCTGCACTTTGGTGGTAACAGATCCGTGCTGCTGCAGGGCCGTGGACTCAGATGTGGCCTCTCTGGTGGCAGCACAGGTCAGGACCCTGGTTCCAGGTGGCACAGCCGGCTACTGACACTGGACTGTTCCTTACTACCCAGGAGTCTCCAGCTCTGCCTCTCTTCATTGTGCCCACGTCCTTCTGTTTCTCTCTCTTCCATTTCTTCACCACTTAGCCACTCCTCCTAGTGGCACCCGGGGTCTCTGAGAGTCTGGGGTCATCTCAGGAGTGCTATGCCCTGATGGTGCATTAATGTGCCAGACAAATGTCATCTTAGGCATGGTATAGCCACCTCTCAGGCCTGCAAGGTGCCAGACGGGTGGCCATCTCAGGCTAGCTCCCTGTCTGGGCTCCTGGCATTTGTCTGGTGCTCATCTTAGGAGTGGTCTCAGGAGTGCTGTGCCCCATTCATGCATTGTGCAGTTGGACCAGGTCTGTTCCCCCAGGCCTGCCTAGCACCAGACTGAAGGGCATCTCAGGCTCACTTTTTTTTCAGGGAATAATAGGCTACTAACATTCAGATGCTCATAGGTCAGAGCCCTGAACAGACATGGCCTCTCTCCTCTCTGCCACCTACTGATGCACATGTGACACAGCAGCCACACCTGCAATGCCTCTGGGACAGGACTAAGGACTGCATTTTACTTTGACTACATTTGCAAAAATCTTAGCAGATAACAACACATTTGTAGGTCCTGGGAAAGAAAATTTAGCCAACACAGTTCTAGATGAGAGAATGATTACAGAAAAGACCCTGTTTATCAGTTGATTGGAGGATTTGCTCTACAGATGTTGCAATTGTACGATTAATGTGCCCTAATGTTTATAGTTCCTAGACTATCTGCAATTCATAGTGTCAGTTATCAAAATAGGGTCTGATACACGATTTTCCAAACTTCTGTCTTTTCTGTCTGCCCTTCTATTTCTCTCCCTCCCTCGCCCTCTCTTCATCCTTCCTTCTTTCCCCTTTTCTCTCTCTTCTTCATCTGTCCATCTGTTCCTCTCTGTGTCTATGTGCCTGTCTTCATATAAGTGTGAGCACACATATTCCATGGGCAGAGGACAATCGCATGTGCTGTCTTATTGAGACAATGTCACTTGCTGTGTCACATACACACCAGGCTAGCTAGCCCTTCAGGTACAGGGACTTGTCTGATCACATCTTCCATCTCTCATCAGAAGCTCAGGAATGATCGAGTCTGCCTTTATGTGGGTTCTGGGATCTGAATTCAGGTCCTTACACTTGTATGGCAAATGATTGTCCCATGGAGCCATTTCCCCTACCACTAAGTGTTTTCTTAAGGATTATCTCTAGTTTTATAAAATTTCTCTCATAACTTGTGATAAAGGAGAAGGGACTAGAAGAAATCTCCACATTATACAAAGTAATCATTTTCAAGACTATGCTGGAAGCAGAATGTTATAAAGTTATTTAGTAGCTCAACTGGACACTCTTCAACACAGCTCCTTTTAGTGGGTAGTGTGGAAGATTCATGGCATTTTGGATGATTTAAACTTAAACTCAAGTGTTAGCACTGAATAGACCTGTTACACACACCACATCCTTCACCAGGGTTGCTGGGGGTTCATAACAGAGCTTATAGTGATAAAGTCATTTTTAGCCTCAGAAAGGACTTCAAATTGATTTAGGATTTAAAAAAAAAAAATCCTTCCTGGGCCAAGACAGTGATTGTAATGTTTAAATCACACGTTGAAAAAAGTGTTTTCAGAGCCAAGGTAGAAAAGGCGGCAGGGGAGTTGTGTACTCTGACCCTTGGCTGCCTGAATAACCGTGTAATAATTACAGGAGTCCACAAGTTTGCCAGGCATGGTGGCGCACGCCTTTAATCCTGGCACCTGAGAGGCAGAGGCAGGCGGATTTCTGAGTTTGAGGTCGGCCTAGTCTATAGAGTGAGTTCCAAGACAGCCAGAACTACAGAGAGAAACCCTGTCTTGAAAACAACAACAACAAAAAACCAAGAAAACAAAACAAAACACAAAAAAAAGAAAGAAAAAAGAAAAAAAGAAGGAGTCCACAAGTTCAAAGCCTGTTGTCTGAAGTTGGGCACGACCCTGACATCTTGGCATGGTTTGGTCCTGGCCAGCAGTAGACGAGGGCCAAGTGGCACCCCAAACAGAGAGAAAGTTGTGGGTAATTTTCAGCAAAGACCTGATTCAGTCCTTCATCCTCCTCCTCCTCCCTTCAAGTCCCATGCTCTCGAGCAGTTTCTAGTGACCCCACGCAGAAGGCCAGATCCTTCAGTTAAGCAGAGAAACTTAGGTTTAAGCTGTTGATTGCTTACTTGTTATTTTTCCCCCTGGGTGCAGACATTCTACAGGCTGGACATGCCAACTTCAGCAGGCACAAGGTTTTGATCTGTGTTTCCTGAGAGGAAAAGTCACCGACCTCAGCAGTTATGGGTCTTGTCCCTTGGTGGAGATCTATCCAGGGGTCCTGAATAATAAACATGTCATCTCATGGGAAGTAAGATTTGTGGTGGCCTGGGGGAAGATTTGTCACTTGGGAGAATTTAGCTTGTGGGGGTATTAGTCTACTTCTTGTGGAAGTTTGAAATCTGAAGTAGAACTCTGGAAGGAATAGTAATGAAAGTTAATGAGGAGCTTAGGCCTTCTGTTCCTTTACCTGGAAATGAAGAAGAAAAGGAAGAGGAAGAGGAAGAGGAGGAGGAGGAAGGAGGAAGAGGAAGAGGAAGAGGAGGAGAATGAAGGAAGAGGAAGAAGGAGGAAGAGGAAGAGGAGGAGAATGAAGGAAGAGGAAGAAGGAGGAAGAGGAAGAGGAGGAGGGAGGAGGAGGAAGAGAAAAAGGAGGAAGAATTATTAGAATAATAAGAAAAAAGCTGCAGCAGCAAATAATAATTAATAAAATAGTAATTAGGAGAATTAGATGAAGAGAAAAATAATAATCATCATCATAATCATAATAGTCATAATAATTAGAAGGAATGAGGAAGGAGGGGGAGGAGAATGCTACACCTAGTTTTTCTAATGCTTTAAAAAAGTCATGTAAATAAAATCATGAAAAATATGTATGATCAAACTTTGAGTGGAGACGGGAGAACCCTGGATATTAAAAGAAGAAAAAGAAAGAATATATAACAATGTAAAGCAGCACAGTGAAAAATAACAAAACTGAGAAGGTTCCAGGCAAAATAACAAAAGAATGTATTGGCTGGAGGGATGGATCAGTAGTTAGAACCCTCGTTGTTCTTACAGAGGACACAGGTTCAGTTCCCAGCACCCATGGTGGGAGGTTCAAGACTGTCTGTGACTGCATCCACAGGCAATCTGGAGTCCTCCTCTGACCTCTGCAGGCATCAGGCACACACGTGGTACACAAAAGTACCCGAAGGCATTCATTCATACAAGCAGGCACTTATATATACACATTTAAAAAAGAATATACACGAATTCAAGAGTAGCATTTGATCTATTAGACAAGAAATGATGACTGCACTCAATAAAGCAGAAAATATATTATGAAAATTAATGTTAGCTCTTTAGAAAAGAAGAAAAGAAAAAATACAGGGTACATGAGAGAAACAAACATCAGTAATGTAATTTAAAGATATTTTTGTCTTTTAAGATAGGTTCCCATGCGTCCCAGGCTTGCCTCAGACTTGCAGTGCAGCTGAGGATGACTTTGAACTTGTTACCCTCCTGCCTCTACCTTCTGAGTGTTGGGACTCTAGGCATGCATGGCCACGCCCAGTTTATGCTGGATGGGGCGTGGAACTCAGGGCTTCCTGCAGAGTGGGTGAGAACTACTTACATCCCTCACACTAAAAATGTTTCTTAAAACCAAAGTTGAATAAAACACAGGTCAATAGAATGCTGGTTTTCTTTATTTCAAGAAAACATTGCCATGAGGGGGTTTGTAGCCCCATGGAGGGGAAGAAACAGTGCCGACCAGCCAGAACCCTGCTCCCAGAGCTCCCAGGAACTGGACCACATGGAGGGACCCATGGCTCCGGCTGCATGTGTGGCAGAGGATGGCCTTGTTGGACATCAATGGGAGGAAAGGCCCTTGGGTCTGAGGCGGTTCGATGCCCCAGTGTAGGGGAATGCTAGGATGGGAAGGCAGGAGTGGGTGGGTGGGTGGGTGGGCGAGCACTTTCATAAAGGCAGAGAGAGGGGGGGATAGGACAGTGGGTTCTGGAAGTGACATCACACATGTAAGATCACTGGTCAAAAGCAAACATGACAGCCACAGGGGCGTCTTACAGAGTTGTAGCCAGGCCTCCTACTCTATCACCTCTGGTGGGTGGGTTTCTGTGAAAGTTTCTTTGTTGGGCCTTCGGTAAATATTTTTTAGGACTGGAAGCTGAGACACTGGTCATTGTCTGGGAAACTATTGGAAGTCACTGTTTTTTTTCTTTTAGGAAAGGAGGGTTTATTAAGGGATGTTGAAAGGTTTTGTGTGTGTGTGTGTGTGTGTGTGTGTGTGTGTGTGTGTGTGTGTGTGTGTTTGAGGTAGACACGTAGTACACCCAGGTTGTCCTCAAGCCCTCGATGCAGCTGAGGATTCCCTTGGATTTGTGGTCTTCCTGCCTCTACCTTCTATGTGCTTGTAGTCTATGCCGCCAGTCCCTTGTGTTGTTCTTGTTGACACATGTTAAACTTATCCATGTATGTTTCATTAGTGGTTGTAGTAATACTTTATTTTATAGTTGAAAGACAGGCTGACGAGGCTCCCTGATGGGCTGCGAGCAACACTGTAAGTTAGCAGCAGTGCCTCTCCTGGGAAGTGGGAGCTCAGGAGCCCCAAGCTGGCTGTGAGAAGGCTTAGGGACCAGGACTCAGACAGGGCTGAGATCGAAGGATTAATCATCTGGGACAAAACTTCTTAGCGGGTTTGTGGGACTGAATGTGGAGCTTGTAAAAATTTTGATAATAGCAAAAGGTTTTTGAATGAGCAGTGGTCAACAACTAATTGACATTCAAATGTGCAGTGAATCCAAGGTATTTCTGGCCAGGAGTGCCTGTGCCGAATCACGTGACCTCCTCCCAGCCAGCATGGTTCTAATCAGACAACGTGAGTAGTTTGCACTGCCTGTACCAGTGTTTGCTACCCCAGGCCCTCAGCTCAGACTCGAGACCATCCTATATCATGAATTACCAAGTTTCACTGTACACACAGAGTTTCTGCATATATAGAAACATGATGGTCTTGTTATAGAAAACAGAGGCTTTCAATATTTTTCTACCATTCTTAACCAGGATATAAGCATCAACTTAATATATGTTTGGATTGTATTGTACTAGACAAACAAGTGGAGCCATTGCATTGGTATGCGAATTTGGCTTTATCACTACAAATGGCAAATTATGTATTTGCCAAGGAAGTATTTTTTAAAAAATTACGTGTTCCTAAGAGAGTGTTTGGTTTTTAACCCACCGTATTTACTTACATGCCTGGATGCATACATACATTTGTTTTTTCCTAGAAAGGGACTGGGTGTAGAAGTTTCCAGAAGCCCTGATCTAGGAAGCATTTTGAGTTCATGCTCAATTATGCAAGCATGACTAGTTCACAAAGACCCGGTAGATGAGGTTGCTTCACAAGATAAAATCTTGTACCTGCCTTGAGACCCTTAGACTCGAGCCACTCCTGCCCTCACTGTCATGCTAAGAGGACACACTCCACAGCAAGCACAGTCCTCCACAGACCTTGGACTGGCTGCAGACTGCAGCCACTCGCCACTCTTCCCTGCCCTCCCTGTTCTCTGGAGTCCCTTTCTCCTTTTCGGGCTCCAGTCTCCGTTCCAGACACCCGGAACTTTGGGAAGGAGAAGCCGCATTGTCTTTCTCTGGCATTAGAAATGAGGAACAGTCACACTGTTGTCCTCTGTCTACCACACCTGCCTGCTATGGGAGAAGAGCCTGAGAGCATGGGCTCCTGCCAGTCCCTGCTACATTGCCACCTTGTTGGTGTGAGCAGGCAAGCACAGGCTTCTGAGGGAGTGAGGTTGATATATGGAAGCACAGGACTTGATGAAGGCCTGATTGGGGTTTCTCTCCATGGTAACATCACAGTTCTTAATTACGACCCCAATGGGGATAGAATCAGGCAAGATTCCCGGCTCAATGTTCACAGGTACTTTGACCATCCATGGCATGCCTGTCCCAGGTGCCCTTCACAACAGGGGCATGCTGCACCTCCAACTTCAATGCTTAATGCTATCAATGGCTACCCTTGGGATGAACAGTGCTATAAAATATTTATCATTGGATAATCCAGACCCTAATAGATGGCCCAGGAGAAGCTAGACTTACATAACTGAAAGATACTGGAGCTAGTATGAATTCTGTAACTGTCTGTGTTGAGCTGTGATGTCCCAAACCTCCAGATTGCTAGATCAGTGTTTCTGGATATAGGGAATAAAAACACAACATGCCCAGTTAACTCCAAAGACAAGCAACCAATAGAGTTTGAAAAAAAATATAAGTTTTTTCCCAAACATTACTTATATCAACCAAACATTTTCTGTTAATCTGAAATTAAAATGTAACAAGATGTCCTATGATTTATCTGATGACTCCAGATTCATCTGGAATAACTCCCAGATCAGAAGACAGATGACTGACTGGTGTCAGTAAGAAATCTGACAGCAGAGGACAGACTATTTGAAAAATGACTATGCTTTTAAAAAGCTGTTCCATCCGTGAGAAAGAGAGGGGACAATTTTAAGGCAGTACAGGAGCCTGCAATGCCCCATCTCCTCCTTCCTGCCCCTCCCCTTTCTTCCTGTAACTAGTGAGTGCTTCCTGGGTTCCTTTGCCTGCTTTCCATCCCCACCCCACTTTGCTAACTCCCTTAGCTGTACTGACGTAAGTGGTCTCTCATAGTGAGACCCTGAGCAGAAGAAGGAACATTTGCTCAACCTCCTCTGTTATTAAGGAGCTTGCTGCTTGCTGCAGCTCAAGTTGAAAGAAGGAGAGAACAAGGAAGACAGAAGGCAAGATCCCAGCAAGAAAGTAAAATTCTTTACTTTCCAAACTTAGGAACCCTGCCAACGACTCAAAAGTCTATAACACAGGGTCCCTAATTTGCTAGTACCTGGGAGAGGCGTTTTCCTCCTGTGGTAGGACAACTCCATTTAAATTCCTTTCATATGTGTTCATGCATGTATTTTAGGAAGCTTCCACAGGAGTAGGGTTCCATGCAGCTTTTCCAAGGTCTCAATGTTTGTTTTCCTCCCAGCATCCCCTACGCACTCTGCAGTCCCACACCCCGCCCGACCCTGGGCTCCATTATGTCATTTCCCCCCGGGTACCCTCTTTGACTCTTTGCTCTTTGCCCCCTGCCCATGCCCTCGTACTAATTTCCTGTCTTCCATGCGTACTCCGACTTAGACACACATATCCAAGGGCTAGAGCTAGGACCCACATATGAGAGAGATCATGGGTGTTTGTCTTTCTGCGTCTGGGTTACTTTATTTAGAACGATTTCATTTCATACTGTGGCTCTTCATATAGCTGATTGCTGTTCCATTATGTCTGTGCACCACATTTCCGTCACCCATCCATCCGTGGATGGACACCCTGGCTGTCCCCATCCATTTTCTGTGAGCAGAGCACAGTGAGGTTGGGTGAGCCTGTGTCTGTGAAGTAGGAAGAGAGTCCTACGTACTCAGCTCAGGAGTGCTCCAGCTGGATAGTGTGGTAGATCTATTTCCAGCTTCAGAGGATCTTCCACACCAATTTACACAGTGGCTGTGCCAGTGTTCACTCCCACCAACAGTGAGTAAGTGCACCTCCTCCCTCACATCCATACCAGCTTTTGCTGTCATTCTTCTTCTTCTTTTTTAAATCTTAGTCATTCTGACTTGGGTAAGATGAAATCTCAAAGTAGTTTTAATTTGCATTTCCCTGGTGGATAAGGATGCTAGATGTTTAAAAAAAATTCAAAAAATTAAATTGGGTTGTGTTTAGTTTAGGGTGAGGTTTATTTATTTATTTGTCTGTTTTCATTTTGTATATTCTAGACCTTTGGAGTGGTTGAACGACCCTTTCACAAGGGTCTCCTAAGACCATCCCAAAATACTCATGTTAGGATTCATAAGAGTTATGAAGTATCAATGAAAATAATTTTGTGGTTGGGGTCGGCACAACATGAGGTGCTATATTAAAGGGTTACAGCAGTAAGAAGGTTGAGAACCACTGCTCTAGACAATAACTGCTTTCCAGAGAGCTGGGGACAGAGAAGGGACCTGTGCAACTCAAGGTCAGCAAGAGATCTATGGGGCCAGTCCTAAGCTCCTAGACCGGTAGGTTGACACAGATTACCAGAGGGTAAGTTTTCTGTCTTTGTCCTGTGGGTGGCCTCTCTTGGAACATTTCCTTGGGAACACCAAGAGCCAGCAAAAGGCCAGCCGGACTATGGGACTGGTTCTCCCATCAACCTTTTTGCTTGGAAGTAAGTCATGTAGCAGAGAGAAAGAAAGCCTCGACAAAACTTATTTCGACAACTCAGGCAAGCTAGAGAGTTGGCTGAGGATGGAAGCCTTCATTTTCACATCGATCACCTCAGAGCTGTGGAGAGAGCAGTTTCCAGGAGCAGTCAGTTTCCTATAACTTCTGGGAAAAAAAAAAAAATAAAAAGCACAGGGTGATTCTGACATAGAAGCCTGGGGGAATTAGAACCCAGCCAAGTAGTGTAGAGGTCTCATGAGCACGGTCATGCAGCCATTTGAAATAGGCCAAGCTGGGCTTGAATTTTATCCACTGATAATTCAATATAAATCAAGACAGAACATGGTAGAATTAAATAAAAGAGAAGATTGGTGACATTTCTGAGATAAAGGACTTATGGTATAGCATTTATATTTAGACCAGAGTTGTGATGACAGTCTTTAGAAAGACAGGGATTTTAAACAAGTCCTCGTTGGAAAGGTTGGCAGCAAGCCCAAGTGAAGAAAACAAGGCAGAAAGGGTGTCACGGAAGAATGTTCTAGAATGCAGAGACAGACAAAGGGGGAAAACCAAAGACCTGAACGAGCCTGGTTTCACTTCAAGGTTTTTGAAACTGTAACTGAAAGGTGAAGGAGGGATGAAAAATGTTGCAAGATAGTGTCAACGTCTGTTCACCTTTGACTTTTGAACTTTGTCCTCCCGTTTAGAGAGCACAGAATTAGAGGGCAAGGTCAGAGTGGGAGCAGAGTTAGAGCAGGCAGAGCAGAAGGGATTTTACCTGTAACTACTGGGTAAAAAGGTGGTGACCAGCGTTTGTATCCTGTTACTTTACTTTGAACATTTCTGCTTTGTTGTTTCTTTTCTTCCCTCCCTCCCCCCACTTCCCTCTACCTCCTCCTTTTTGATTCTTACTCTGCTTTCCTTCATATGCTTTCCCCAACCTCTCCTACTGCCAATCACAACAGTTTTTCTGGCATGGGCTGTCTGGTTCTATTTTTCCCATCAAGGGGAGACCGTAAGGGGGGGAGACTGAATGCACTCATAACTGTTTCATCGTTTCCTGTGCTTGCTTAAGCCATGAGTGCAACTGATAAGCAACCCTCTTCATTTCAGTAAAACAGTGGAACTATCAAGTCTCCGAAAGAAAAGTTACATTTTATGACTGTCAATCAGAATTAGAACTTCCCGTGAGGCTCACCACAACCCTGCAAGGGCTGATAATTTAGATGTATTAATTACTTACATCTCCGACTGATATGATTGCACAATTGGAAAACCACAAGGTAACTGACTAGACGATTTGAATCGGCTGGTTGACTATAAACCGCTGAAGTGGTACCTGGCTGTGTTAATGACTGAGCAATAATTTGCGAAGTTTCTCCTCTGCTTTTCTAAATTACAACAGAAAAATGTCCTATGCAAATTATAGATGGGCCTGCAAACACATTCTGATCATTATTTGGAAGGGAGTAGGTGAGATTCTGGAAGCCAGGCCTTTCCTCATGTGCCTGTGAAACAAAGGGCCCAAGACCAAACCAGAGCCGATGGTTTACTTTACCTAGAGATAAGCTAAATATATAGTTCAAAAACCACACACGTATCTCTGTACACTAACGTTCAGCTACTGCAAAGCAGAAAAGCTTTAACTTTCCATTCATCTTGGTCATTCTTGGCATAAGACAATGAGATTATTTGAAAACACATGAACAAATAAAAACACATAAAAGTGGATTCAATATATATATTTTTTCTGGTGAGAAAAACAAATCCCCCAAGAATCAGTGTGACTGAGTCATAGGCAAACTGAGCTGTGGGGGCTCTCTCAGATGACACTGCCGTTCACACTCAGGCTTCTCAACTGAGCACCTAGCAGGCTGGCTTAAACTGCCTCCTCATTTTTGCAGTGTGTGTGTGTGTGTGTGTGTGTGTGTGTGTGATCCCTGTCTGAAATGTACACACATCATGTTCCCTCCAACCATAGTGATTTATTCAGGCTATTGCGTACTGTGCTCTGGCTGCACTGGGCAGGGAAGCCACACTTCTCTCCTGACTTACTTAGATGGGCATGGTTCTTCTCTTCCTCCAAAACCCAGTGGTGGCTCAGAAGGCTCCATATCCATGGCCCTCCCTTGGCCCCTGTGGACCACCCCAGCCCCCAACCCTGTCACAGTCTAGTCATGTTCTATGCTAATGTTTCACAGTCACATTTGGGGTCCTATAACCCAGTGTGGAGTCTGTGCACATTGTTGTAAACAGGTAACAACAAATAAGAGGGAGCCCTTGTATTCTGCAGGTGGCAACGTGAGACAGGTCAGTCCTGACATGAGTCGAAACGGAGGCTCATTGAAAATCCTAAAACTAGATCGGCCACATGACCAGCCATATCATACCTGGGCATTTACCCAGAAGCCTCCAAGTGAACACATCACAGAAACACTTGCACGTCAATATTTACTACGGCACTGGTCACAGTATCTGAGCCGTGGAACTAACCTGGGAATCCATCCGCACAGGAACGGATAGAGGAAATGCACTGTATACACGCGGTGGACTTTTCTCAGCCATAAAGAAAAATTAGATTATGTGAGTTGCTGGAATCCTTATGCAACCAGAGCTAAAATATTAAGCTAATCAATTCAATCTCAGAAGGGCGACTGCCATGTATTCTTTTATTTACAGGTCCCAGATTTCATGTAAATATCTAAAATAATATGCAGAGATGGCATGAAACTAGTAAAACCATCCGGTATAACAAAGGAGACAAATGGAAGGGGGTGGAAAGGGAGAGGGGATGGGAGTTGTATGAGCTGGAGACAGAAGCAGGGTGTGAGGTGAAAAGGGGGGTGCGAGAGGTGGGGAGGGGACTAGGGTATGAGGTGTGGACATGCTCAAAGTACTTCAGACACTTACAGAAAATGACCCTATGTTGTTCAGCATCGTAAGATAAGAAGTAAAAAGCATTGGAAAGAGTAGGTTTCTGAATGGTCAGTGAACAGAAAGTAATTGAAAACGTACTGAATCTGACCCGCTTCTGGCGAGGCCCTGTGCGGAGTCTCTGCAGCCTCGGTTCTGCTAACCCCTCTGTTACTCTGTAGGCTGCACTCTGCCTACTCATGCAAGCTCGGCGAATGTCTGAAGCAACTGGTCTCAGGGACAGTGTGCACGGGAAGTTTCCTGATCTTTAAGAAACAGTGGTTTGATTACAGAAAACTCAATATTTTCTTCTTGTCATTCCTCAGCATGTAAGCCGCCAAATTCGTTCATCTTTAAAAGACTTTGAGCACACCTGTCTCTCCAACATGGAAAAATTTCATCTTTAATTCATGGTAAAATGGAATACATACAAAGACATTTTTTAAAGATTTACATTACTTTATTTACTTAATTTATTTTATATACATGGTTATTGTGCCTACATATATGTCTTTTCACCAGGTGTGTGCCTGCTGCCCAGGAGGGTGTTAGATCCCCTAGAACTGGAGTTATAGATGGTTGTGTGCTGTCTTGTGGGTACTGGGAATTGAACTTGTATCCTGTGCTCTTAACTGCTGAGCCACCTCTCCAGCCCCAAGACTTATGATTATTTTATTTTTCATTTACCTATGTATCTGTGTATGGGGATGTGCACATGAGTGCAATGCTCAGGGAGGCCAGAAGAGGTCGCCCAATCCCCTGAGATCAAATTACAGGCTACTGCACCTGATATGGTTGTTGGGAACCTGCTTTGGAGTCTCTGTGATAGTAATGTGTGCTCTTAAGCACTGGGCTATTTCTCTAGCTCATAAAGACCTACTTTAAAATAATTTTATTAAGATTATATTACCAGAAAGTGTTTAGCTTGGATGCATTTGACAGTGGTGCCCTCAACTGAAAGCTGTTGGTTGGTGCTAGAATAAATGCCTCCACGAAGGAGTTAATTTGCTGCTAGGTTCTCGGGTTCAGAGGTTGAGTAGATACCACATCTGTTCATTAGACATTCTGGTAGGTGGAGGTGGACATGGGATGCATTTGAATGTCCTTTCTTTGGAGATACATGAGTTTGCAAGGTATAGAAGATACATTCAATCCCACTGGATATGAGTGTAAACTTATAAATATGCAAAATTTGCTTAGAAAAGTCAGAAACTCAGGAAGCTTTTTTTTTTTTTATTAGTTTTTATTTTTATTTACAGCGACATTCAGGCCAATACAAGAGTTTGGTAAACTCTCGAAACTACCTCTCACCTAGACAGGTTAGCCTAGTTAAAGTCACAGCTGATAAGGCAAAGCCGACTTTGTGACATCCAACTTTTCTTTTGCTCTTGTTTTTCCAAATTTCAGGTAGGTTATGTTATATAGTGCAAGAAAAAGCACATAGGCCTCCCTCCAGGATTAGACTGGCTCTCACAGAGGCTGCCCCTCCAAGACATCATTAAACCTTGACTAGAATACTCACAGTCATCATTTGTATTTTAGCAAACGAAGGAGAATGAATCTCTCTCTCTCTCTCTCTCTCTCTCTCTCTCTCTCTCTCTCTCTCTCTCTCTCTCNTCTCTCTCTCTCTCTCTCTCTCTCTCTCTCTCTCTCTCTCTCTCTCTCTCTGTGTGTGTGTGTGTGTGTGTGTGTGTGTGTGTGTGTGTGTGTAACACATTTCAAACCTCAGTCTTTTGACTTTGTCAAAAAGGTTTTCAATTAACTCCTCTCATCCTAGGGTCCTGGGTCCATCATGGCTGCTCCCGAAACAGCGTTCAACCTTTTGTATTCTCATGCTTGCCTAGGTGAATGGGTCTGAAATTTTGACTGGATAGTGGAAGCAGTCTGCGGAATTTCAACTGCAGAGAAGCGTTGCTGTCCAGTCATTTCAGCTTGCAAACCTCCATGACAGAAGTTAGGGGTCCATCTTCTAAAAGTACTCATTTCAAAGAAGAAATTCAGTAACCTAAGGAAACCATGTACCCAGGTCTCCCCGAGTGGGTCATCATGCACAGCGTGTACCCAGGTCTCGCTGAGCGGGTCATCATGCACACCGTGTACCCAGGTCTCTCCGAGTGGGTCATCATGCACAGCGTGTACCCAGGTCTCCCCAAGTGGGTCATCATGCACACCCTGTACCCAGGTCTCCCCGAGTGGGTCATCATGCACATGCCTTTAGTTCTGTGTTATAGCAAAATGCCTGTGTCTTCTGTGTCAAGCTGAAACTCTAATGAAAGGACTTCCCTCCTCAATTGGGTTGTACTGAGGACAGTAATTCAGAAAGAGTCTCTATTTGATGAAGGGACACAAAGCAAATGCTATCGCTCCTGGTTCTGTGTCAGCGGTGAGAAGCTGTCACACACGAGCTGTAACATTTGGCCGTGGGCGTTGCTCCAATTCTCATCTAGATTCATAACAGTTATAGAACTCTTTCGACTGCTTGGATGTTGTTTGGCCATTGCACAAAATTTGTCAGTGTTGACATAATATTTGAAAAGTACTTAAGACAGTCAATACAAAAAGCAAGTAGATGTATTTCATTCACTTCACCAATATGTCAAAGAAAGAGCATTACAAAGGAAATGACTGAAGGAGACAGTCTTAGGAGCTGGTGATTCTAAACTTTTATCATTGAAGACATTTGAAAGATATTTCCTCTTGAAGAGATCCTGTTTTATGATTACATCAACAGCTTGTGTCTGAAGCAACAACAAGGGAGGTGCTTGAGAACTTTCATTCTTTGTGATAATTTAGTATCCAAGCAGACACGAGAGGGTTGAAATGAAGATATAACCTCTATGGATTCGATTTGTTCAAAGGTAACTTACTAAGTATAGTTAAAATAAGGAAATGATGATGCTAACTTACATCCTGATTCCTGGGTCATTGGACTAATACATTCTTTCAAGACTTTTAAAAGTAAATAAATACTGATGTGTGTGTGTGTGTTTGTGTGTGTTTGTGTGTGTGTGTGTGTGTGTGTGTGTGTGTGTGTGTGATCAAACATCAAGAAAAACAATCCGAGGGAGGAGGAATTTCTTTGGCTCATGGTTTAAAGGGATGTAATCAACCCTAGCAGAGGAGACATGGTGGCAGGTAGGTACTCTGAGATCCCTCACCATCTTCTGTCTCCACAGAACAAGAAGCAGAGGGTGGGCAGGAAGCAGAGTAGATTTATATACAATCAAGGCCCACCTCCAATGCCCAACCTCTTCTCTCAAAGCTCCACACAATACAACCCTCTCAAAGCAGTCCCCTCATCTGGGAAAGAGTACACAGTACAGGAGCCTCACTGGAGTGGAAGGAATTTTCCACTGCAGAAGTAACATTTGGATTCCACCTATAACAGCCTAGATTCTGGGTTCCCTTAGCGTTTATTGTATACCAGCCACACCATGTCCTACTTAGTCTTTCTCCAGTGGAATAGTCCCATCTCTGGTTGCTTGTACCAGATCCTTACATTATACCTTGAGAAATAATTTTCTCCCAGTGATTACCTATTTGCTTTATTTTACTTTTCCCCAAATCTGCTAAAAAACAATTAATGAGCTTTCAATTCAAGCCTGACCCATCAACCCTGTTTTCAGTGATGGCTTTAACCTCTGCCCGGCTCTTCTCAAGGTAACCTTGGTGATATTGTTACAGTTGTTCATTATCATTTTTTAATGCAATACCAACTATCTCTATTGATTTGTCTCTGCCCTTTGGTTCCATGAATCACAACACATTGCTATTTTAGTGCCTATCCACTTGCCAAGGTTTAACTGCAGTGGGATGCCGCTCAGCCTGCATTAGCGACTACACCACAGTCATTTGGTCTAATGGTGTTGCATCCGAGGTGAAAATGTTACATTCAAAGTTACCTTAGAAGCTAATTATGGGCCTCTTTTGCTTTTTCAGTTTTTATTAATGACCTGCCCACATCATATAGTTCATAAGATGCCCTGCACATGAACATGCTGCTGAGATGACCTCTGACCCAGGCAGAGTGCGGGTGGTATAGAGCCATTGTGTCTCGGAATTAGACATTTTCAGAACGATGCTAATAATGGATATTCATTTTACCCAAAATGCTTGGGTTCAGATGACTTAAGCTGTACAAGGCAACCACACAGTTTCCTTTTAGCCTACTTTAATCGTGTGAGTGGACAGGTAGCTGAGCTGGATGCGGGAATCTGGATGCCACCTCCCTGTGCAAGTGAGTGCATCATGTGAGTGCACCATGCTACTTTGCAAAATAAATAACCTGTTGCAAGGATAAAGAGTTTTAAAAGGTTACTGCCTGGGAATTTCATGTAACACAACTTGGTCACTCTTGAGTCCCAGTCCTCCAAGGTCCACCCTCCACCCTTGTGGCCTCCCCACCACCACCAAAAATGTTTTTTTTTTAAAAAAGTAGTCCAATTTGTGTTGCCCAGATAATCACTGGAGCATGGTCAAACTCCTGGTGGCCAGCCCCTTGGAGAGAAGTGAATGGTTCCCCACCTGCACCCTGACTATTGTGGAGAACGCTGCTTCTGCATCTTTGTTACAATGTTTCAGAGTCCTCTTCCATGGTGTCCTGTCTAGGTTGTTACTTTGTTTGGAGGGTGGCTGGGGGTGGAGGTTTTTGTTCTCAACTTAAACAGTAATGTGTGTTTCCTCCAGAGTTTCTCAGAAACTTGGTGACTTCTCTACTAGCAAAAGGATTTTACTCTGAGACTAGCATGCCAATTGCAGCGTAAATCCTATGGGAGGCATTTCACATACATAAGTCCAGGATACACATGGGGTGCTGCAGAAATACCTTCCAACTGCTTCCTTTGCAGAGCAGTGAAACTGGGGGTGGTATTTGCTGCAATGAGGCTTTCTTACTTGTGCTTCCCTTGGACAAGGGGTGCTGAGGGTGCAGATTGCAAGACGGGGATGGAGGGCAGGAGGATGGAGGTGGGGGATGGAGGGCATGGGGATGGCAACTTCCATGTTGTGGTCTTCAGCATGCCTTGAGATTCAGTGACTGCTCAGACCTGGAGTTCTAAGAATGATGCTGGAGGCTTGTGGATCAACTATCTAATTTTCAAGAGTGACTGTGCTATAAGAACGTACCGGTGAGCTCAGCAATGCCATCATTTAAGCCTGGGACAGTACACCTTAAAATATCTTTCTTTATACAGGAGATATTGAAGCCCCCTGTCCCTTAGCAAGGAGAGTCCAGAGTTGGGAGGCAGGTGGAGCTCCTTGGACTGATAGGTGTGAAGCTCGTGCTTCTCTGGACAGCCCTTTTTCCTGTATTCAATGTGGGGATGTCTGTGAGCTTGCTAGTTGAAGAGAACTCCAGGTAAAGGGGAAATACATGCAGATGAACAGAACTGGGGACATGTCTGAAAAAGGATTTGGGACCACATAGATAAATGGCCATTTGGGCCATGAAAACGAGTTTGTATTGGGGCTTGTAAAGAATATCAAATCTCTGAGTAGTTTTGGAGCTACTGAGAGAAATTACCTCATCAAATTTACTTTTTAGAGAGAGAAGAAATAACAACCTTCCGAGTTCAAGCTGGATTTGTGAATTGTAGGTTGTGACCCTGTGTGGTGTTCCTTGACATGAAATGTGGCCATGGTGAAAAGGCTTCTGATTGGGCAATGGTCAAAAGTCAGTTCTTAAGCAAACACATAGCGAGTCCGAGGTGTTGCTGGCAGAAGGCATCCTGGGGCTTGCTACATTCTTGGTTCTCAGCACACAACACTTCGCTCTGGGCTCCGTGTCACACCACACACTGCCAGGGAATGATCCCTGGACACCCAAGCTCAAACACAACACTAAGTTATAGACTTCAGTGTTCTGACCATACATACAAAGTTTTCTGCTTTTACAGAAGTATCTGGTCTAAATAGGAGAAACAAAAGCTTTCAATAGTTTTCTACCAAAGTTTCTTACCATGTCACTCTCCAATGACCACACCTTTAATAACTTTAAAGAGAGTTTTTGTTTCGTGCCTATGATTGTTTTGACTGCCAACGTACATGTCAACCCCATGCATTCAGTTCTCGTGGAGGCCAGAGGAAGGTATGGAACACCATGTGTGAGTGGGGAGGTAGAGCCAGGCCTCCTTAGGGAGCACCCAGTGTTCCTCATCACTGAGCCACCTGCTCAGCCCCAATTACTATGCATTTGTATAGTTGATGCATTCTGCCAGCAACACTTCGGACTTACTACATGTTTCTTTAGAACTGACTTTTGGCCATTGCCTAATCAGAAGCCTTTTCTTATTGCCACATTTCATGACCTCCATATTGAGTCAGTATTTGTACGTCATATTGGATTTAGACAAACAAGAACATCCATTCCATTAATATGCAGATTCACCTTTACTTTTAATAAATAGTAAATTATATATATGTGTGTATACACACACGTACACGCACATGCACACGCACACGCACATGCACACGCACACACACATATATGGTATACCAAGTAATTATCTTAAAATAAATTTATCTATGCTCTATTATCATCAAATGTTTGATTCTATACCTATATTGAATACCAGTGTATTTGTGGTTACATAAAAGTTTCTCAGGACTAAAGAGATTGTGGGTGGATAAAGTTTAAGAAGTCAACTTTAGAGGCAGGGAATACTGAGAAGTGGTCCCTTATATCAGTGTGGACCAGCAGAGGTGAGGGCTGGCGGTTTGGGTGTGGTAGGGATGTCAAGGAAGAGAAGCTGTTTGGGCGGGGTTTCTGTGTTTGGTTGAACAAGGCATGCGAGGGACTGAGCAGGTCTTTAGCTTTGCGGTTAGTGTTTGAATTGGCTAAAGACAAGGACAAGAGGCATTTCCTCCATTTCTCTTTAAGGGTTTGTTCGGCAAAGTTTGTTAGGAAAGGGAAAGACTTTGAATATAGATGTCAAAGACAAGAGGGGGCGCTTGTGGAGATGGTTTGAACTTGACAATGTAAACTTCTATTGTGCGTAGGAAGAGCAGAGGAGAAACGAAAGGTAACCACACTTGGCAAGGTTCCACGAGTCACCTCAGGCGCGCAGAGGGTCAGAGAAAATGGCAAGTGTGCAGAACTCCCAATTACCGTAAAAGCCCACTGATTTGGATTAATTGGGGTAGAGGGCAACGTGACTAAATAAAAGTCTGACTTATAGAAAAAAAATTAAACAAACTCGATTTGATTACTTTACAGTATTTTAAGTTAACCGTTTCCTATTAAAAGAGATAAATTAGCGAGCATGATTTGCAAATACCACAACACAAGGGCACGGATCTGAGGGCAACGGCAATTACAATTCTTCCATTTACTTAGCGAGTACTCGTGGCTGCGTTTGTGTTAGGGAATACTGCGTGTCACGGGAGCTCTAAGTGGCCTATCAGCTGACGGACAGAAAACAACCGTTTTCTTCTCTGACAGGTCCTACACTTCATGGTGTGTGTTGGGTTTTTCAGATTTGGTTTTAACATGAGTTGCTCTGTAGTATATGTCCATTTTATGGAAAGCAAGTGGTTTCCTGCCTTAGTGGTCACTGCACTGACGTGGGTCTGAGACTTGTTCCTGGGCAGGAGACTCCTACAGGTTTTGTGTATCCATATTCACATATTTTCTGTGCAGACTTCCCTTGTCCTCACTTCCAGAATGTTAACTTGACCCCACTGGATTCAGGCTCAGTGTCTTTGTTGTGTCTTGTTTTGTTTTTTATTAAAGTAAGTATTTTTGTTTTTGCATGTGTGTTTAAGTATATGTATGTGTGTGCGTGTGCAAGCATGTATGTATGCAGACTTCCCTTTCTCAGTGCAGGGATGAAAATTCACACTACTCTGCTTGGTGTTTTTACTAATCCGTCTCTAGGGATTGATCTCAGGTTCTCTGTTTGAAGGCATCACTCTCTTCTTAGTCTCTCTCTCTCTCTCTCTCTCTCTCTCTCTCTCTCTCTCTCTCTCACACACACACACACACACACACACACACACACACACACACACACGTTCTTGAGCACAGAATTTGAAACTGGTTGCATCTCAATGCTTATGTGTCCATGACTCATGAGTAAAACGACCCCACTGCTTGCGTTCTGCGGATGCTATTCCTGTCCATGGATTTTCTCACATGATACTCCATCCATCTGTAAGCGCCTTCATGGTTCATCTTTGAACTCTTATTCACCCTTCAAAGCCTTGCTTGAGACCCTTTCTTTTATAGCCTACTGCTTATCTGCTTACCTCTGTGATCCTGATATTGCCTGTGTCCTGTTAACGTTTGTTATGTCAGTAGTTCTGTCCCTTGAGAGTACAAAGTCTGTGGTCAAGGACTTTATCTTTTTTTGACTTTGGGATACTGAGCACAACATTAGATGCAGGATAGACACTAATAAGAACTTCCTGAACTAAGCAGTGTCTAGCCAAATGGATGCAATCAAAGTTTCTTTCTCTTCATCCCACCCTCTTCATGCCCAGTGTGGTCTGGGTTATCAAAGCACAAGGCAGGTCATCGTCCTTGGAGGGGACAAGCACCTGGGTGGTATGGTTCATTGATGTGTCGGCTTGGCCGCTTTAAAGGCTGTCTAGATAGGTAGAGGAACACTATTTCTGGGAGGTTAATTCTGGAACGAATACACTCAATAAAGATTCATGTTTTCCAATATGGCCGGTGCCCTCTGGTCTATGGAGTAGAACAAAAGGACTGAGGGATATTTGCCTCCTGCCACTGATGTGAGGTATTCTTCTCCTGGTCCCAGACATAAGCGCTCCAGGTTCTTAGGCCTTAGACTCTGAAAGTTACAGCAGAGGATCACAGGCCGAGGTTGATAACCCATTAGCTCTCCTGGCCCTTAGGCCTTTAGACTAAGACTGACTTTTACTCTGGATTCCTTAGCTCTCTTGCTTAGACACAGTGCATCATGGGAGTCCTGTTCCTCAGTAATCACATGTATGAGTCGTTATAATACATGCTTTCTTATGTAGTTCTTGCTCTTATATATCTCCATCTATGTCTATATCTATCTACTATTTATCTATATATCTCTCTCTATAGATAATATCATATCTATACCTGTTATTTCCATTTTTCTGGAGAATTCTCAACTAATACAGTATTAAAAAAAGGAAATCAGACACTGTTATTTCTGCTATTAATTTGGAGTAAATATTTGCTGGTCCAACTTTGTGGTTTCTTACATTTATTACTTATTAATTCACTTGCTATTTATTTACTTTTATTGAGACAGTCTCACACCATATAATTCAGGGTGGCCTGAAACTCATTACATAGTCAAGCTGGCCTTGAACTCATGGCCGTTCTCCTGCCTCTGCTTCCCAAGGGCTAGCACCACAGGCGTGGACCACCATCCTGGGCTATTTTCTTATGTGTGGATCTAGTGTGCCCATATGTTTCTCTCACACTCCCTCAGCACACTCTCGCGTCTTTCTGTCACCATCTCTGTCACTGTCTGGTTAGGTTCAAAGTCAGTTCTATAATTAGACCAGTCTTCGTTCGTGTGTCTCGGCAGCTCAGAATATTTTACGTGTGGGGGGTTAGGTGCAGTTAAGCATGATGGCTCATCTCTATAAATTCACACTACATTTGATTGTCTGATGATTAGCTTTCTCCACTGTCCGACCCTCCCAGCAGTCCACTCTTAGGGCACCCAACAGTCATTGATCACCATGCCAAGAAGGGAAGTCATCAATTAGATTAATGGTCTAACAGTCTCCCTCAAGTTGTCAATACCCATATTTATATCATAATGCTGTGATTTTGGCAGAATTATTTGCTTTTTATGAAAATCTGATGAAGCAATTTTCAGATTTCCTAACATGAATCAAAAGTTTGAAAAACACCCACTGAGATGTATAACTACATTCCTGTTAACTTTCTACAATTTAGTGTGATTCTTATGTCCTGGGATGTGAGCTGGGACAAATAGGGTAACCAAATAGGGTAAGAATGAGAATTTCAACAGATTTTTCAGTCCGGTTTTGAAAAGCAAGACGTCTCGATAGAACCCCACTCGTGAAAACATGTTAGCAATCTGGTCTGCCCAAGAACCTGGTGTCTGCTGAATATTAGCAAAGTACAAAGAGAATGGGAAAAATACTTTTCTTTTCTTTTGTAATATCAACAAGAATGTCGTTTAGCAATGTGAGGTTGTTGCAAAGAGCTACGGAACGTCTTGTGTGTGAGACGGCAAGAGTTATAATCACACGGCTCATGCACGTTAATGGTACAGGAAAGAGTGCATACCACCGATCCTACCAACAGATGCAAAGTGATTTCTTATACTCACAGTCACTGATTATTTTGAGACTAGCTAATGAATATAAAGCCCATACTACGTGTCTACATTTCAAACCTCCCAGAGACTCTTTTAAGAGGCTGCGTGGTGTCCTGTATGGAAATTTATCTCTGACAGACAGACGTACTTCCAGTGTCAAGCAAGTTTATTAATTATGGACCAGGCAATGGTAAAAGAACAAGCAACAAGCAACAGATTGATAATAGAACAGCATCAAATGTACGTCTTATGACATCCAAGAGAAACAGTCAGAAGATCCAGCTGGAGTTTACTGCTGAGAGCCCCTGTGAGCACATCAACCCCATGGGGAGGCCTCCCACTATAGACACCTTCATACCACATGATGAACAGTGGCCTCCATGGATGTTATATGAAATTGATTGAAGGTGAGGCTGATAAAGTCAATGATTTTTAAAAACTTGAGTTATAAGAGCCCAGGCTTCAAGTATTCCCAAATGACGGCCATGACATCTTACCTGAGCTGGTCTTTGAAAGGTAGGATCTATACGGAGTGTGAGTGACCCTGTCGAGTCATCCAAGACCAGGCCCAGGTGTATGCAAAAGCCCAGCACCATTAGGCAGATTCCCTACTGACTCAGGAGCTAAGTCGGGGCTCATCATTTTCGGCTCCTGGGTTGTGGTGTTAGTTATTACACTATGCACTGTGGAAGGAGATAATAGCCATGCTCATTTGCTGAGAAGATTTGCTGACCCAGGACAGCTGAACACCCACTTATGCTAGTGTCAAAGTCGAAGTAAGTGGGAATCTCAGAAGTCAGAAGGGCATCCATACTGAGCTGGTTTCCAGCCATGACCTATCTGCTACCCTGTGGTCTTGAGCTTAGGTTGGATAGACATGGAGAAGCGGACCTCGAGTGTGATGAGCAGGGGGACCTGCCCTGAACATCACTGCGGCACGGAGCAACCAGTGGGCAAGGCACTGGTGGAAACATGCGTGGGGCCCCTGCCCCTGCTTATCCAGCTGAGTCACCCAGATGGCTCCCACTTTTATCTTGGCATCCAGAGGCAAGAAGAATGAAGTGGCAGGTTTTCCTCTCCAGGTCTGTGTCTTTCTCTCCTCTCCACTGGATCGTCCTCGGAAACACCTGTGATTTTGATGGAACCACTTTGACTCCCAGTCACTGCGGTGGCCAAGTCTTTTCAGGCATTGCTTGAGAAAGTGACGGCTGCCAGCAAGTTGGCAAAGAAGTCTTCTTCTGCACTTTCTTGGCTCCTCCTCCAGCCTCCAACACAGCACTGCCATCAGGTGGGGGAAGGGAGGTGAAGCCTAGAAATCATACCACCCCATGTGACCCCACAGAACCTGACAGATTTCTGGCGGAGGTAGGGGGAGATGAAGGATGTGAAGGCATAAGATACATGACACAGGCTAAGGGGAAAGCCAGCAGTTTTCTCTGGCGGAAATAGAATGATGAGGAAAACCAGTGGAGGGAGGAGGGCTGTTAGCTAGTTCTCCAGAATGTGGGAGTCTCCGAAGGGATCATTAGCAGAGTTTCAATATCAGATGCCACCAAGCGGGGGCGGGGCAGGGGGCAGAGAAAGTTAAGAGAGGAACAGTACAGATGGGGAGAATGTTTAATGGTTTGTTGCAGTAAGCCAGGAACAGAGGACTATGGCAGTTACAAAGCAAGGCCTTTTTTTCTGAGGCTACAGGGACAGCATTGATGGAAAGGGTCATGGAAAGGGGATTCCAGCCTTTGACCCAGGTGTGAGTCACAGGATAAACTGACAAGAGGAAGGCAACTTGTCTGAGTAAAGGCTCACTGAGCCCAGCGGTTAGGCACACACCGGTGTGATCATTCATAGGAAGCAGGAGTGCTAAGTGGAGAGGGTCATGTAACCGGCAGAGCTGCTTCCTGTTTTGAGGAGAGTGTTCTGGGGTGAGAATTAGGCATTGTTGATGGATCTGTGCCTAGTGTTTAGACACTGAATGAGCCTGATTGCCACCCAGAAAAGAGGCATAGAAGGATGCAAACAGAGGAGCTTACAGAGGAGATGGTCAGAGGAAGGCAGATCAGCAAGAAGAGGAGGAGAAAGAAGAGGAGGGGGAAGAGGAGGAGGAGGAGGAGGAGG
>NC_034591.1:158080600-158136618 GCF_900095145.1 Mus pahari
GAGAGAGAGAGAGAGAGAGAGAGAGAGAGAGAGAGAGAGAGAGAGAGAGAGAGATGCAAAGAGAGGTGGTAGACAGAAAAAGATAGAAAGAAATAGAAATTTCAGATTCAGAGGTCCACATAATACTTTAAACATATTTTTATTTATTTTATTTCATTTTGGTTTTTTTGAAACAATGTTTCTCTCTGTAGCCTTGACTGTCCTGGAACTCACTCTGTAGTCCAGGGTGGCCTCGAACTCAAGATCTGTCTGCTTTTGCCTCCCGAGTGCTAGGATTAAAGGCGTGTACCACCACTGCCCCAGTAAAATATTTAATTTTCATTTGTATGCAATTGCATTTTTCTAAGTGTGTGTGTGTGTGTGTGTGTGTGTGTGTGTGTGTGTGTAAACCTGTACAGTCCAGAAGAAGGTCTGGCTTTCCTCTTCTGCATCTAGAGTTGCAGGTAGTTGTTAGCCACCTGATGTAGCTGCAGGGAATTGAACTCCGGTCTTCTGTAAGAGTCCAGGTGCCCTCAGCTGTGGAAACATCTCTCCAGCCCTTCATTAATACCTTAATATCCTCAGAGCTCAGTCACCCCCCCCCCCCNGTGTGTGAGAACCATATTGCACTTCTGTGAATAGAAAGCCCTTTCTCCTGTGGGTGCCAGAGAGCTCTGCATCTCCCTGAGGAGGCCAGTGTTTCTCTACTGAAATCTACTGATTTCTGTTTTGCTACCCACTCCATAGTTTTCCTTTACTTTTCTCAATCCATGAGGGCCCAGTCTGTTGTAAATGGTGCCACTCTTTGAATGCTGGTTCTGGGTGTTATAAGAAAGGAGGCAGGAGCCAGCCCAAAACAGCAGCTCTCCCCCTGTGGCCTCTGCATCAGCTCCTGCCTCCAGGTTCCTGCCTTGATTTCCCCCAATAGTGGACTGTGATGTGACTGGGCTAGATATGGTGGCACACAACTTTAATCCAACCTCAGAAGTCAAGGGCAGGTGGATCTCTGTAAGTTTGAGGCCATTATGATCTGTATAGCGTGTTCTAGGACAGCCAGGGCTACATGGTAAGACTGTCTGAAAAATTAAAAACTAAGTTTCCTCATCACAATTCCATTGTTAACATAGCACCTTAGCTTCTAGAAAGTGACTTGGGATGGTAAGTGACAGAATTGTTGAGAATGCTAGTTCACATCCATGACATCATTATTTTCCATTTTCTTCATGTTTATGGACATCATTGATTGGGGGAGAGTACATTACAGTAATGTGCGTGTGTGTGTGTGTGTGTGTCATGTAGTGTGGAATAATTACATTCATAATGTTAATACATACTTGGCAAATGTTTGGGCCACATTTTGTCATTGCACATGGGGACAGTTATATCCTGTTCTGTAGGTCATAAACCTGTGATAAGGTTCTGAGAGGATCTGCATGGGTCTATCCAGATAAAAATTAAGTTTCAAAGTTAACGTTAAATATACTTGGGGCATTCTGGAAGAGTATAGGATGAGATATATATTTCATGTGAGTGGTTTCCTGTGCTCAGTCATTTCTGTTGGTGCTGACTGCCACACTTCCTCTGAACTGTATTGTCTCATGTGTGAGTACAGTCACCCGGAGCGCCCTCTGCATTAAGAGTATTCCCTCTGCTGTCGTGAAGTTATGCTTGAAATTTAATTTGCTTATTTTGTGAGTGATGCACTTCTTTTTCTTTTGTAAAAAAACTGTATTGCATTTTTAAAAAATGTGTGTGTGTATGTATGTGTGTGCATGCATGCATGTGTGCATGTATGTGTTCATGTGTGTGTGCACATACCTGCCACCTCACTTGTGTGAGTGATAAAGACATCTTAGGGGTAATTTTCTCCATCCGCTGGGTGGATTTTCAGGATCAAACCTGCCTTGGCAGGTTTGGTTGCAAGCTTCTTTCTGCATGGAGCCATCTTACAGGGCTGTGGTGCATTTTCTTTGATATTCCATGTATCTCTACTATTGAACCAATAGGTTTGTTTCTGGAGCTTAGACTTAGGTACCCTCTTCTTTTGAGAAAAGGACTGACTGTGTGCTCATTCGCCTTCACACCCAGCTGGTCTCAGACAGTGTCTGGTGCCCCAAAGAGTCTCAGTCTGGCTGCCTAAGAGCCAGAATAAATGTGTCTATAACACAGATTTGCCGGCGTTTTATTCCTCTAAACTATGAACTCATTCATCCTAATTCCCCTTGTGGTTATTTTATAGATAGTTACACTGAGTCTCTTTAGTCATTCATCAAAGTATTTGTAATTATGCCCTGCATCAAGGTTTGTAGCTACAGTGAAATATTCATGCATTCAAACAGTCATTGCTACATTCAAACCGCTCGTATGCAGGAGTTCTCATGCCATTTGCTATGTCTACAGAGAAGCACAGGTGAAAATGTCAGGACTAACTTCATCTTCCCCGTTCCTTCTCCCTCATCCATATAAGTTACTCTGAGTCATTGCAGCAGTGTGCTGTAAAGATTGTTAATCCATGCAATGTTGCTTATTAAGGCTACCAGAACAAATGAGCCCTGTCTTTCCTAGTGCTTGCAATACACATACTCGCTGGGCATAAAGCTTTCCCCAGGTGCCCCCATCCCAGAGTACGTTTTATTGAACTGACTTACAGTGTGGTCTACTCTCTAAGAGAGTGCTTCAACAAGGCAGGGATGAGGAACATGGGGAGCGGGCTCTGTCTGCACAGTGCGCGGCCCGCCAGCATTAATGAGGGTCTCGAATGTTCTGGGGGAGAAAGTACAGAATGCTTTACTGGTCCTTATTCATGGGACGGTCGGTGCCTGTGGCACTTTTAGATACATTTCCTGTTCTGATAAGCTTGGAGTCTAGTCCTTCGAGGTGACAGCTCAGACTTTGCTTTAGTGAGTCCACAGCTCTCACACCTATCATTGCACCCTGAGGACAGCGGAATGTGGTCCCAGCCTCCAAGGGGCTCAATTCATTGCTGGAAAACAAGTGATATTTTAGAGGGAGCCCAACTGCAACCACTGTGCTTACCGATGGAGGTGATCTTGTGGGTAACACTTCTGTCTGTGAAGGGAGAAGATAAAGAACCGTGAAGTTCGGAAAATAGTGGAAAGCAAGTTAAAAACAATACAGGAAAGCGACACGGAGAGCTTCCAGGTGCTGTGCTCTGGTCATATAAAACTGTCCAATCTGCGACTAATCATATCAGTCATTTATGGGTCGGCGTGTGTCTCACTTTTCATAAGCGGCTCGCCCCGCTATAAATGACATTTTGTTTTATGAAAGCATAATGTGAAAATCCACTGATAAGCCAAATAATAAAAACGTTATAGCATGTCAGGGCTTTTTTATTATTATTATTTAACCTCAATCAAGTTATAATACTGAACACATGTATCCTCAGCCTAAATCACCTTGTCAGGTTTAACTGTATATTCAAGTTCATTTACATGACATATGATCTAATACAGGAGAACAACAATGCTATTGTAGTGTTAATTGAAAACTCCAAACTGGGAGCCAGAGGAAACCACGGGGCTGATTGCTGAGGGTCCCAGGGAAGGGATCTATTCCCACACCTGCAGTCGGTCCATAACATGGACATTGTTACACACATCTGGGTCTAATCAGTCCAGGGGCCTTGATACGCTGCTCCCGGGGCACATAAATTCAGCATTACATTTATTTTAAAAGCTCCCTCTTTCAGTTTTTTAAGGACAAGATAGATTCATGGCTCCACAGAGTCTGACAAAGTAGAAACCACAGACAAAGTAAGCTACTGCCACAGACCTCGCACAGACTTAACTTACCAGTTCTTTGCCACTTCCATAATGGAATTTTATATCCAGCCCTGGCTAGCAACAGTGCATTTCCACCAACAGTGAAGTTAGACTGAAAAGCTGGATTAAAAATAAAAGCAGATCTTCAGAACGGGAGCCAGTTTGTCTAAATCAGAGTTTCTGGGAGATATTGTAATATGGGACAGAGATACAAACTTAGGGATCTATCATTCACCCCATTCTCTTTAAAACTGGAGGGTTTTGTTGTTGTTGTTTTGTCTTGTTTTTGCTTTTTGTTTTTGTTTTTTTTTTGAGAACTGGCCCCTCTGTACCACGCCTTAAGGAGCTTTAGGTCCACGGTGGCTTTTTGGGAGAAAACCTAGAAATTTTCAGATCTCTCTGCAGTGTGGTAAGCTGGTGACTGAGGGCAAAGGGTCAGCTTGACCTGGCAGTTACTTCATGCAATTGCCCCACAAAGTGTGACTAAAAGCTCTGCTGCCATTCAGCATGTGGAAGTGCCTCCTGTGCCCTGTCCGCAGGCCCCAGGTAGCCAGCATTCCGAGAAAAGAGAGTCTAATGTGCCTTCCACCCCCACACTTACCATTAATGATATAAATATGAACAAAGTCAAAATGAGCCGGGCGCTGGTGGCGCACGCCTTTAATCCCAGCACTCAGGAGGCAGAGGCAGGGGGATTTCTGAGTTTGAGACCAGCCTGGTCTACAGAGTGAGTTCCAGGACAGCCAGGGCTATACAGAGAAACTCTTGTCTTGAAAAACAACAACAACAACAACAACAACAACAACAAAGAAAGAAAGAAAAGATAAAACCAAACCAAACCTTTGGCAGTCTTTGCAAGTGGATTACCTTGTATGCCTTGGACTGATTCCTTGGAGGGCAGAATTTTTAAGAATTTTGTTGTTGTTTTGTTTTTTTTTCTCTCTCTCTATTTTTCTTTCATTCTTCTATGTTGTCCTACAAAGAATTGGCTTACACATCTGGAGAGTTATGGAGGAATTCTGTGAGTTCATGCAGCTTGAGCACTCTAGCTGTACTGACGTTGTATTTATTGGCTAAACATGGTGCCTGGTTTACAGGGTATTCTATTAACAGGATAAATCACCCGTTAATAAATGTTCCTAAATAATCTACCTCGGGAATGAATGAGTTTAATGTTCTCCAGCTAGAAGAGAGAAGAGGGTAGGTGGGCATTGTTTCATGCCTTTACAGGCAGTGAGAAGCCAGGGTCCTTCTCTTCCCTCACAGCCTGGAGGAACACTTCCTGCAACAGAGCCTAATCTGCATCCACCCTGTCCCATGAATGCAACAGTTTGTTTCATGGTCAGCCATACTGTACAGAAGTTTGCATCCAAAGGGAATTTCAGGGGGGAAAATTCACATTTGTGTAACAAAGAAGAGATTGTCAGAGTTCCTGGGGAGGCCCAGAAGAGGAAATTAATGGTCCCCTAGAAAGGCATCGCATGCATGAACATGTTTATAAGGACAGCTTACCATGAGGAAAGGTTTGAAGGAGGCTATGCTTTTGGGTTTAGAAAACATTTCCTCTAAAAAAATTCTGATCTCGAAAGAATGCTTTGGGTCCTCTAGAGAGTCCAGCAATATAAGGATAAATATTTAACAAAGCTGTTTACATAACATGAACAACATGGACGTTTGTTTCTGGGACCAGAGTATTAGTGTGTTTTGAATATGAACATTCCCCCAAGTCATATGTACTGAGGACCTGATTTTCAGTGCAGCAATGTTTGGAACTGGGGCCTTAGGGCAGGATTAGATCATGAGGGTTCTAACTTTACCAAGAGACATACAGGTATATTCATAGCCCATTAGTCTATTAGCAAGGGGGCCGAGTTGGAGGAAAGAGGTTGCTGGGGCCACGATGACACATCTTGTCCCAGCCCCTTGCCTTCCTCCTCCTCAGGTGCCATGAGGGAAGCAGCCCCCTTCCTCCCACGCTACTGTTGTTATGGTGTTCTTAATTATTGCAGGATGTGAAATAACAGAACCAAGGCACGGTGGATAGAAATCTCTGAGGCCACAAGCAAAATAAATCTGACTTAAGTGAATTGTTCTTGGACAGTTTGACACAGTGATGGAGAACTGGCCTTTGATGGATGGCTCCTCCTCCTTTTCAACCTGACTAGATTTGAATCACCTAGGAGACACACCTCTGGCTACATCTGTGAGGGCTGATGCAGACAGGGTTAGCAGAGACTGGGTAGCATAGAGACTGGGGACCCGGAATGAATATAAGGACCCGGAATGAATATAAGGAAAGTGGGAGCAGGCAGTTGAGGACCAACATTCATTGCTCTCTGCATCCTGACTGTGGATGTAACTTGAGCAGTTGCTACAGCTAGAGTCAGCCTCTGTCATGCCTTTCCACCCACAGTAAACTGCAGCTTCAAACCGTGAGCCGACATCACCCCACCGCTCCTGACATTCCTTTTGCTGCAGCAAGGACTGAGTAGCCAACGGGGAGACCCTTCTGAGAAAAGGGCCATGCACATCAGACCTGTAGCAGCTTCTGCTTTAGTTAGTAATGGTTAGTACTTGTGGCCTATTCTGTTTTAGTTAGTAATGGTTAAGACTTATGGCCCATTTTCCAAACTAGCATAATTACTTTGGTTATCTGGTTATTAATCCCATATCCCTTTCTGTGCCTGAATTCTCTGGTATGGCTTCTAGAAGCTGAGCTATGCTCACAGCCAATGTGTTCTGCTTGACACGTTGTAGTCACAGTGCACTCTCTGCAATTTGTACTTGAAGAGAGCTTAAAGCTGGGTCAAGGAAGCCACATCTGTTTAAATAGAACGCACACTCACAGACGTATAGAGTTCATTTCATTTGTTTAATGCAAAGTGATCTGAATCGTAGGTAATGGGAGGATTTCCCATGAGACAGGTTGGAAAAGTGTTGACAATTTCCCATTTACCAAATAATGCGTGTGGGAAAGCCACACAGAGTCTGACAAGGGCCTCTAACATTGGCTTCCAATGTGACTTTAAGTACCTTGTTCCCGTAAGCTTCATTCTGTGACTCGGAACACTTTCAGGAAGCGAGTGTGTAGTGTGTTAGCAGCGCTTGCGTGCCTGGAGGTGGGGCTGTGGAGCAGAAGCTGTCAATGTTAAGTTTTCCTCAGTTGCCTTGACAAGCTCTGGGATCCTTAGAGCTGTCCACAGATCTGAGTGTACATTCATTCCCTGGTGGTGTGCTCTTGGGGGAAGGGTGGGGTGCCTTCCCGCAAATCTGAGCTGGGTCTGAATCCCTTAACTCCTGTGCAATCTGCATTTCCACAGACAAAACCAAGGAGGGCTCTCGGCACCTTTCCAGAGGCAGTGTACAAAAGCCAGTGCTTCTAAATCAGCCATGGCCTCGACAATTACGGGCCTCCCTTTCTTCCTCAGCATTGAGCAAGTCCATTATGAGGTACGGACACACCAAGGAATCTCTATTCATTGTCATACTTGATTACTATAGCAACAACCAACCAAAGAAGGAGATTGTGATTCATAGAGATTAGCATGCCCAAAGGCAAATGATGCTCAGGATCGCCAGGTACCACACATGCTTCTTCTTACCACACTTTGTACTTCCAAGCTGCCCCCACTATCGATTTATAGCTTTCATCTGCTCTTTGACGGCGTGGCCAAGTTCATTTCACTTCTGGGGAATGGCAACTGTGCCTAGCACATACTTAGTGCTCCTACCTTCTTGTCCTCATCCTGGCCTGGCACTGGTTACTATCTAAGTGGATATGGTGGCCTCTACTTGCCTTGATGTGTTCCCGTGAGAGCAACAGTAAATGCTAAAGGAGCTTGTGTGGGGATGGGGGGATTTCTTCTCCTTTCCCCCTGACTATCAATCATCCTTGTGCTGACTGGATTTTGTACTTCAGCTCTTTTAATTTACCTAAGTCACCTCCTATGCCAGCCACAGCGTACCCCTGCCCAGGCACAGTCTCCATGGGCAGCAGGACTTGACTTTCCATACTTTAATTCTGCCTTTCCCTTAGTCTTTTATAAACTAACATTGACCTCTTATATTCTGTATATTAGCAGGGAGAGTCATTACCCAGTGCCTGTCTGCTGCAAGTTAGATCCCCATCACCATACTGGACATATAGCTTTGTCTGGGCCTTGTGTTGAAGAATAGCTCTTTCTTTCAGGCATGAACTGGACACCAGTCATAGTGGAATTGAAGCTGTGAAGATCTGCAGAGTGCTTGGTCCATCACCACGGCAGCAGGGTAAGCAGAACAAGACACTGATGGGCAAGCTCATGGTACTGGTAATGGAACTCGTGTCAGCTGTTACAGCCAGTCTCTCACCTTGGATTACAGCTGAGGCACTCCACTCACCCCTCCCCAGCCCAGCTCCATGTAGTCTTGGTGGTTGTTAGAGAATATAGGAGACAGAGGTTTAGCTGAAGACAGGATTCCATGGTGCAACAGCCATGAGGCAGTCACCCACAATGGTGTGGGATTTTATTGCAATGCCACTACACTGTCTTGAGATCACTTATGTTCCTGTTAGCAACCCCGTATATTGTATATATAGGGCTAAATACACAGAACACAGTCCTGCCCTGTGTCTCTACAGTTAAGTCCAATAAACTCAATGGCTCACTTAGGAAGTAAAATAACTTGGGTGAGATTTCTTCTGTAGTCTGTCGTTGGCTCCCTGTCTGCAGGGGGGATGTTTGCAGCTCCTGTCCTTCAGGAAATAAAATACCTCTGGAACCTCCATTCAGGGCTGTCAAACAAGGACTGCATGTGTGCCTGGCTTTGCACTGTTGTTCCAAAGAGCAACAAAGAGACGTTGAGCCAGCATCTGATTCTCAAGACATCTTGCTTTGTAGCTAGAGAAATGGCTTAGTGGATTGGAGCATTGGCTATGTAAGCATGAAGACCTGAGTTCAAATCCTAGCTCCTTTTTAGAAGGTAAAGAGGGAAGCAAATGGTACAAAAATTGGAGAACTGACTAAAAAGTGAAAGAGTAATATAATTTAAATCATGACTCAGCCAGAACTAATGTCTATTCCTTACTGTTCTTTGGACTAGCCCTATGTGACCTGAGGTCTCTCTCTTGTCTTTGAGGGGGTTGTCTTTGAGTTCTTGCAGCCTAAGGAATTGTATGCAGGGAATTTCATCTGCTTGGTGACACCATACTATTATATATCTACGAATATAGTCTGTAATGTGTAATATATAATGTACAATATGTTTTATGAATATATAATATATTGCAATAATATTGTAATATATTGCAATATGCAATCTGTAATGTATAATATATAATATGTAATATGCTTCATGCAATATGCAAGGTGTAATATACAATAAACCATCCCCTTCATCTACCAAGCCTCATCAGAGAGGTGACAAGAAGCATTAGCTACTTACATCAGTAGCTGTCTTCTCTGTCAAAACTGTGTGTGCCCCATACAGCACCGGCCATTGTCTGTACCTTTCTAGGGTCTTGCTTGCTGATCATGAGACACGTGTTGCTCTGGGTCCAGCTTACTGGGGTAGGACCATGCTTGCTTTGAGTACCTTCTGCTTACATAGTGATGGTGAATGGGGACTGGAGGCTGAAACACCAAGGCTAATCCATGGAAGGAGTTTCTCTTCACCTGGGTCTGATCTAAGGAACAGAGCCTGTTCCAAAAGCCCAGGTTCTGTCATTGGGACAGGCTTAGAAAGGGCCAGACACTGCGTGACCCATTGCTCTTTGGCTCTCCCCTCAGCTCTCTAGGCTACTCCTATTCTTGGGATTTCTTTCTCCTTCTTCTTTTAAAAAATGTATATATTTATTTTTTACTTATTCATGTTACATCTCACTCACTGACCCCTTCCTGGCCACCCCCTCCCATAATTCTTCACCCACCCCCTTCTCCTCTGAGCAGGTGGGAACCTCTTTGTATATTCCCCTACCCTGGCACTTCAGATCTCTGTGAGGCTAGGTGCTTCCTCTCCCACTGAAGCCAGACAAGGCAGCCCAGCTTGCAAAGCATATTCCACATACAGTCAACAGCATTTGGGATAATCCCTACTCCAGTTGTTTGGGACCCACGTGAAGACCAAGATGCACATCTGCTACATATGTGCGGGGAGGCCTAGGTCCAGTCTGTGCATGTTCTTTGGTTGGTGCTTCAGTATGTGAAGCCCCAAGGGTCCAGGTTAGTTGGCTCTGTTGGTCTTCCTGGGGAGTTTCTATCCCCTTCAGGGCCCCCTATCCTTCCTCCTATTCTTCTACAAGCCCAAGCTGTCTCTATTTCAGCTTCTAACTGTGTGTGACCTGGGATAGGGCACCCTCTCAACTCAGAAGGCATGCTTTTCTGGACATGGGGCTTCCTCCCTGTTTCTCAGATTCCAGCCTAAGTGGAGAGATGGGCACTTTTCTCCATTCCCTCTTCAGTAGTTTTCTGTTTGCTTGGCCTATGGTTTCTCCTCTCAAACTTTATTAAAATTGTCCTGATATTTCCTTTGGGTTCCATTTTTAGAGTCTCTTGCAACACACAAAACCAGGCAACTATGGAAGATGATAATTACATGCTGGAACTGCCACCATGTTTATCAGAGAACGTTGTACTGCTTAAGCATCTACAATAAAAGTGCTGAAAGACCCCTGGGTCAGCTTAACCGTCACTCAACGTGACAGCTAAGGTCACTGAATGTGAAGGTTGATGGTTGTCAATGATCCCATGTGAAAAGTGGAAGAGACAAAAATCCAAACCAATGACCAGACTCCCAAATGCATAAAAGATAATTTCGAACAATTGCACTGTAACTTTCAGTTCACTAAAAACCATAGTGATCTTAAGTATTTATGGCTATCAAACTATAGGAAACTTGCTCTTGGACAGTGAAAGGGAGAATCAGAAACAAACTATGATCTTGATTGAACATTTTGGCACTTTGTTTTCTGTTTGCTTTGTAATTTATATTTTTATTCACATCACATCGCAATTGCAGCCCCTCCTTTCTCTCCTCCCAGTTCCACCCCTTCAAGTCCCTCCCTCCATTGACCCCTCTCTCCTCAGAGAAAGCCCCCTTGGGTACCACACTGGGTATATCAAGTCTCAGCAGGACTAAGCACATCCTTTCCCACTGAGGCCCAACAGGCAGACCAGGTAGGGGAAGAGGATCCAATGCACAAGACAGAGATGGCTCCTGCTCCAGTTGTTAGGTGACTCACATGAACACCAGGTGGCACATCTGCTATAAATGTCAGCAACTTTTGTTTCCAATAACAGATACATTCTCTCTCTCTCTCTCTCTCTCTCTCTCTCTCTCTCTCTCTCTCTCTCNCACACACACACACACACACACACACACACACCAATAAGAAAAATATTAAATATTGACAACCACCTTACATTAACTTGGCATTTACATAATAGTTAATTCAACAATAGGCTCATATTCTTTTCTATAGCACAAGGGCTGTTCAGTAGTATATATTCTAATCTGAGTTATAAAAACAATTGTCAATATATTTAACAGACTTAATTAAATGTTTGAGCTACAACAGATTAGACAACAGTGTTAGATATTAAGAGAAGTTCTAAATACTTGGAAATTAAATAATATATAGCTAAATAAACCACAGGCTAAAGAAGACAGCACATGAGAGTTAGAATCTTAACAATGTAATAATTGTAAAATAATTCTACTTCTACTTTTTTACAAACACTCAAATTTTGTGATACATGGCTAAAGTGATATGGAAAAAGACAACTGTAGTTTTAAATGATTATCATAATATTACTTGGAATTTAATTACATATTTCTGCTTTAGGATATAGCAACAAAAATGACCCAAACTAAAATATTCAATCAGAAGTCCATTGGCAAACTGCACTTGTGTTTGGAAAAGATTGCTAACATTGGATACCTTCATTTTCTGTGGCATTGGTGTAGTTTACAGAAACTCTTTTCCTAAGCCTATGCCCAAAGTAGTTTCTTTGAGTAGTTTTAAATCTGCAGGATTTACTCTATAGTCTGTTGTCCATTTTGAGTTGACTTTTGTACAAAGCGAGAGATGTGGATGAAATCATTCTTTTGCATGAAGATGTCTAGATCTTCAAGTTCTGTAGTTGAAGATGCTGTGTTAACTTTTACTGCTTGTTGATTTTGACACCATTATAAATGGTCAGGTGCACGTTACCTACTGTGTGGTAGAACGTCTGGGTCTTCCATTCCATCCCACGCATGCCTGTTTGTGTGTCTGGATATGCTGCTTATTGTTGCTATGGCTCCTCAGCACAGTTTGAGATCAGGTAACGGGATGCCTCCAGCATTGCTTCTTCTGCTTAGATACCTACATAGAGAGATGAATTTTCTAAATCAGCAGAAGCCCTCATTAATGGTAAGCTTTTCATTCTTCTCCAGTTGAACTGTAGAGTCATTTCAGTTCCAACATTTTTAAAATAAAAGTCGAAATGATGATCTTTTTAAAATACTTATGAAAATACAAATGCTCCAAAAACTCAAAACATATTGAAGAAGGAAAAACAAATGCAGAGAAATCATATTACTTGATTAAAAGCATTACCGTAAAGCTGACTCCTTTGGGTAGTGTGCTAATGGCTCATCCCTAAAGTAGATTCATGGAGTGGATTGAGGAGTCTGGAGATGGAGCAAGTTTAGTTTTGACAAAGATGCCAATGAACAAAGCAGGGGAAAAAATTGTGTTAACACCACTGCTGAACTCAAAACTGCAGGAAGAGAATGGCTTTCATTTCTGTGCCATGGCATCACGGAGTTCATCCTGCTGTCCCTAGGAATAATTATTAAAAATAGAAAAATTAATGCTACTGGAAGGGAACACGGGGGAATAGTGTCAGAACCCAGTTGTGAGCCAAGGTTTTGTACGTGAGACAGGTAGAGCCAGTGAGGAGGCTTGAAGGTAACAGTGCAAGCCAGGTGACCCGAGTTTGACCCATTGAACTCACAGTGGAGGGGGAGATGACAGAGAGGAATCAGACCCTTGAAAGTTGTCCTCTGACGCAACAACATGCTATTGCATGTGTGTGTCTTGACTCAGATAAACACACTACATAGATACACCATCCCACCATAAAATAACAGCAAATGATGAAGATAAAAGAAATAGACAAGATTAGATGAGTCCCAAAATATTAAAAGAAAACAAAGGCAAAGATTTCTATTCAGAATGTATGAAAGACAATTCACCTATAAAATAAAAATGCATGGTTTGAAAATAGTGAAAACCATCGACATTGCAGAGGCAAGACAGACGTATGTGTAGCACTGAGCGCATGAGAAGACTCTCAGCATCTTTAATTATCAGGGACGCTGAAACTGAACACTCACCAAGAGACCATTGCGTGCCCCGAGAATAGGTACAGTCAAAAATACGAATGCCACTAAAAATTGGCTAAAAATGGGGAAATCAGAACATTTAAACTTTTTATTTTATTTCTTTTTATGTGTATGTTTGTGAGTTTATGCACACCCACACGAGAGCCGATAGAGGTGAGAAGGCTCAGATTCCCTGGAACTGCAGCTGTAGACAGGCCTGAGCTGCCAGGTGGGTGCTAGTGACCAAACCCAGGCCCTCTGGAAGAGCAATAAGAGCTCTTATCTCTGAGATAGTTCACAAGGAGACTCCTCTATGTCACTAGAGGCCACAGGTTTTGTACAGGTAAACATAGGCTGAGTATATAGCCACCACTCCAATCCTAAAAGCCCTGTGCTATAAGACATGAGAAACATGAGCAGAAATAGCAGCTACTCAGAATGAGTCCTCCTGACTTTGTTTCTAATAAGTGAAATTAAAATCATAATGAATAGGAAGGTTCTGGTATAGCCATTTAAAAACATTGCACCAAACAGCATGCTACTTATGAAAAATAAGGAAGGACTGGCACTTGTAACAGTTGGTGTATCTCAGGGGCTTGAGGTTGAGAAAGCGAGTACAGGAAGAGAAGATGCAGGCCATCCATTAGTGTAGAGTTCTAGAATGAAGTGAGCAAGTCTCTGAGGAAGAGAAGAAAGGAAGGGGGATGGAGAGAGGGGGAGGGAAGCAGAGATGGTAGGGGCACAAAGGAAGAAGAGAGATGCAAGGAAACAAACAGAAGGTTGCCTTCAGAGGAGGTGGGTGTGTTTGGGTAAGGGCTTGAAGCAAACTTCTGGCTGATCATATTTATGTTGAAAATGATATTAAAGATCATGTGTAACTTGGTAAGTTCGTTTTATTGAGCACTTAAAATTCATATATTATTGGAAGACAAATTTTCCACAAAAGAAACAACGAAGACAAACAAACAAAAACACCCTTATTACTGATACATTTACTAAATGAATATAAGGTTTTTTCCCTATTAAGGTAAAAGGATGTGCCCTAAAAATATAAACACTTTGCTTTGAGATGCTGTTTTTATACAGAGGATAGAAAGAAGCAGAGGTATGTGATAGATAAATGGGAATTGATAGATAGATGGCAGGTGACAGATGAATGCACAAAAGATGATAGATAAGTAGGTGTTTGATAGGTGCCATGGAGGTAGGTAGGTAGATGATGGATAATAGATAGATGATAGATGGGTGATAGATGGGTGATAGATGGGTGATAGATGATAAGAAGACGATCGATCATAGATAGGTGATAGATGATAGATGGGTGATAGATAGATGATAGATAATAGATAGATGATAGAATATAGATGATAGATAATACATAGTGACAGATGATAGATAATAGATATGTAGATGATAGATCATAGTTAGGTGATAGATAATAGATAGATGATAGATAATAGATAATAGAAGATAGATGATAGATAATAGATAGTGATAGATGATAGATCATAGATAGGTGACAGATGATAGATAATAGATGATATGTAGATGATAGATCATAGATAGGTGATAGATAATAGGCGATAGACAGATGACAGATAGATGATAGATAATAGATGGTGGCAGATAGATGATAGATAATAGATGGTAGATGATAGATTGGTGATATAAGATCAATATGTAGATGGATGGATAGATGATAGATGACATACTGAGCTACTGATATAATTATAAATCAGGCATAAGCATTGCATGTCTTAACTGTTTTGAAATCAACCGTCTCTATGTGATCATTTCTTCTCTACATTTCCCTTGCCCATCTGACATGCAACAAATACACACTTTTAAGATGTGTCATTGAACTTAAAAGACACGGTTTTGTATGTGTGGAGGATGGCCATGGAAGTACACACTAGGGAGAGTTCACTTGATAGACCCAGTTTGAAACCCTGGATCTGTTACTCATTAGCTGGATGACCTGTTGAAGGAGCTCACGTCCCTGGGAAGCCGAAAGAGGCAACAAGGGTTCATTTGCCAAATCACCCAAAGATGCAAATTCAGGACTGGCTGTATACTTTGAAAGGACATTTATATTCAGGACATAAAGTGCTTCCACAATGAAACAATAAAAAGGACAAGCTACCCTCTTAAACAAACAAACAGGCACTTGGGAGTGGAGAGTGAGCAGCCAGAGGAAGCACAGGCAAAATATGGGTAAGGCAGCTCTCTCAGTGGTTTAGGGTTGGGGTGATATCAGTTTAAAATGGGGGGTGGCGTGGCAGAGATACTGGAATGTATTCTAACTCTATGTGCACTACAGAGGTAAAATAAACAGAACTTTGCGTGGATTTAGATGTTAGTGTTGTCCTAACATAGGCAGCAGAGATCTTTCTGGTCAAACAAGATAGTGGGTGAAGCTTTCCCAGGGAAGGGATACGCTGAAATAGCCCAGCTGAGGTCATTTTAAGTATCATGGTGACCGCCAAAAATAACCATCAAAGAAAGATGCTTATCATACAATGGAAAAACCAGGTATGTGTAAGAGAACATTTGTTGTGTTTGGTCTTTTGGGTCAAGAAGTTATGTCCCAGATACTTGTGCCAATGGTATCTCATTTGGGCACGTGTCCTGTTGTGCTCTTGTAACCAGGTTATACATGACAGAAACCTGTAGAGCTAGTGACAAGACCAGACTGTGATGAGATGACTTAAGGCACCTTGCTATTTATTTCATGCTTTGAAGCCTGAACTGAAATATTTTACCACGAGGAAATCACAACAGCATCAGGACAAGAGATGAAACCCTGGGGAGGTTATTAACAATTTTGCTTTTACACCTCCCACACGGCTGGAGACACGTGGACTCCACTTTCTCCTGAGATTCTTATGCCCATGTTTGGTACAGCTGCTGCTATGTCAACAGAAAACATTGGGAATTACAGGGGTCCTTCATAGATCTTGGCCTAGAAAATGAAACGGTAAAAGCAAAATATGTTAAAGATATTATTCCTTAAGTTGGGGAAACTTTGGCTTCCTGTGGAGAAAGGGGGACATGGTATAACTCATGTATAAATAATGCTGAAACCTGGTAGATACTAATTTTATTCATAATAGGTGAATCAAAGATAAAGGTTAAGAAGTAATATTTGGCCTGGGAAACACAAGGTTGTATAATGCAAAGATGATGGTAGACATTTGTTATAAGATTCATGAGTGTACCCATAGGACTGTGGAGACAAGAGGATCACTATGGAGGAGCAAGGGAGAGTGGACTCCAGAAACGTCTGTGTGGGTGGTGGAGAAAGGTCTCTCCTGAGCGCAGTATTGACTTATGGGGAGCCATGAGTGTAGGCATGAATTGGGGAAACGTTATCTCTAGTGCTTATGTACTTTAGAGCCCCAGCTCAGTTTCTTGACAGGGCTTTAGAGAGCCAACTTCAGGTATGCTTGGGAGTGCCGTCAATGCCTTGGATTCTTCAGAGTTGGCTTCTGAAGGTTTTGAGTCGTGAAGGAGTAGAAGAAGTGAAATGCAGGTTTCTGAATCAACCACGAAGAGATTTTAGTCTCTTTTCTCTCCCCCCACCCCCATGGAACATGAGCAAAATATTAGAACAACAACTTACAAGCTTAATGAAACACAGCCAAGTTTGATAGAAAGCAGATTCTAGGACAGGTTGTAGTTAAGTTCGCGCAGTTAGAGATGAGCTCCTTGTAACATATGCTCTGGCCCGAGTCAGTCCTATCTACTGGGAGATGCAGAATGGAAATCTTATTTTTGTAAGCTATTAAACTGCAAATAGGAGATTGAACTGGATACAGGGCTGTATCATTGTGAGAAGCTATTAAATCAGGGTGGGAAGATATTTCGACTGGTTTTCCAGCACCGCAACAGTTGAGAACAGGAAGGTTTTGGCCCAGACATTTTCGTAAGTCCCTCTGGACTCTGAAGTGATGAGTGGGATACTGCCTGTAACTGTGGCAGCTGGTGAGTAATTTGTAGCCTGTAGCCGCCTCCCTCTAAGTGTTTACAGCAAGATTTTTGCTCCAATGCTTGGGTCAGAGCCATTCTCCCTGGACCCATTATCACCAGGCCACACCATATTTATGGCATGTGACCAAGGGCTGCAGATGTCTGGAGACATTTTAGCTTTAAGATATGCTAAGTTAGGAATTAAGATTCTTAGAACAGGACAAGGAGAGGATTCCTGGGTAGATGGCGGGTGCTGCATTGGTCACCTGAGTGCTTGATAAGTACTTCTCTTCCCAGCTGTGTGATAAGTACTTCTCTTTATGGAGCTGAGCATCGGAAGGATATCTGGCCGGGCTGGCTGTGAAGGAGACATTCTTGTAACAGTACCAGGAGACCCCATTGGTCCCTCATAGACTGTGAAGAGGGCTAGGAAAAGTGTCACCCATTGTTACATAGTTAATGAGATACTTTTTATTTTTCAGGAACATCCTAGCAAACAGTAATAAATTGGGTTCATCAACCCTTTCTCCAATTTCTGTCATTAATAGAACAAAAGACAGGATTGGGGTAGAGTTCAGTGATAGGCAGTTGTTTAGTAAAGATGACCCTTAGCATGTAAGTAAGGAGAGAAAGAAAGAAAGAAAGAAAGAAAGAAAGAAAGAAAGAAAGAAGAGAGAGAGAAAGAGAGAGAAGAAAGAGAGAAAGAAAGAAAGAAAGAAAGAAAGAAAGAAAGAAAGAAAGAAAGAAAGAAAGAAAGAAAGAACAATTCCCATTTGGAATCCTAGTTCAATGACTTAGTCTCCTTCCTATGTCCCCATCCTTTGAGTGGTGACTGTCATTTTCTCACCAAAGGGATGAGTATCGTTCTCCATACACTAAATACGTACTGATCTTGTGAATTCATTGGTCAACCGAATGGAACAGAGAGAGAATGTGCCCATTCTGATAGAGTCTTCAAAGGTCTCCATAGTTCTGCTTATTCTTTTGGATCTGTGCCACTACTCAGTGAACAACCCTGGACGGGCCTGATGGATGATGAGAGACGTGTGGCCCGGCCACCTCTATCACTCCAGCTGGCAGCCAGAAAGATAGCAGATGTAAGGGAGGCCACGGAGGCCAGCCAGCTCCTTGTTAACCTGCCAGCTGATGGCAGGTGCATGAAAGAGCCAAGCTGAGATCAGCTAAACCTGGCTGCGTACACAGAACAATCCATCTGACCTATAGGATAGTGACCAATAACACCCTGTTATACTTTCAAAAGAGAGGTTGACAATGATGGCCAATGAACCAGCTGCCAGCTTTTGTAAATAAAGTTTTATTGGCACCCAGCCATGTCCATTTGTCTTTGTGCTATCCATGGCTATTCCCATTGCACAGAGCTAGAGATGCTAGGAAGGAAACTTCATGGTTCACAAAGATTGAAATACTTTCTATATGGCTCATAAGAAAAGTTTGATGTAATATTGTTTAAATGGCCAAATTTTGGGGGCTGATTTGTTACTTGGTAATGTCTAACTGGTACACTGTCACTCTGAGAGGTTAAGAAGTTATTTTGCTTATTCTTACAAAAACAATTGTAGGATCTCCTTGGGTTAAAGAGTAATAATTTTATTGTTGCTCACAGGTCTGTGGGTTGACTGAGCTCAGTTGGATGGTGCTGCTGTACTTGATGTCGAGTATTGCTGTGGCGTGGAATAGACGTGAGACTAGAATTTCTATATTGGCTCATTCACTCCAGGCTGACTGATCAGCTGACAGCCCTTGACCTGGGGCTCTCATGTGCAGGCTACATTCTAAGGAGAGCTCTCTAGTCAGAGAAGTGACTTTTCAGAGAAGCACACCGAAGCTACAAGATATTCTATAGCCAAACCCTATTGGATAATTATTGCTGTCATTAGTTATTGGTCAGAAGTGAGTCACATGGTCATCTCAGGGTCTAGGAGAAAGATTACACAAGGAATAGGTTCACTTTTATTTTGAGAGCAGACAGCATCTTGGGAGCTTTGCTATCTCACCTATAACTTTTTCTTTTTCTCCACTTTTGTCCAACACCACCTTTATTGTTTTGAAGTGTGTGTGTGTGGGGGTGTTCTTCATTTTATAATAAGGGAAGTACTAGACTCCCAAGCAGATTTGATAAGTGTATATATGTGTGTAATATATGCAAATGTGTGTGATATTGCTACTCAATCATAGTTCTTGGACTGGTATATTGGGCTGACTTGAGTGTCAGCCAGGTGATGTTTACATCTCTACCTCTGGAGCAGGTCAGCACAGAGTCTCTTCAATCAACAGACTGATGACACTGTAACCTCTCTAGTTTTACAGCTTTAAGTGATATTGTATCACCATATTCATCTTGGCAGGCAGGTGGTGCAGAGTGGAAGGTGTCTAAGAAGGAAGTGTATACAACAATGTAACAGCTTTCCATGAGTCTGCTTTCTCCCTTTGACAGTCATCGCCTTCCCTGCACCTGTGTCTTCATCTAGATCTGCTGGCCCAGGCAAGGTCTGTGGGAAGTCTGAGGGCAGGTGACCTGGGTGCACCCACATTGCTCACTTACGGGGTTCTCTCAATAGTCACATGACATCCCAGTATTAGAAGTTTTTAGTGCATTCTCTTAATTTGCTGGTCGATATGGCTGTTGTTGGCTTTGTGCTTTTGATTCTCAGAACATTGCCTTTCTCCTTAGAACCCCTTTGTCCCCATCAATGTGTCTGTGTTGAGTCCCTAGCACCTTTTATTCCTTCAAGTTCCTCGGCCCAGTGTCTGTTTGGACACCCCTCAGCACAGACCTGCATGGTGCAAACAAAGCCTGACATGCTCCTCTTTGGTTTGTGCTGGGAGTCACACTGAGTGAGAGGAAACAACAGACCAAATGTCTATACTTTCAATCAAGCCTTGCTGTACAGCGACACCTCAAGCATTCTCTTTTTTGTGGACTTCACATATGAAAACTTCTGCACTCTATGTCTCCAAAATTAATGAGCTTCTTCTGTGACTGTGTTGAATGTTTCCCCTTCTCCTCTTTGAGCATATTACTCTGATACCTTAAACCCAGCCACTCCTGATTAGCATTGTTTCTTATGCCTCCACTTCCTGATCTTCCTTAGTCTGTACTCAGTTCTATCCTGGATCCCTCTTGCTTCTTTTCTTATCCCTATTGTCCCACACAGTCCCAGCAAGCTTGAGGTAAAAGCTCTCTCTGCCCCATCCAGGGCACGTCTGGTAGGAATATAGTATGTGTGCCAGAGAGGGAGGGCACTTCCATTCTAGTCATGAAGCACACGCACATAGTACATCTACAGCCAGAGGGTAACAATGAGCTGAGTGTTGTACATGGCTGCAGTCTCAGAATATAAGAGATAGATGAGCAGTTTAAGGCCAACTTACACTGTAAGGTACAGGATGGGCTCAAGACCAGTATGGATTACATGAGAACCTGCTTTGAAGGAGAGAAGGGGAAAGAGTCAGAGGAGGAGCTGGAGGAGATTTGGAGGGAGAGGAATCATTGTAATCATAAATGTTCTACTTAGGAAAGAAAGTTTATGTTTAGGATCAAAGTCCAGACCCAGGAGAGAGGTTCTTGCATAATCTATCAGTATAGATATTGTTGGGATTTGGTCTGGTGCAGTGTATACAGTTACCAAATTCTGAAACCCAAGATCTGATTGCCCCCAGAGGAATGAATTCTCACACACATTGGCCTTTGTTGTGTAAAGCTTGCTCCCCAGTATAAAGCTATTCATTAAATAGAAGTGGTTACAGCCAATTATTGGGGAGAACAGAGGTAGGTGGGATTTCCATTACTGGATTGGGGACATAAGTAGGTGGGGACTGTGAGCAGAGGAGGAGGAAGGAAGGGAAAGAGGACAGAACAGAAGATCTCTGTTAGATGTAAAGGACCTGGAAAAATGCTTCCTGAGGACAGACCCGTGGGGCAGAAACAACCAGAAAAGACTCAGACAGCAAGTACTTGGGGAGTGCAGCTGGGAACTATCAGTCTCGCTCATAGAAAAATAGATTAGGGGCAACCGCCTAGTGATTGTGCTAAAACTGATGAAATAAATCCATAGGATTCTGCCTTGATTATTCGGGGGCTGGCTGGGTCATCTTAAGAACTAATAGGGTTAATTAATAGCATTCACAACCAGGACAAAGGATGAAAATAAGTCAGACAGGGGGGTAGAGTGAGAAAGAAGAGAGTAAATTGTGTTCTGTGGTTTATATCCCACCAATGGCATGTGGGTATCTGGTCAGCTGCTTACCCACTGAAATGGCTGGAATCAAATAATCTATAGGTGTGTGGTCCCCATAGTCCTTCTGATTCCTTCTTGCACATTCTGCTCTGTTGCTTCTTCTCATGGGCAACCCTTAGAATTCCTCATGGTGCTGGGCACCTGGCCCGTGCACATAACCGTATGACTTTACCAGGGCTGCTGCTCAAACACAGGAACACCACAAAACCAAAGTGTGTGTCTTTGTGTGTCTGTGTCTCTGAATGTGTGTATCCATGTCTAAGGTGCATGTGCGTTTGTATACCTGTGCAAGGCTATACAAAGGTGGCCTTCATGTCCCTTTGAAGAAACTGTTAAATTACAAATTTAGTTTATCCCCTTGACAGTTTTAAGAGAGCCCCACAGATGCAGAATAGACAATTTTCTAAGTTGTGGCAGACATAGTCATGAGAAGCATTGGCCCAGCCAAGATAGGGGAGAGATCCCTCATGCAGTACCTCATTCCCCTTCCTGCACTCTCTGCTGTCAATCCCAGGTAAGCACCAGCCGTGCAGAGTGATCTGGGATGGAGTCACAGAGCACAACTTGCACTGCCTTGCTTCCTTTGTTCCCCACAATTACTTTCTTCCTCACTCCTTATGTTGCCTCTGTTGAGTAGGATTCATAGTGTAGCTATCTGACCTCACATATACCCACAGATTTAGTAAACACATGGGTGAGATTTGAGCTGCTTTGCTGTGGGGCTTTAACAAATGAAGCAGCAGTGGGCACATTGTCCTCACGGGTGAACATCTGCATGCATAGATATGCATGTAGGTATGCATAGTGGACGTGGTGCGCGTTGTTCTCCTGGGTGAATATCTGCATGCATAGAGGCTTGATCACATGCTATGTTTACATTATTTCTTTTAAATGAAACTGTCAAACTTTTAAAAGTAGTTGTGTAATCATTCCTACCAACCAGCATACTAAAGGCTTCCTTCTGCAGTTTTCTTTGTCACCCCTTGGTATGGGAAGTATTTTTATTTTTAGCCTTTTTTATAAGCGAGAGGGAGTGTTTTTTGGGTTTTACTTGCTTTTCTGATGGCTAATATTAGCAACTTCTTTTCCTGTGCTTATTTTCGGTCCACATACCTTGCTATGTGAAGTGTTTGTTCAAACCCTTCATTTAGTTTTATGAGGTTATTTTTTTTTTCTTTCTACTCTTGAGTTGAAGGTCCCTTATGTACCTTGGTACAAGTACTTCCTCAGACACACTCTCCAAATAGTGTCTTCAGACTTATGGCTTGTCAACTGTTTTCTAAATATTTATTATCTCTAGAGGATCACAACTTATAATTGTAATGAAATATAACTTACTGTTTTTCACTTATACGCTTTGTTTTGCTGACATACCGGAGGCCTCTTTGCCCAGTCTTCAGTCAGAAAGACTTTCTTCTGTGTTCTCTTCTAGAAGTTTTACAGTTTACAGGTTTACATTTAAGTCCAATGGTATATGGCACAATCTACTTTGGATTAATTTTTAATATAGCATGAAATTTGGATCTAGTTAATCTTTTTATATCTGAGTTGTTCTAGCACTCCTAGTTGAGAACACCACTCTTAGGTGTTTAAGCTTCCGGTAAGGAATTGTGACACTCACAATTGTCTCTCAGTTCCTTTTTCCCGAGGTTGTTGAAATTTTATGTCTTAGGGATGGACTTTGTTGCCCTGAGTGTTCCAGTCTCATCATCCCTCTCTGTAGATTACTTCACTGTAAAAACATACCGCCATGCACGCCTCACACGGACTGCATGCTGAGCCTGCAGGCTGCTCCCCGCTTCTTGCTCTTGGGGGCATTCTGGCCTTCTGACGGTGTGTGCTCAGACCTCAGTCAGCCACATCATGGGGAGTGGGATTTCTGAGTCATGGAGTATGAAAATTCCCAGTGCTGTCGACAGTGCCAAGAAGACGTGCAAATAGGTGCAGCTATGTCTCATCAGCAAGCATGAGAGATTCATTCACAACCACTTGACACAATCAGCCCTTATTTCAGTCACTCTGGAGGCAGAGAGATTCCCTCCAACATGGACTTTTCTAAGTAAGAACAATACTGAACCTATTGCATATGTTTTGAGGCCATTTGGCTCTCTATTCTGATATAACATTTCAAGATGGCCTTTATTTCCAACAGGTTTGTTCATTATTTATCTATAAAAGTTTTCATGTTCTGAGGCTGGAGAGACAGATCAGCATCTAAGAGCATGTGATGTCCTTGCTGAGGACCCTGGTTTGATTCCCAGCACCCACATTAGGAAGCTCTGACCCTTCAAGGCCACCAGCATTTCTTTACTAATTCCCTCATGCACAAAAGTAAATATAAAAGAACTCTTCAAAGAGACTCATGTTTTGTGTGAGTTCTTTGTTGGATAATCAGGCTTATTCATTTTTAGATTTATTTTCATTTTAATTATGTTCATATTGGCGTGTCTGTGGGTATGTACATGTGAGAGCATGTGCCTGCCCTGAAGGCTAGAAAAGACCCTCTGGGGCTGGTGGTACAGGTGGCGATGAGACACTGCCATGGGTGCTGGTGACCAGATTTGATTCTCTCAGGATTGGTAAGCACTCTTAACCCCTGAGCTGTCTCTCCCACCCAGAAAACATTCTAATAACATGCTGAACCTTTCATATAATAGCCGAGGCCCCAAGGCTCCATTTTAGGGCTTCATGCAAGTTGTTGTTCATGTTCTCTTTCAGAAGTTTTGTCTACAATATGAACTAACCAGTACCCCCTGAGCTCGTGTCTCTAGCTGCATATGTAGCAGAAGATGGACTAATCGGCCATCATTGGGAAGAGAGGCCCCTTGGTCTTGTAAACTTTATATGACCCAGCACAGGACCAAGTAGTGGGAGTGGGTGGGTAGGGGATCGGGGTGGGGGGGGGTTTAGGGAACTTTCAGGATAGCATTTGAAATGTAAATAAAGAAAATAATAATAATAATAATGATAATAAAGTTTTGTCTTTGAAATTTAGACCTATGATGTATCATGAATTAAGTTTTATGATGTGTACAAGTTCTTTCACCTCTAGATATCTGTGCTGGTTTGGACGAGAATGGCCTCCATAGGCTCACATGTTTGAATGCTTGGTTCTCAATTAGTGAACTGTAAGGGAAGGATTAGGAGGTGTGGCCTTATTGAAGACTAGAGAAGGTTAAGTTACTGGGAGTTCTCTCTCTCTCTCTCTCTCTCTCTCTCTCTCTCGTTTCCTATGGGTCAGGACGTAAAGCTCTCAGCTACTGTTTTAGTTGCATGTCTGTCTGTTTCCCGCCATGATGATCATGGATGAACCACTGAAAACTGTAAGTAAACCCCCATGGAGATGTTTTCTTTGTAAGAGTTGCCTTGGCCATGGTGTCTCTTCACAGCAATAGATTCCTGACCAAGACAATGTCCAACAGACATAGGCTAGTTACTATATGGAATGTCCTTTGCCCAGTAAACCTTACCATACCTCCTCTCTCTCTCTCTCTCTCTCTCTCTCTCTCTCTCTCTCTCTCTCTCTCTCTCTCTCTCGGTGTGCATCTTTTATTGATTTTATTGACTTTATTTTCATATTGTACAGTGCCCCAAATACAGAAATCCACCAGGGAAAGCCTTGTTCTTCAAAAATGCCCATGACCACCTATATCCTTTACATTTTCTTATAAATGTGGGAACAGCTTAGCAATTTGCACAAAAGTCTTATTGAGATTTGAATTGTTACTATGTCAGTTCTGTAAGTTACCCTGAAAAGAAATGCTTTAAAAATTACTATCTGACTGGCCCAACTCATGAACTGGCACGGGCCTCCACCCTCTGTTTTTACCTCATAGGATCGCTTTATAGCATTTATTCCTAGATGTTTGTATATTTTGTTGCAATGTTGAACATAGTTTATATTTTATTTGACTTCGGAGCTAGAGCATGATATAGTGGACAAGAACCTTGGCTGCTCTTGCAGAGGAACACTCACATGGTGACACATAGCCATATAGAACTAAGTTTCAGGAAATTTGGTATGCTTTTCTGGCCCTGGTGGGCACCAGGAATGTACCTGGTGCACATGCATACAAGCAGGTGAACACTGATATATATATGATATATATGTATATATATCAATCAGTATACATACACAGGTGAACACACACATACACACACACATGCACACAATGCACACACACACACATATATATTATATATAATAAAATATTAAAGAATTTTAATTTTTTCTACAAGTACATGAAGACAAAGTCCTCATGGCAGCCGCATGACCAGTTTCTCTCAGGAAGGCTCCTGCTCCTCATCTCTGTATTTAGGGGGTGTTTTGCTGCTCTGTGACCTAATACCTGGCAGCAAACAATTTCCGGGAAGAAGCCTTCCTCTGGCATACAGTTTAAGGAGATACCTGCTACTGTGGTAGGCATTTTTGTTGGTAGGAGCCAGAGACTGGCTGGTCACGTCCCGTTGGCTGTCAGACAATGCACATTGAGTTGGGTACATTATAAAGCTTCAAGTCCACCCACAGTGAGCCTCTGTCTGGTGCGGCTTCACCCCTGAAGGCCGTCACAACGTGCCTAAACAGCACCTCCATCTGGGCACCGAGTGTTCAGCACCTCAGCCTAAAGGGGGCACCTTACATTTAAACTACAGAATATTTTATTGTTCCAATTGTAAGACTCAAAACCCAAGCAGATACTTTTGTATCTTGTGCACCAGAAATAATATTTGCAGAGGTAATGTTTCTTTAATCCCTTTGTTTGGGGGATTAATCACATTGTATTGGTTCAGAAGTGATATTTGATGATTATTTGATGACTATTTGATGAATGGGAAGGCAGGCTTCTCCAACCTTGAGCTTCCGTGAGCCTTCTACATCCAGATATTAACTAGATGCTTTCCTTTGGCTCTGTGTCCAGTGGGACACTTATGCACCGAATTCAATGAAATAGACTTCCCTTTCCTTCTGTGTTCCTTTCCCAGTGACTCAACTGTCCAATTAATTCTCTGGGACATTCATCTGACAGTTTATTTTTATTGCTTCCCTTTTCTTATTTGGCTGCCTGTATCCAATCAGCCCTCACGAACTATTCATCCTTTCTTTTGGGTTTGTTGGCTTTGAGCCCTCATAGCCTGTTGCAGAGCCTCCATTCCTTGACTGAGCTGACTGTCTTGGGTCTTCTTCTTGCCATACACCTAACAAACCAGCCTTCTATAGGCAGGGATTTTAATTATTCATTTCCTTCAAAAATAAACTAACCCACTAACACTCTTCTGTCATAATTGTCGCACCTGTGTATAAGGTCCAACCTTGTCTCTATCACACTCCCCCATCCAGGCTCATCAGCTGCAGCTTCATCCCCGCTCTGACCACTTCTTGGCCGTGGCTCTTCCGTTCCCACAGAATGTCTTCTTCCCTTTGTGGTTATCGTGCCATAGCTACAACCTTCTGTAAGACCCAGCTCCAGACTCATTTCCTTCAAGAAGATGCTAAAGAACTGGGCCATCTCAAAGGAAAAATTCCCTTTACTCTCTACCCTCCTGATCTTTGTAGTTTAGAAATACTACTTTTAAGATGAAGTTATTTTGTTGTGTTTTATTTTTAGCGGTGTGTGTGTGTTTGTGTGTGTGTGTGTGTGCTATGTACAGTATCTTCGGAGGGCATTGTATCCCCAGCTGTTGTGAGCATCACATGGGAGTTGGGAACCAATTTGGGTCCTGCAAGAGTAGAACACTGATGGCTGTCCTCTGACCTCTAGATACTTATCCACACACACATGCATACACTCACAATAAGAATGTGTACACACAAACACAGTTGTGTACACACACGTACATATACATCACACAACAAAAAGATACCCACGCTAAAACCAATTATTTGTCTTCATAGTTGTAGATTATCATAGAACACCGATATATATTTTAGTTACAAAAAGACGGATTTCCTTAGCAGGACTATTTTCTCCTGTTTCCCTAGAGCCCCCTTTTATGGTGGGTGCTTGCACAATCCATAGGTGAAGTTCAAGCACGCACGTCACAGCAAGCGTAGCCTCCCCTGCCCCACCCCCTCATCATCTTTAGGTTGCAGTTGGAAGTGGCCCTGAGCAGATTCCTTTGCAGGTTTAGGATGCCCTGCAGATCAGCAGAGAAACTAGATTATTGGGTGGGGAATCTTAGGGACAGGTTCTAGGCAGAGTGGTAAGTAGTTGTTACAAAGTCCTTTAGATTTTTTTTTTTTTTTTTTTTAATTTCTAGATCCAAGTTCAGCCAAGCAGAGGAATGAGAGCTGAAGGCATCTGTGCACAAGAAGAGAAATGCTCATTTATATGGGGGCAACACATGAAGCTTAAAAACTGAGAGGCAGTTAAAAGTGTGGTCCACTAACAGCTGAGGCGCAGGCATGGAACCTGAGCAGAGTCTGGCAGTGTCCATTTGAGTGGGACAGGAGTGGGTGGGCAGGGGTTGGGGAGAGAGCCCTGTTTTCATGGCTTGGCACTTTTGAAATGTTATTTGCAAGCTCAGAACCTGCCTTCATCATGCGTGTTTGAACACTGTTAATTTGTTTCGAGCACTTTCTGTTACCCATAACTCCCCCTATTACATAACAGCTGCACTTTGGTCATCTGTTTATTTAGTTACTTCATGAAATTACAGGGACTATAACCTTCAGGCTTTATAGACTTTCCCCATTTCTGTTTTATGCAAGGAAAACCCAAACAAATTATTTCTTTGTGAGGAAGGTCCCGTCTGAGCCCCACTATGCCAGCCTCGAAGTTTTGGTTCCCTCCTTAACTGGAATAGAGCAGTGGTTCTTTTTTTCCCCTTGAATGTGCATATTCCTGACGGAGTTTAAAAACTTCCATAAATCAATAAAGTAATTGCTACATAATGACCTATTGTTAGTGTTCGTGCCCAGAATGATGTCACAAGGGGGTAATGGAGCTACTGAATCAAAAAAAATGGCAGCTGTTTCCAATTTATTTGAGAGTCAGTTGGACAGAAAATTAAATAAACACATAGACAAGAGGACAAGGGCAGGCCCTTGTATTATTCTTATGATAGTTTTAATTCAATTGCAAAAGTCAGCAGGCAGCTGATAGATTCTGCGGCCCAGAGTTTCATTAATTGCTTGTCTCTCTTGTCACTGGGCCTGCTTCTGCTCATTCCTTCCTCTGTGGTTTCTGTTATTTGCATTTTAAAGCATGGGTCAAACTTTTCTCTCCTGAGTGTGTGTTTTCTTCTTTTAATTTTAATTTGTTAGTACAGCCCTTCAGGTCTCAGAAATGTATGATTGAAAGGAGACACTTAGTCTCTCTCTCTCTCTCTCTCTCTCTCTCTCTCTCTCTCTCTCTCTCTCTCTCTCTCTCTCTNNNCTCTCTCTCTCTCTCTCTCTCTCTCTCTCTCTCTGTGTGTGTGTGTGTGTGTGTGTGTGTTTTCTCCTCCCTCAGGGATGCCAGTCTAGAATTTTTAAAACAATCCCTCTCCTCCTTGGGGGAAGGCCTCCAGACTGGTGTTTGTTGTTGAGCCTGAGGAGAAACTCAGCCACTAGGTTTACAGAGCTCCCTCCACTGTGACCGGAACCTTTGATGTGATCTTTTGAAGTTCCTGCCTGGGGGTTGCTGGAGAGGATTATCAAAAGTAGCCTTAACAGCCCAGGTCGGGAGTTGGGCGAGCAGCGCCATCCACACCAGGCTTCTCACCAGCTTCAGCGGGCTTTGGAGGTGGGGGTGGAGCTCCACAGAGGAGGCTGCAAAGGCATTCCAGCAGCTGCCTGTGTGGGGTCTCCCCTCCACAGTGTCCTGTTGGCAAGGCTCTGCTCTCCAATAACTGAGAAGTTTGATGTTTTGTGTGGTAACCACCACCGTTATTATTATTATAATTATTTTCTTTTCTTAAGTGATGAGGTTTGATTGCCTTAAGAGAACTATTTTAATTTCTCATCCAAAGGGGATTGTAGTTCCCTCCTAAGAAATGTAAAGGTCATTTTTACAAAAGATTCTCTTAAGTCAGAGAATCTATGAAATACACTCAGTGCCTCCTTGTGTTAGAGGTTACAAAGCTGGTATCGGATGTCTCACGGATTCTTAATATAAACTGAGGGCGGGGGTGGGGGGCAGTGAGGAACCTGAGGGAGAAATCTACTAAATGGACACGCCGAGGAGGAGGCTTTGTAACAGAAGTAAGGAAACCCCAGAAGTTCCAGAGCAGAAAAGATGAAAGAGGAATGTACAGGAAGGGAGGAGCTGGAAGAGATGTCAGGGCAGTAACCAAGCCCATGCAGGAGGCTAAGCACCACAAGGAACAATGGCGTCTGCTTTATCATTTCAGGGAAGTCCCAGCAATGGCACAAACAGATTGATGGTCCATTCAATGGGTCAGATGTGTCTTTATAAGAAGCTGTTTAATGGAGCAGACCGGTAGATCCCGGGATGCTCGTCCTCCCTGCAAACACTAGGTAGAAAGAGAATACAGCACAGAAGGAGCAAAGTAGCTCGGGGCCAACGTGGGCTTCTGAGTGAAAGTCCCAGCCTAGAGAGGAGCCAATGGGCTGCAGAGGCCTGCGCGGGAGGCTTGTGCTGGCGGCCTGCTTGGGAAGCTTGCATGGGAAGCTTGCGTAGCTGTAAAGGAGGCCAGTGGGCTGCAGAGGGAGGCCTGCTGGAACGGAGGCATGAAAATTGGGCAGAGTGGGAAAAAGCAGAACACAGAGGGATGTGCAGGCCACTTAAGAGTGTGAGGTTTGCTGTAATTGCAGTAATGGCCCTAGGAATACGTAGACGGTGTGTCACACAGGATGCGATGCTCTTGTAGGGCGGTTGGCAGGACCCAGTGGTGAGCTGGGCAAGTGACCACGCCCTAAGTGAACCCCGCGCCTCACCCACCCAAAGTGCAGATGATTAAGCATTAGGAGACCTCTGGCGGGGGGTCCCTGTGAACACCCAGAACCACAGACAGGAAATCTCCACATGTAAGTCTCTACATTTAAAGTTTTTCTTTTAAAACTTTAGGAGATACCTACAAGAAGTTAAGTTTATCACAGTTGGTGGTTGTCTCTCACATGCAGTGCAGTTTTGAGGTTCCAATGTCATATACTCAACAGCAAATTTCACAACTTGGAATTCATGTTCATAACTTCTTCTTTTTTTGAGGGGGGGGGGAATCAATAACTTTCACCCGCACCAATTATCCAGGATTTAAAAGTAGTTTTTATGCATTTTTTAAAAAGGTCTTTTTGAAAACAGAAGGTAAGTATAAATTCGTAGGTAAGACACCAGGTAAAAACATGTTGAATTGAAGTTCAAAGTTTTAATTTCGTTATTTCATTAAAATGCGGCCAGTAGATGCCAGGAGTACTTCCACAACACAATGGGTAAGTGGTATATTTAAATGAGCTGGGGGGGGAGGGCATATCAGGTTACGCCTATGAAGTAGAATAATAATTCTGGCGGACCAATCAGAGTTAAAAGCAACCTGTAACCAGGGCATAGGGCAAGCAGATAAAGAACGGAAGGCCTAGGAGGGCTTCTTCTGTCTTTCTCACGGATAGCAAGCACCGTGCCTGGTACAGGAAGATGGGACACTGTCTTACCTGCCGAGCTATCTCTCCAGCCTATATACTTTAATGTGATTATTTATATTATTTGTATATATGGTTATATATATATGATTATTAATACCCACCATGTATATGATTATCTATATTAATATAAATACTATTTGCATATGACTATGTATGTGATCATTTATAGTCATCATATGTATATGATGTATTTTGAAAACCCACCACCATTGCCTTCATTCCAACACCTACCCATTCTAATTTCCCTCTTATTCACTCCCCACCACTCTTTCCTTTCACACTCCTGTGCGGTGCTCCTCCTTGCTCCTCCCCTGAGTTCACGTAGTGATGAGTTCACGTAGTGATGTTGCTTGTGAACAGGTATGGGATGATCCAAGCTGATTCCCTGACCACCAGCAGGGCAGCCATCAGTTGCCAAAAGCTCCTTCACTAGGGAGGGGCAGGGCCCCAAGAACCCTCCCCATCCATGCCGGCTGTGTCTTATCTGGGTCTCTGCATGGAACCACCACCTGTGAGGGTTCCTGTGTGTGGTGGCATTGCCACATTTGTCAAATAACACTTCTGTGCAGATAAAAAGATAAAGAGGTATTAATGTATGTGCCATGAGGTGTGCGGGGGAGGGGGTGCCTCAGAGGGCCCATGCAAGACATCCCTTTCCACTGATGGACCAGCCACATGATGGTATATTATAGAACAGAGTTTATTCAGGGCATGGGGAGGGGAGTTAAGGGGGTAGTAGAGGCAGAGAGAGGCAGAGAGAAGGAGAGAGTAGAGAAGTAGAGGCCGGCCATGACCATGTGGAGAGAAGGGGAAAGGGAATGGGGAGAGAGGCAGAGCAAGGGGGCAAGAGGCAAGAGAGAGGCAAGAGAACAAGAGAGGAAGAGCATAAGAGAGAGAGAGGAGGGGGCAAGCAGCCCCTTTTATAGTGGGCCAGGCCTACCTGACTGCTGCCAGGTAGCTGTGGGGGTGGAGTCCAGACAGAATACCAACATCCCCTGCCTCTGGCTTTTGTAAAAATCTTTTCTTCTCCACTATCATCATCATCATGTAGATAGATATCTTACACTTGATTTAAGCAATTTTTTAACCCTAACTTGGAACAGTAGTTAAATAAAAAAAAAAATGGGACGTTCAGAATAAAATATTTGTGAGTTCACATCCCAACTCACTCAGGATAAACGTTAGGACTTTAGAAAGTGACTTTACCTCACTCTATTTTGTTCCTCATCTGCAAAATAAAGTCTGTTGTGACATCTCCTAGTTTTAGGTGTTGCAGATGCCTTAGCCGTTATTGTGACGTTTAAAAATAATGCGAGGTTTAGATATGGCTCAGTAGTATATCATTTTCCTAACACACATAAGGTTATGGGTTCAATCCCTATTACCACACATTTACACAAATAGGGGAACTCGGGTAGAGTGTGCATTCCAACAGCCTCGTAATAAATATACACAATTGGTGGCAGCTTATTTAAACCACCTGGTCAATTACTAAGACGTGAGTAACCCCTTGCCGTAGCAGAGTGGAAACTTAGCATCATCCATAAGCTCTATGGCAGGCGGAGGGTTCAGTGTGGGGGTGTTTCCTAGGATAGAGAATTGCCTAGGAAGACCAAGGCAGCCACTCAGCAGGGACTTGTTTACCAAGGGCGTTTCCTTGCCTGCCCCCATTCCCTTCCGGGCCAGGCGGTGGGTGTGGACCACGCTCCAGGCGCCTCTGGAGGAGTTGAGGAGTTGAGGCGTGGAGTGCATTCATAAATCCTTACCAACCATATGCTTGTTATACTGGCCTATGATTGTGAGGTGTCTACATCACAACCCCTGATTCCCTTAGCAACGAAAACAGATCACCAGATGCCTCTCGTTTTGTGATTTCCCCGGGAAAAAGTGGAAGGGTGAAACATATTTATGACAAAAAAAAATCATGAATCTCTATTTTACTTTAAGAAATACTCATTTTACAGTAAAGAACTGTATTCATGAAAGTGTCAAGTCCCCTTCCCTTCCTCTGGGGGCTGGTCACACTTCAGTCATCTTTTCATCACCCCAGCGCTTCTCACAGTGGCTCAAAACCTGTCTCTTAGGAGTAGTTTCAGCAACTGCTGCGGATCATGCTTTCAATTAGGTGCCCGTGGAATCATGGGTACACTGATTACACTATATTTTTTTAAGGAGATAAAGGAAGAGGCTAGAATAATGAAGTCAGAGCCGTAAAGAGAGAACAACGAAGGGTGTAAAAGTCACATACAGCCAGCAAGTCTGTACTTGATATCGAAGCGTCTTCTGAAGTGCTCCCCACCCCCACGCCATGCCAAAAACGCAGGGTTTGTTTTGCTTCTGGTTTTCAGATCCCTGTTTATACAGCACGAATCACTTTGGTGATATAAAAAGTAATGTCTGCTCCTCAGTAACCCTGTTGTCTTTCCATCTGAACCCCTCTCTTAAAGCTGCTTCATTTGGTACGAGATCAGCCCGTAAGTCAGCTTTTATGAATCAAGCGGGCTCGGTATGGTCTTGCTACAGCAGCTTGTACAGCTAATTTCTTTCTACACTTGCACTCTTCGAAAAACGTGCGTGTGCTTATGGTGCAACCACATACCCTATTAGTTTCTTAAACCTAATAGGGCCCTTGGCATTTTTGAGTCTTGAGCTAATTTGTTTAATCCCTCCCTCCCTTCTGCTGTAGTCAGATCAGAGAGTTGCCTTAATGTTAAGAGACTTAGGGTCACCCTTTGTGAAGGCTCTGGACGCCAGAGCACTTGTGTTCTCTGTGCAAAGAATTCAGAGACACTCAGAGCATGCTGTAGAAAGCAAAGATCGTATTGAAGAGCAGGGGAGGACATACTTGAGGAGGTAAGGCTGGACATGGCCCAAAGAGCACTGAGCCAGTCTGCATTTTAGGAAAGCATTTACACACACTACCTTTAATGCCTCTAGAGCTTTTCCTGAAGGGCTTTGTCCCAGCCAGGTGATTGACAGACAGACCTCTTTGCATTGACTCTTACAGGAAGGCAGAGGGCATTCCCACATTCTCTATCAGAACTCCCTTTAAGCACCACTTTGGTAAGGTACAGGGCTCTCAGAGACAGGCTTAGGTAGTTATGTTATGACCTTCTAGACTGTTCCCCCACCCCGACACCCAGAACTGGACTTATGACTCCAGCCTCTCCCATTGTTCTGACCAGTCTCAGTTCTCATTCTACAAGATGCTAATTATGGGGGAGGGGCCCAGCCCCAAAGACCACAAGCCCTCCTAGCCACAGCAGTTAAAAGAGGTTCAGACTTGATCTACCATGTGTGTTCTCTTATGCACTTTAACTCACCAAACCTGTGAATATTAAAATCTTCATACAAATGCATAAAACCAAAGAGGAAGAGACACACTCAGCCAGCGAGCTGTCGGAGTGGGTTTTCCTATGGCTTCTATTCCTGAATATACGTGACCTAATATTCAGGGGTTAAGATGTTATCTAAATCTAGGCAGGGCATGTATCTCAATGGTGGGATGCCTGCCTAGCAGTACGTCTGAGAGGTTTGGGGTTTGATATTCAGCCCTGAATAAAAACAGATCCTAGTTAGACTAATCCTGACCTCTATATTCTCATGACCACACTAAATAAAGGTCAAGCCACAACATCAGCTCCTGGAAAAGTGAGGCAAGAATGGGCTGTGAGTTCTTCAGGAACTCTCAGACTCTGTTCTTCTAGTGAATTGGGGTCATATTTTGTGTCAAGAGCTGAAAGTATTTAATAATCCTCTGACCTACTAGCCACCATCTAGAAATTCTACCTCAGTATTTCATAATACTTTGTAGTGTTTGAAAGAGCCAATTCAATGCCTAACATATTCTTAAAAAGCATGGTTTAGCCATTGAAATAAATTAGTTATAGTACAATAATAATAGTACTGAATGCCCTTCATTTTCTGTGTTAGTGTTGAGTTCATTGAATTGCAGCTGGTACAATCTTCAATTTAAAAATGTAGATTGTATTAGGTGAATATTATAGTCTGTATATTTGTTTTATCTTTAAGTACTTATAATTCATTGTTTAACATTTTTATAACATGTTTTATTAATATAATTCAGAGCACATGAATATGTTTTTAATAGAGCATAAGGCATTCGTTGCTATTGGGATTTGCTATTATTAAGATGTAGCCCTTTAGTTATTTTGAGCTGTACATGATTTTATTCTTATGAAGAAATAAAATAATGTATTGGCTTAATAATAATGTCCTTTCAAATCTCCAACTAAACTCTTGAGCATTTTTTTTTTTTTGTCACCAAGGCCATTATTCTTATTTGAAGGTGAAACATGCCTATGCGTTGACTGTAGGCATCCCAGACCAAAGCTTATGAATTGTTTTTGAAAATACTTGAGTTTCAGTCATTATGATATTCTCTTTTTAAAAAAAAATCACCATTGTTTCTCACAGCCCTCTGTCTGAAACAAAATTTTCTACAATTTTTTTTTCATTGAATTTTTGTCTTGTTTTTCTCCCCATCCCTAGCCAGGGCCACAGCTCTCAAGTAACCTGCAGCAAGGTGGAGTCCTTGCAAGCTTATGCCATCATTCCTCTAGACTGGTGTAGAGACGCTCTGAAGGCGGAGAGCCCAAGCACCTAAATAAAGCAATGTCTGCTACCAAGTATTTATGCCTATTAAAGGACTGTCAACGAGACCCATTTCTGCCACTGCACAGTTAAGCATTCACACACTGGTTCCTTTTCTTGTGGATTTAGAGACTCACACTATTCTGGTCTTCACTATTCTAGTGGCTGGCTGGTCTTCACTCTTCAGGCCAAGTTCATCATGGGTTTGTAGCTACAGGGAGGATCAAGGCATAGAGCTGATAGATGCTGAGAATCAGATTAAGGCTGGCCGTTGAGATTAAGCCTCCAAACATGTTAGCTTCCAGTAGGAGGTTACTAGAGGTTGAGTGTCTTCATTTAGCTTTGAAAACTCAACAGTACGTGAAGATTTACTGCCCAGAGATTGAAGGAATCCAAAAGACAAAACCACACAAGTTAAATATAATTAAATTAATACTAAATACAATAACTATATTCTACTTAACTTTTGAGAAGATATTGTTTGGTAGTCACCTTTTTAAAAAAAGATGAGTTTAAATCTCAACACACACTTATAAAAAAAAATCCTAACTGCTCTGATCTTAATATATGCAGGTATGAGAGCTTTATATATTTTTAAAAATTGTATTTGTCTATTACCTATTATATTGAGTATACAAATGGTTGCTATGTATGTGTATATTTATATGTATGTATGATATAGACAATTCCAGATAATTAGCTATAAGTTAAACCAATTACAATATCTATTAACCTTTCATATTCTAAGTCAGACTCAGATAAAGTAGCCTTTTCTCTGCTGTTTGTGACAAAGAAAGGGAGATGGGGAATATCAGTAAACAAATGGGCAAGATGATACCATGCTGTGGCATGAATACAGAAAACAAAACATGGAGGTATGCAGGAGAGAATCAAGGGAGGAAGACTCCAAGGAGGGGGATTAGAGATAAGATCAAAGTAACTCAGAGAACATGGCACCTGGGAGAAGGGAGAAGTGATGCAGGATCTAGAAATCACTGAACAGTTAGGTGAATTTACATAGAAAAGGCTGGTTCTACTGAAGCACAGGGGGAGGACTGGAAGATAAAGTCTTGACATTTCATAGTGACTTGGATTCCATTTCAGTGTAGTTGTTTGAATGAGAATCACCCCAAGCTTATTCTTTGAATGTGTGATCCCCAGCCTGTGTGCTGTTTGGGAAGGTGATGGAGCCAGGAGGAGGAGTTGGAGGCTCACTGGAGGAGGTACTCACCACGGGGGCTTTAAGACTTTAGAACTAGGCCTCGTTTCCTGTTTTAATTCTCTGCTTCCTATGAACGGATGAAATGCGATCCCTCTGCTTCCTAACTGTTGGACTGGTTAACATTCCTGTTATCATGATGGACTCTTATCACTGGAAGTGTAAGCTAAAATAAATCCTTTCTTCCATATCTTGCCTTTTATCTGGGATGTCTGGGAAGCCATGGCTGTTTGACTGTGGTGAAGAAAGCCCAAGAAAGGACGTTGTCTGGTTTTCACATGAGAGGTTTCAAGAAAGACCTGGGAGGGTGAGGTGGAGATGGAAGAAGTTATGGAGATCAGTGATAGAGATGAACTCTGTAGCCCAGGTATCTGAGAGTCCTTAGAAGGGAACAGGGGAAGGACACAAGCTCCAGGAAGCACTACCTGGGGTGTGCTTGAAGTTATGAATTGATCGTCTGCATGGATAATGGTTTTGTTTACTGAAATGAGGTAGACCAGGGTGTGGGGAGTTTATCACTGACTTTGAGCTACATCTTGTCTTCTGGATGACTGATAACATATATGAGATGTGATCTTCCGTTAAAGGTTAAAAAGTAGGTACTGAGTATTAGCTGGATATAGTTGTATTTAAAACTATGGTCTGACTGATCACCTAGAAGGCCCGAGAAGAATGAGACACATGTGCCACGCCTTGGGAACACTGATACTTTAAAGTTGAACAGTGAAGAAGTCAACAAAGGGAAATGGAATGAACCATCTGTGAGTAGGTAGAGAGGAGGAGGGGAGGAAAGGAAGAAAAGTATATATTGTCATAGTGTCTCGGACAGGAACAAGTCTCTATAAGGTTGAATGGTCCTTACTGAATTGGCAAGATGGATATCACTGGTAACTACAGCAGAATTGTCACTCTGGAGTGGGAACAGAAGTTGGTCTAGTTTTGGAGATAACTTATTTACTTCCACAATATTCCTGCTTAAGGAACGAAGACTAAACTAGCCAAATTCAAAACTCTTCCTTTTTTTCTAAAAGAATGAAGACCCTCAAAATCAAATTATCCATTTTCTGTGTTAGTTAAAGTAGTACCAGTTATGCCACAGCCCTCCTAATCATCTCTCGACTCATTGCGGCTTTCTTCAACATTTAGGCCCACCATTTTCTTGTATGAGTCAATTACACATTGTATGAGTCAATTACACATTATCTTTAATCTAGCATTGATTTATACGATGCTTTTAAACTAGCAATGAACAATTCAATATAAAACTTAAAATTCCCACAGAGAGAGGCAGAGGCATTTGGAGGAGTCAGGCAGCCCTTCCCCCAGTACATAGAAATTAGTAAAACGAGCCACAACGCTGCATTGCTTCCTTCTAGCCTAGTCACCTACTAACATTGAATTTTATTACATTAAACTTAGTACTGTGACCTTGTTCATTGAAAAGCATGAGATTCAAACTGAATTTATACTTGAAAATTTTGTGATGTCTTTAGTAGCTAAACATTTATCCTCCTGCTATCAAAGATCTATAATCATACAGTGAAATATTATAAAACACACGTGGAATCTTCCACAGAAAACACACATGGGTATTCAGTATTCTTAAGCTTCAGTGGGTAATAATGTAATGTCATGACAGAGTACTTAAGATCCCTAGAAGGTTCTTTCTTTCTTGGTATTGAGCACATCCTTCTTGTGTTCCCATAGACTAGCCAAATATCCTGTCCCAAAGTACATCATGGATATATTCTAACCTAAATACTTGTACACGTGGACGATAGTTTGACTAGTTCCTAAACAACATGATTAGTTACCAAAGTGAAAAGCCCTGCAAAACCTGCTCTTTGTGTAGATGATATAGAACAGGTCATGTTAGATGAGGGCAGAGGACATGGCCATCACGTTTCTACCACTAAAATTGATTCGTCACTGTCACGTGACATCAACCTTGTCTGAAGTTGGCCATGTTTTTCTGATGTGGCCTTGATAGTCAAACCTGAGCAAGTGGGGTCCCTGGGGTTGGCCTTAAGATTTTATACCCTGGAGCTGCTTTCTGTCTGTCCTCTGCTTCCTGTTCCACCAAGATCTGAGCAGGTGAAGAGTCCCATCTACATATTCCTGTCTCAGTGCCAGTACCTGACACCATTCAGTCAGTCACTAGCCACTATCTCTTCCCTCTACAGTGGACTGTATCTCCTTAAGCTGTGAGCCCGGCAAACAGATGGTTCCTAAAGTCAAGGCCAGCTTGATCTACACAGTGAGTTCCAGGATAGCCAGGGCTCTGTAGAGACCTGCCTCAAGAAACAAGAAGAAGTAAACAAGGAAAAGTGGCTTCAGTCAAGTATTTTATCCTTCAATGAGAAAATAAAGCTAATGCCACCCCCAACCTCCAATGGCTTCCCTATTTGTCACAGCAGCCTGATTCTAATGAAACGAAAGAATTCTTGGCATGGGTGGCAGTCCTATTTTAGACAGAAAAGGCTTGGCGCGCTCTCTGGAACTCACTCGATCTCACCTCTATCTTGTCACCTTTCTCTCACGCTGTCTTTGTATATAAAGCACCTTCCCTGAGTTACCTCCCTCTCTGAGGCCCACATGTTCCTCAAAGCTGTTCCCGGCTGCTCTGTGCTCCTTCTCTGCCAACTTTCCGGTCCCTCCCTGTGTTCCTGACATCTTCCTTTCTCCATGATGTATATATTTTTAAGACATTAGAGGACTTACTGTCACCAAGTAGTAGGGAATCTGTGTCTCTAATGAATGGAACTTCAGGTTAAATTCTTCAGGAACAGTGAACATCTTGTTACAAAGAAAATTTCAGAGTCATTCATTCTTTTAACTGACCATTTCTGGTGTTCTTAACTGCTCAATGTATTAAATTTGAAGCACAGGTAGTTATCAACTTTGCAGATGTATTTTACACATGCTACATTGTCAACTTCTGTCGGGCTCTGATAAGAGGAAAGGACAAGGAAGTTTGTGGGATCGCATGTTAAATAAATGCGTACTTCAGAGATGTGGTATTGTAGCAATTGAGCTATTTCTGTCTTAGTATTTTAAAGTAATGCATAAAAATTGTACTCAAGTATCACATATATTTAAAAAGCTTTCTCTGTACTATTATACAGAGGATAAAGACATATATATGAGGTAAGCAACCCTCACTGACGTTCAGAGCATAAATCTTTAATGGTGCTCTTTATGCTACACTCAGTAATAGTAAATTTTATTAAAGATAATTTGTAGATATCCATTGGCAAAATATAATTAAATTATGAATATTCAAATTAATCCATGAAATTTAAATGGTTTAAATATTCATTTAATTCAGAGATGTGGGAGTTAATTGGTATATAAAGGATACCACATTGGAAGCTCCTTGAGGGCAGGACTGTGTTTTCTGAAATACTTCCCACTTTCTTGAACATAAATGTACCCCGTTAATAGATCTTCCTGTTCTTAGAAATACTGTGAATAGATTGAATCAATGTGAAATGAGGCATAACATTTTTTCATAACCTTGCAAGGCGTACCATTCTTCATTCATCTTTAACATCAGAGTAGCACTGTGGGAGATTATATCTTTATCTCTATCCTTATCTCTATCTCTGTCTGTCCATCTATCTGCCTATCTATAGTTTCTCTATCTGTCTATCTATCTATCTATCTATCTATCTATCTATCTATCTATCTATCTATCTATCTGTAAATAAATAAATAAATATATATATATATATATATATATATATATATATATATATACATATATATGTATGTATGTGTGTATATATATATATATTTTTCAGGGTATATATATATTTTTTTCAGGATATAGATACATATCCTGAATTGGTCAGACATTAGACTATGTTTAAGGAAGTTCTTCATAGTATCTTATGGATCATAGAATATCTGTACAGCTACCTAAATTGAAGCATTTAATTTTTGCTTAGTAAGTTTTTGTTCAACTACATTACATACACAAGTGATGATTTTTTTTTCCTAAGACAGTAAATACTCGAAACACATCTGGCAGAATCCAACACTGTGGCTTTTACTGAGAATATTAGTATTTTTGTTATTTCTTCACTGAATATTTGAAGGTAAGACTTATGCCCATTGGTGTTTCACAGACTGTTTTAAATATGGTAGTTATAAATATTGCAAGATGAACAAACTTTTCAGTGGAGCAGAAACAGGCAGAGTCTGCAGGGTTGTCTTTATTCAAATACCTGGCCAATCTCTTCATGTCCAGAAAATCTCCCTCAATGTACTGGAGCAGAAATAGACAGGGTCTGTAGGGTTGCCTCTAGTCATCCTCCTGGCCAATCTCTTCATGTCCAGAAAATCTCTTTCAGTGTCAGGCTCCATTTCCATAAGGGACAGTCAACACCTGGCTCAGTGTCCAGATATTTAATTTTGCTGCTTCCTGAGTACGTCTCTGATTTATGGTAGAGGACTCAACCCCCATATCCGTTCAGAACAAGATCTGAACAGGGGGATCTAGTGATGGACACCACAGGCTTTGGGCTGGGAGATGGCTTATGGGATAAGGGCACCTGCTCTTACAGAGGACCTGCATTTGGTTTCCAGCACCTACATTGGGCAATGCACTCAGAGTCTCCTGCAACCCCAGGTCAAGGGAGCAGACATTCCCTTTACAACTGTACTGCCTGCACCTGGCGTGCAGACTGACCAGCAGGCATGTGTGTAGTTACATACATAAATTGAAAGAAATAATTAAAAATAGTAAAGAACAAAGACTGGAGTTTCTGGATCAGGCATGTCTTCTTTCCTGGAAGTTTGGTTTTTGACAGATCTGTCCTTAAATCGCTCAGGATGTTATCATTGACAGCAACCAGCAAACTCTCTACTGTTTATACCCAGCCCACCTGGGATAATGCACATGGGACTTTGAATGCAAGAACTGGCGCATACCATGCACTCTCACTCACTGTCATTTCTATGCTTGAATTGATCATATATTTGCTTTGCAACAGTAAACATGGCTCTTCAGTGATTTTTAGCTACAGTATTTAGGCAGGAAACAATAGTCATGGCGGTGGTTTATTTTGATCCCATGGGGTTCTAAGAAATTATTGTTAAGGTCTGATATGGGGTGAGATGAAGTGGAATGAGGAATAACACACTAAACAATGATCCAAGGAGTGCGTCTGTCTTGGGCAGGGGGCAAAGCTCAGTTTATAGAGTGCCCACCTAACGCCATGCAACCCTGGCTTTCTCCTGCCCCGTTTGCTTTCTAGTGCCATGATGAAGGTGAGGAGAGGGCTTACTTGGCTCATGCACTTTAATCACGATCACAGTCCATCATGAAGGTAAGTCAGCACAGGGACTCAAGGCAGGGACCTGGAGGCAGGACCTGAAACAGTGGCCATGGAGGGGTGCTGCTTACTGGCTTGCTCCTTTGCCTTGCTCAGCCTGCTTTCTTATAGAACCAGGACCATGCCCAGTGGTGGCATTACATGTAGTAGGCTAGGCCTGTCTACATCAGCCATTAAAGAAAATAACCACACAGACCTCCCTACAGGAAATCTTAGGGAGGAAATCCTTTGATTAAAGTTCCCACTTTAGATGACTTTGTGCCAAGTTGACAATCTAGCCAGCATGGATCATGAACACCGGGCATTGCATGAACTGAATATGGTGGTGCAGTCCTGAGCCCCAGTACTCATGAAGGTGAAGCAAGAAGTCCAGAAGCTCTGATGTATCCTTCCTTGCCTATACACTGAGTTTTAAGTCAGCATGAGACACATGAGTCCCTGTCTCAGAAGTCAGAGAAAGGAATCACTTACTTCTAGTTCCTTTACAATCAACACCATTTACCTACAAACTCACATCTCATCCACGATGGAGGAACACTCTAATGTTACTGTACCTTCTCCAGCATCTCAGCCAATGGATAGTTTTTATCAAATAATTCCTTCTCTCTAGTCATGCCTGGACTCCACCAGATGAGCATTTAAAAAATGTTTAAGTAATATACATTTAAAAACTCTCATGTTATTCACCAGGATTCTCTTTAGAAGCTCCCGATAATTTAATGACAGGGCTTAACATGTAAGAGAAAAGATATTCCATTACAATAAAGAACAAAATGGAAGCATGCGTGTAGTAGTTGGAGAGTCGAATGGATGATTACATTAGGAAACCATTTCTTAATATTAAATATACTGAATTTTTTCTTGCTTAGTTATAAATCTCATCTTTTAAACTTTCACGTGTGTTTTGCATTTAATTAACCTGTAGCTTTTACAAAGAGTTCAAGTGTGTTTACATTCCACGTAGATATTTCCACACTTCACCATTTACTGAAGAGAATGTCACTGTCTTTACAGAAAGCTAGGAACAGTACATTTCACCTCTTTGTGGCATCTGACTACATAGATCTTATTTTCACGACTGACAGAGCATTGCCTGCCAGGTGCTCAGACCCAAACTACTGATGTAAAAATGGTTGTTCACAGCCTCGGCGACGATGAAGCAGCCCAGTGACGTGTCAGGAACGCTCTGCCAGCTCAGGCTTCCAGGAAAAATGATCATGTCTCGAGAACAGAAATGTCTCAATTTACAGCACACATGATTTTTTATTTCCCAGCAAACATTTAGCAATGCAGCCGTTTGCAGAGAGCGCATTTTCTCGCTAAACATTTTTCTAATTCTTGAGAAAGAATTATGAACTGAGATTTGCCTGACTCTACAGCAGCAACCATAGCCCACCCAGGTGTAGTTTTTACAAGGCCAGATTTGTAAAAGAATGTTGACTGAAGTTATCAGAAGGAAAAAAAATATGGAGTTATTTATGAACTTATAATGATGAAAAGTACTGTTGGCCAGTCATGCTGGTTTTCTTACAATAGCTATATTTTGTCATGATTCACGATTCTTTTTACTAAAATACTTAGTAAAATTTGCAGTCCTGAAAATGCAGATGTAGAGGGACTGGAAACTAAACAAAACAAGCAAACAGATCTGAGTTCTGCCTTAATTCTAACCTCACATGTTGAAGGCAGAGAAGGTTGGCATTTTCTACATAAATGCACAGAAGCACACTAAGGGTTCTGGGCGTCATGTTTCTTTAAAGGTGCAAATTGTTGATTGGACATCAAAGAAATGAAGCTCTTTCTTTGTGGAGGTGCAAATTGGTAGTTGGGTCACTGACATCAGCAAGGGAGGAGACAAAGGAATGGACTTCACAATGACAAGTTATGTTGCTGCAAAGGACTAGGGAATCTCTGCTCCAAAGCGAGGGTGATACAGTCACATAGAAGCACTTCATGGGACACATGGTGTGTGTGTGCGTGTGTGTGTGTGTGTATGTGTGTGTATGCCATTGTGTGTGCAACTATGTATACGTATGCATGTGTACTTGGAGACCAAGCTCACTATTAAGTGTATTGCTCAATTGCCCTCATCTCAGTTTTTGAGACAGGGTCTCTCCTGTAAACCTGGAGCTAGCCAATTGGCCTCATTGTCCTAGGGAATCCTCCTGTCCCTGCCTTCCACATAATGGGGTTATAGATGTATCAGCCTTTGTTAAGTGGGTCCTAGGTACCCAAACTCAGGTCCTCAAGTCTGCAGTGCAAGTTGTTTACCAACTGAGCCTTCTCTCTGGCCCTGAAATTTCACTTTTAAAATGACCTCTCTGGATGGGAGACTTGGAAAAGTTTTAACTCCTCATCTGTATCTCATCTTATCTGTATTATATTTTTAAAGATGGCAGGGTCTATGTAATAACCTTGGCACCCACCACCCAAAATGGGTGTTTGCTTTGCAACCAAGGAAGTTTGTGAGCACCACTTCCCCCCAGTTTATATCACAGGGATGCATATAGCAGAAATGTTCTAGTAGATGTCTACAATACACTTGAAATTCCAATGGTGACTTCAAAAATATATAGTCATGTGTCACTATAGCAGAATTGGTTGTGTTATTAAAATATATACACAAATGAGACATGAAGAAATATAGGAAAAGGGAAAAAGTACATCAGATTCATCTAGAAGAAAAAGATGACTAACTCCTGTACCAATAGGAAGAGGATGAGTCTTGCTAGAAAAACAACTATAAAGACATTGTAAATCAAACAGCATAGAGTTTAGAACATCAAAACCTTAGAAATTTTCATCTATTATTAATTATGATAAAAAATTCTATCTCAGAATATTTTACACAGCAACTGTTGCTAAGAAAAATCTACATCTTCCCGAATGGGGAAGTTAGAGAAAAGAACTGAAGTTCCAATGTCCAACAAAATATGAGAGCTATTAATAAAATAGTTCAGGAGCCTTTGTAGTTTTTTCTTTCAATTAAAAAGCCATATTTTAAAGAGAAGACAATTTATTATTTCAGCAGCATTTAAATATTTAATGGGTCTACAATTAGAATGGCCACTGATCATGTGGGAAATTAATAAGTTTCCTTTAAAAAAAATTCCTTTCTGATATCAGGCTCTTACCTTTTCACCTTTGCGATATATAAGCATACTCATAACAGCCTGAAAAAACATTAGAAAAAACTCCGTACTGTAGTTTTTTTCTGAATTGCTGATGGAGGACCTTCATGGGCCTTCTGATTAACCTTTTTATTAACCTGTTAAGTAAGCTTCTTATTAACCTGTACAGACAAGAGCAGGGAAGACTTCTTCACACTGCCTCCAATGGTCTTTGAGGAGCTAATTAATGGAGCGAGGCACCCCTAGACTTTCATCTGCATCCAATCCATATTCTATCCACTGAACATCTGTATCCCAATTAACACTGTAACCTTATCTATCCTCCATCCACATCTGCACCAAGACTCGGATGGCAATGGAACGATACAGGGGCATAGATCAAGGCTAATCTTGAGAGCCCAGAAAGATGAATTAATCTTAGCTTCAGCTGCAAAGCTCTAGATGGAGATGAGTTTTCTTAGGTTACACTTGTCTGGGTTTAGAAAGGGACATAGTTATATTCTTTTTCTTGTTGTAATATTGCGTTATGATGATAGAGCTGAAAGTGACAGAAAATCAGTGAGGAGAAATATTTTGGAATCAAAACCAGTGCTCATCTTTGAGGTGATAGTTACTGAGTGCCGTGTAGAAGCCTTCTACCCACACACCAAGCATGCAAGATAAGGATTCCTTTAAGTCCAGAGTTGTGAAACTCTGTCTGATGATGGTAACTTTCTGACTCCCCAGCCACCTCCTCTGTCCACAGTGACACTGATAACCACTTAACTGACATTTTCAGAGCATCACTGACTTGTATGTGAAACTGAGATAATATTCATTTTGTTATGTTGTTGAAAGAGGTAACGCACATTTTAAGTCTGATCTAGCAAGGGATCAGGTCTAGTATTTTATTAAAATTCTTGAGACTGGAGATAGCACATTTTTAAAAAATATATTTTGCAAATGACTGTATTTTTAAAAATGCTATCTAGAAGTTTAAATTTGTTTATTTTTATTTATTTGTGTTTATGTGCACATGCATAAACACAGGTATGTGGGTGCCTGCAGAGGCTAGAAAGGGACCCTGTGGAGCTGGAGTCACTGGTAATTGTGAGGCCTACTCAACATCCCAAGCTCATGTGGGTGCTGGGTGCTGAATCTGGTGCTCCTGGATTATCAGCGGGTGCTCCGAACCACTCACTCAGCTCCCTAAGTGTTTCAGGTTAGCAAAATATTGTGGGAAATAGTTTGCCTCCCTGTAAATTAGCACAGTAACATTGAAAATCAAATTTTACAAAAAAATTGAATACATATTGAAACTGTTCGGCTCTTTAATACTGTCATGGAATGTCTTCATTAAGTTATATCAGATCATATCAGATAAATAGCCATATCAGAATACATTTACTGTGGAAATATTAGGCAGGTAGGCAGACCTACTCTAGTTTTATGAAACAGATTATTTAAATGGCTCAGTGGTAAATATAATATTATCGGTAAAATATAAAACAGTAAAAAAAAAAAATCCCCAAAGTAATAAAAGAGAAAAAAACTCTATAAAAATAGTTCTTAAAATTCCTTCACATTGTGCCACATTCAATATTCAACTGTCTACTAAAAGTTATGGTAATAGTCAGCCACTGATGGTCTATACCAGGAGGCTATGGGGGTCAGCCTAGGTTACAAAATGAACTTTATGACTGTTTGGCCTGAGTACAAGGCCAAATGTCAGAAATAATAAAAACAACAAAAGCAGGGAACATTAATAAACACTTTGAAATAAGGCCTGCAGCTCTCTTGGTCTTAGTGGAATTACAGACAAGTGGTAGCTTCCACTAAGCAGGATCCATCTCATTGGGTTAGATGAGGATCACTGTATCTGGACATGTGTGTGCTCAGTGCACACATATGAGGATCACTGTATCTGGACATGTGTGTGCTCAGTGCACACCTATGAGGATCACTGTATATGGACATGTGTGTGCTCAGTGCACACACATGGTGTTACTGGGAGAAGATTTAATGTTGTCTTAGTACAACTTGCAGGTAAGAAGTTTACAGGATCTGTTGGGCAAGTGTGTTACTCTCTAGTGCACTCATAGAGCAAGTGTGTTACTCTCTAGTGCACTCATAGAGCAAGTGTGTTACTCTCTAGTGCACTCATAGAGAAGGGCCTCCTGGAATAAAAACTTAGACTCAATCTATTGTGGTCCTCGGGGCAGCATGACCCATTGTTCTGGTCTGGCTTTAGGAGTGAACTCAAATAGAAAAGGAGACCCCAGGATCAGTTCATTGGTCAATTTTTATATATGGGTTGATTTCCTGAAAGATTTATTTATTGGTTTTATTAATTGAATGAGTGAATGAGTGATTGAGACAGGTCTGACTCTGCAGCCTACAGACTGACTGGCCTGTATTTACAGGGAGGTCTGACATTCATTACGTGGCCAAGGTTGACCTCAAATCCGTGAACTCCTCTTGCCTAGGCCTCTGAGTACTGGGTCAGTGGGCATGAGTTGATGCATCCTTGGTATTTTCTTTTAGAATTGTCTATTTTATGTGTAAGAATTTTTTGCCTGCATCTATGCATATGTACCATGTGCATGTATGGTACTGAGAGAGATTACAAGATGATAACGTTAGAACCCCCGGAACTAGAGTCACAGATGGTTTCGAGCCAGCATGTGGGTACTGGGATGCTGGGAATAGAACTCAGGTCCTGTGCAAGAGCAGGCAGTGCCCTTATCTGCTGAGCCGTTTTATGAGCCCTGACGTATAATATTTGGGGATACTCCATTGTCGAATCAAACCCTTGCCAAAATGTCCATGCCAAACATGCTCTTATTACCCTGCTTGCATTTTGAAGACTTTTGGGCGTACCTAGGTTTTCTGGGCTCTAGTTGACAGATGATAGAATCAGCTTGCTTATTGACATTGCAATATTGTCAAGGATGACAGAAACAAACTTATAAGTGTTGAGTCTCCTCCAGGGCAACTCTGCATCCTTCCCGAGGATTTTAGATTAGATTTGCTTTTATCCTGTCTATTACAGTCACATGCACTTTCACCGCTGTAAATTAGCGTAATTCTGTTTATTAAATAACAACAAACGCAAGGCTGAGAACTTGTCCACCAGCTTTGTATTTGTACATATTGTAGAAATTAAAAACACTATGATATACTGATGAAAGAGTATTTCAGCACAAAATAGTTTATTTTTAATTTATTCTATACTGTTTTTAAGCCAACACTTGTACTCAATGTTTTTTTTTGTTGTTGTTAGAATATTTATCTCCCACTACAGTAATTATTTGTTTACATATTTAACTTGTTATGGAGGCAGCATCCTTTGAAAGGACAGAGGTTCCTCTTACTTAGTTTATAGGTGTGATTTGTGCACATTTCATCGATACACATAACTTCTCCAATCTTTCTGTGGGTTCTCCCTATCTTCTCTGTCTTTAGAAGTACAAGAAAGAATAATAATAATTAAAAAGGGCACCTGTCTTTATTCCAGTGGTGCTAACTACAGCATCACATTTGACTGGAGATCCATCTTATGAGGACATCAGGTAGAAGCAGGAGTGGGACCCACATTAACACTAAGTATTCCACATAGATGGGACCCATGTCTCAAGCGTGTTTTACACTACTGATCACATGTGCATTATGGGTTGTCAACATCATTTCAGTGTTTTAAAATTCCCATTGATGGCTTGCTCACACCTGCATTCCCTAGCACTCAGGAGGTTGAGGCAGGAGAGTCATCACGAGTTCAAACCATTCATGCTACAGAGTAAGACCCTGTCTCAGTAAGCAAACAAACAAACAAACAAACAAAATGTATCTAACAGAAGTCTAACGGAGTATTTTTAATTGCAGACCTGAGTGGAAATGACTCCTTATGTCTTTCATCTCAGAAGATCAGCTTTATCAACACTCTGTCTCAGTGTGTGTGTGTGGACATCAGTCAGCGTCTAACCAGTGCTGCGTGCAGTGAGGAGACATGACAGATTTTTAGCAGTCATGTAACAAGTCAATACAAGCCATGAAAGAAAAATGTTGTTGAAAGACACTGGAGCTCAGAGGAAAGCAAAGAGATTCCTTTTAAGCGGACATTTTAAAATGAACTTTACATTTTCAAGTTCTTTCCACTATTACAGATGAATTTTATCCAATAAACCATGGCTCAGGCTGTGCCCGAGATCATCAACCTTTGTGATTCCACCACATATTGTGCCTCATAGACACAAGACGCAGACAAGGGCAAGGCAGGCATCTTCCTAGAGGTTCCCAAGAGATTTTATTCAACCTTAATTTCATATAACAATGACATTGCCAAGGCATTATTTGAATCCATAACTTCTGTATGAGAGGTAGCCCTCTTATATAGTATGTCTGTACTAGGATGGATGCTTTGGGATTTCTCAGTGGAGAGATTTTATTTTACAGAATTTCCCCCTCACTTAGCATTTTTTGGTGATAGGACTGTTTAGTGACTGAATTCATGTATGGTGTACCCACCATGGCAAATGGGACTGATATATCTCTTGTTGACACTCATCCTGTATTTTATTCATCTAAAAAACTCTGGGTGTCTACACTGTGATGATGCTGTTTTAAGAGGTAAGGGTACCACACACATAATTGAATCCTGCCCACAGCAAGTTTTTGCCTGGAAAATCGGCAGGAGAAACAGAAAATGAACCTGACTGTTATCAGGGCTGTTGGCCTGACAGATCATTTCTCCTGGCTCTTATTTGTCTCCTGGTTGGGTGTTCTGTTGCTGTTCTACAAGGAGTGTGACTTCCTTATACTGTGATCCTCTCAAGAGTCAGTGTTAAATGAAGTTTTAACTAGTTATAAAGAGTAAAATACAATATAGAAGTAGTGTGCATGATTAAGAAATATGTAGGCATATACATAGTAATATAGACCTATTTCTGTTGAGCATCAGAATCTAAGACATAAGGGAGTGAAAAGCAAGTTTGGGAGAGCCCTCATATAAACTGTCCTTACAGACCCATGGTGGACCTGAGGGTGTTGCAGTTAGTTTACAAACCAGAATCACTTGGAGAGAGAGAGAGAGAGATGTTGTCTCTGAGCTTGTCTGTGAAGAACTTTCCTTATTGTCTTAACTGATTTTGAAAGACCCAATCCACTGTAGGTGGCACCATTACCTAGGCAGGGAGTCCTGGAAACTGTAGGAGACATCCATCTGAGCAGAGCAAGTAAGCATGGATGTGTTCATTTCTCTGTGCATGGGATGTGACTAGATGTATGAAGCTGTCATCTTCACTTCTTCATAATGATGAACTGTACCTGAGTTTGTAAACTGAACCCTATTCTTCCGTAAGCTGATTTTTTTTAAAGAGTATTTTACCACAGCAACAGAAATGAAGCTAGGACAGGGGATGTATTAGTTATATACCTTTCTTGTTGCTATGATACAATACCTGACAAGAAGAGAATATATACATACAAATGTATATATATATATATATATTTACTGTCAATGACAGGGAGACATAGAGACAGGAACAGGAGGCTGACTGGTCACATTACATTTACAGTTGGTAAGTAGAGCATATGAGCTGGGACCCTGCTAAAAATTCTCAAGACCATCCCCAGTGACTTACTTACTCCTAAAATTTTTGCTACCCTCTCAGATGGAGTTCCCAGATGGGGGCCAAGAATGTTCAAATCTACAAGCCCGTGGGGACACTTCACATTCCAGCTACCACAGAAGACATAGCTGTATGAGGACATTAATGACCGACACTTTATGAGACACTTCTATAGCACTCTACTCAGAGTGCTATAGAAAATTGAGGTTGGAAATGCTTTGATAGGAGAATTGTCTTGGGAACTGTGATATATTTAGCACCTCTGGCTTCTACTCATAGATGCTAGTTGCGTCTGCCAAATTCTGACAACCAAAAATGTCTTATTTGCCTGATGTTCCGGCAGGAGGCAGGCATCCCCTTTTTGAGACTACTTTATCGACTCCAGCAGTTTCAAGCTTGGCTGTTGTGGCCTGTGGTGATGCTCATCACAAGGACAGTTTCTTTTTGAAAGCTATGGAAACGCATGAGTACTGAGAAGGCAGTTGGTGGCCAGATAGATGTTACAGCAGCAACTTACACAACAAGGGAAGGAATAAGTCAACAACTTTAGTTGGTGTTTGATGATTGATGAGGGCTAGGGAGATGGCTAGTCAAATTAAGTGCTTGCCAGACAAGCTTGAAAACCAGAGTTTGCATTCCTAGAACCCATGTAAAGCTGGATATAATGGCACTCCTGTACAGTTCTGCACTCTTACTGCGAGATGAGAGATGGAGGCAAGAGAATCCGAGAAAACTCATAGGCCAGTTATCCTTGGGTACATGTGGTACATAAGGGATTCTTTCTCAAACAAGCTGGACGGTGAGGACTGATACCTGTGGTTTTCCCTCTTACCTTTATACACAAGCTGTGACACACCATGTGCCCATGTTCTCATACTGAAAACACACACACACACACACACACACACACACGGACACACACACACAGAGTCAGAGTCAGAAAGAGACAGAGACAGAGACAGAGACAAGTATTTAAAATATCTACATCTGAGAGATGAAGGAGGTGAAGGATACTATGACACAGTGAAGTTGAAAATACATGGCTGATGGTGCCCTCCTCTTATAGATATAGCTCAGAAGGGGCAGCAAGGAAGCCTAGAAACTATGTATAAAGTTCTACTCTGAGACTTGAAACACATACTTGATAATGCAATAGTGGTAAAGGAGCAGTTACTTAAAGACAAAGAAGGGCTTTCAGAACACAAGGGCTGGAATAGACACAGAAGAGGGTGAATGTATGCCCTGGTGCTGACTAAGCCCCTTAGTTGGCAGCATAGGCAGAGGTGGAGGTGGGAGCAGAGCTCACTCAGCCCTGGAAAATATAGAAGAGAAATGTCAGGAACATCAGGCTTAGCTTCCTGGGTAAAGGCTTCTGGAATTACAGTATTAAGATTTTTGTCCCTGAACCCAGTCAACACTTTCCTCCGAGTTGGACACACCCATAGCCATCTTGAATCAGAGAGTTTGTGATCACATGAGACTCTCCAGATCTGGCCTCTTAGTATTCCCTCATTGAGGAAGATGAGAGACTTGGGGGCTCACCAGACCCTTTGATCCTGAAGTTATATAAGTCAATAGCAGTGAGCGCTTGAAGGGCAGAGCTGCCTGTGGGTTTGAGGTACTAGGTTCCCATTGCTGTGGCCTCTGGAGTTGGCCAAGACCCTTTCTTTAGTCCATCAGAGCCTTCTCTGCCTTGTGTAAGTAGACAGCACCCTATGAAAAGTCATTCAGCATCCAATTACGATCTATGTGTATGTTAAAATTTGAAAAGGCTGCCTTAGAACAGCAGTTTTGAAGCATGGCTGTGCTACAGATCCCACTCGAGTCCCCTGGTTTTCTTAAGAATTAAAAATATAAAATATAATAAGGTATTTTGTTTGTCTGGAAAAATGCAGTGAAACCCTGACTCCAATAGAGTATTAGCGTTGTCCTTCCCAGCTTTTACTGAAGAACATAGATATCAAAATTACACATCAAAAAATTTTAAAATCCTCTTCTCAGTATCATTGGTGTTGAAATATGCCTTATTTTCTTGGCTCTTCTAAGTTCCCCACATTTGAGTCAGAGGTCAGGGGAGCGTTTGTTGTTCTAGAGTACACCTGGGTCCACTGACAGGATTCTGGGTTAATCTTTTATATTATCTGCTGGATTCTCTTGAGGGACCACCTTGGATTTCTCATTTAACACTAAGAGTGTGTGACAGCCAGAGCAGAAGTAATGGCTCTGGCTCTATTGTCACGAGGATAGCGTCAGGTTCTCAGTGTCTCAGGGACACTCCAAAATGCCATTTGCAGAATGTAATAGGTGCTCTTCTCAGGGACCAAGCCTGATGGTTGGGGTTGGTTAAATGCTCAATTGTTTCTTCTTCTTTCTTTCACTGACGCGAAAGTCAAAGTTTCTCAGCTGTATTTTCCTCTACCCGTCCCCACCCCTTTTCCTTTATTCACATTATCTTTTATGTTTCTTTAATTTTATCTTATTAATATTTGTTTTTTAAAGCCCATTCTAGCTTTCCTTTATATTTACAAAATTCCAATTTCAGTTTTTTTTGTCTGCTCAGGATACTATTTTTATACCTTCCTTTTCAAGTAATGTTGTGGAGCACTTTCTCTTGTGGTCACAACAAGGCTGAATTCTTGGACTTTGCCTCATTGCTAAGAGAACGAACCCAGTGGTTGTCAGATGTTGGTCCTGGTGATGGAGTTACTCTCAGTCTCTATGGAACACCAGGAAACACTGCCTGGGCTTCATAAAGACTTTACTCCCCCACCTCAGTGCTGAGAGAACTTGAGAGATGCTGGCTTCTATGTAGACACGAAAGGCTGGTTGAAACTGGGCCGCTATAATGTAGCTCCCATGAGGTCACCAAGAAAGAGTGGAACTTAGTGTTCATGCAGCTTTTTGGGGGGCCACCCATACTCCTGTAAAGAATTCCACACCTATCCTCTGAAAGAAAGTGCAATGAAGTTTTTGGTCTCACCAAGTTGGACTTTGATGAAATCATACTTGTCTGTGGGATGACCATCTGTGGTGGTTGTATCTCCCCCGGAAAAGCTAACACAGCATGTGTTTAATGTATCCTGTTGATGTATTAAGTGAAAACCAGTAAGTATCAGGACTGCTGGGGCCTTATTGTCAGATCTGAATCACTGAAGACTGTGTGCGCTTTTCCTTAGGACATTGGCAGCCTTTAAGACGTGTTTTGTGTATTACACTTAACTAAGCATAACTTTTCTGTGCTCTTTGACTCTGGTTTCTTTCTGTAACAGAAGCAGACACCCCAGATATTTGATCAAACTGACAGTGCATTCATTTTGCAGAGTTCTGGTTTCTGGAAGGTTGCCTTCAAAGCCACAATGGTCTTTAACTGTGTGGAGCACCTGCTTCTAAATACCTCAGTGTTAAACTATTTGTTTCCCCCCTTGGAAGACCATAGTATTAGTTCTGTTAGCACTTTGACACCATGCCAAAATATACAACATTCATTTAAGACTGAGCACTAAAGGACCTATTCACCAGTTTTTAAGAGGAGGAAAAAAAGGAATAAGGGTCTTTCACACGTTCTCTCTGTAATTATAAATATAAAACTATTCTTGATTCATCTATCCAACAGATGGAAATAGTGTAAGGGTTTACTGTATAGCTCTCGTATTTTCCAGTAAAAGAAAATACTGATTTTATTCATTTACTTTGGATTTCTTCTGCCTCTTTTTTTCACGGTCTCCAAGGTGCAAAACTAAGAAAGAACTTGTTATATTAGTTAAATCAGTCATGCGTATAGGTAGGTGCCTCCATGCCCAGAGTAAATGCCACTGGCGTTTCACCACGGCTCTGGCCAACCACACATAGCTGCCCTTGTTCTCAGACTCTCCCCCCTGTGCTGCTCAATACCCCTACAGTTTCTGGGTCCTGGAGCCTCTGAAAGGAAGGTGAGCTTGCTTTGTGTGATGGCTGACTGGAAATTTCCTGCGCCGTGTGGGCTTACAGTGCCAGCCATTGCTTCTCCTTCTGGCTTTATTAAAATAGAAAAAAAAAATCATGCATAGCTTTGGGAAGGATGCTAAAGACACTTCCACTGAGCTTGGCTTGGTAGAATTAAAGTACATGTGCAGTTGTGTGCAAAGGAGAATAGAGGGAGATCACACACACACACACACACACACACACACACACACACACTCATGCATGTTCACACATGTGCACACAGGTTACTGCATTAGTTGCCTGCAATGACTTACTTGTTTTTGGTCTTAGACAGTACTTCTGTACAATCTATCCTGGACATACCAGACCAGGGATGACTTGAAGACAGTCTCGAAGGGAAGGACCGACCAGTGATCTAAGCTGTGGTGGCCCTGAGGTCCCATGTCTGGGTGAGAATTACGAAGCAAACTCTCTTGGGTCCAGTCAGAAATAGAGTCTGTGCCCAAGATGACATGTATGTTTCAAGGTAGAAACAGAAAGAATGTGTAATCTCTGTGGTGGAGTTGCCCTAAATCCTAATCTCAACCAGGGCAGATTAGATGCCTACACAAGTCGCCCCACTAACCTAAAACCCCTGACTTTTCTTCTCCTCAATCTTTCCTATCACTCCTTGCCCAGTTCCCACTTTGTGACATCAGATTCCTGCCATCATTGTTAATTCTGTGCTTCGGTTTTGCCTTCAGCTCTGAGGGTCCAGACCAGGCATCGAGTCAGCAGGGCACACAGCCCACTTTTACGGTGGATACTGGTTAATTGTGTTCCTGGAATCTGGAACTTCTCTTTCCAGCACAAGAATCCCTGTGTCTAGTCCTTGTCATATTGTCTATTCTGAGTCTCTGGCAGTCTGGTCCCTTCTACTTGTAAGTGAGAAGATGGGGGCATGGTTTCCTAGTGTGAGGGCTGTGGCCTATATATCATAGCCACAGAGGCATATGCATATATCATAAACTCAGCAAATGGCCAAGCTAAGATTTACGAATGTCACTGTGTGAGATTGGGTGTGCGATGTGGGTATATGTATATATGGTAAGTGTCTCTGTGTTCACATGTGTATGTACATGGGTATATGTGTGGAGGTATGTATGTGCATCTTTGTATGTGTGTATATATATGTGTATGTGTGGGGGCATGTGTGTATGCATATGTGTGTGCATGTATGTGTGGGGGCATGTGTGTATGCATATGTGTGTGCATGTATGTGTGGG
>NC_034591.1:158137457-158144441 GCF_900095145.1 Mus pahari
TGTGTATGTGTCTGTCTATCTGCCTGTCTGTTGTTCTGTCTGATGTTCTGTCTGTCGTCTGCCTGATTTGTCTGAATGGTCAGGGGTAGGAGATTATTGCCTGGGGGCACGGGCAACTTGTTAGTAGCCCCATCACCATCAGACTTAGGCCCACAGACAGAGGTGCTGCCTCAAAAAGGCTTTCCTCTTCACGAAGAGATGCTGCGGTTCCCAGTCTTGTGCATGTCTTCCATGGGTAACCATAGCTACTGTGAGTTAATGAGTGAGATTCCATCCTCCAACCCTGTGTTCTTCATACCTTCTTAGGAAAGCTTCCTGACCCTTGATATGGTGACCCAGGTAGGGTCAAATAGGCCACTGTAGATAGGAATAACAATTCCTATCTCCTTGACCCATTGTGAGCCTCTGTACTGACCAGTGCTGCCAATCCCTGCAGTTAGAAGCTGTTCAGACAAAGGCTCAGAGCAGCAGGGATCTGCGGTTTCCACAAGCTCACCTAGAAGGCAGTTTAGTGTGGATGCTGGGAAGTCCGACTTAGACCCTCACGCTAGCTAAACAAACGCTCTTAACTCTGAGTCATCTCCCAGCCTCCACTGTATGTAATTTTCATATCAAAGAAGGAGATTATAAACAAATGAATTTAGTAATGAAAACATTCAAAATATTTATAAAAGAACATTACATATACCACTTGCCCACTTACCCAAATTAACGAACATCTGAATCTTCTAGTTTTTTCTCTAAGAGTCGTACGTTATAGAACACACTCAAAGCCAAGTGTGATCATCTACTTTCTCAGCCCAGTGCTCCCTGTTTGCTCCTCAACTGCGCCATGACTTCTAACAGTTTTAGTACTGTGCTCAGTGTGTAACTCTGCTCTTTCACCCAGTGCTATGTTGTGAAATCTATTCTGATTGATAGACGCAGTTCCAGCACGTGCAGTGCAGGTATCTCTCTCTCTGTCTGTCTTTTCATCAATAGATGTTCCTGCAGTGAGCAGCCTTGGGGTTGGAATGTGAAATATCCCCATAGGCTTACATGTTGAATGTCTGCTTTCCCGGGTGGCGGTTCTTTGTGAGGAGGCTGTGGAAACTTTAGGAGGTGGAGCCTACCTAAAGGCAGCAGGTAGCAAGGGAATGTTGTCCTTAGGGGCTGTGTCTTGTCTTGATCTTCCTTTCTCTGCTTCCTATCTTCTGTAAGGTCAGCAGCTCCCTCCATGTCTCTGGCTGCCGTGAGGCTCTGCCTTAGTTGGGCCCAGAGGCATGGAGTCACGTGACTATGAGTCAAAACAAATGGTTTCTCTTTGAAGTTGGTTTGTTGCAAGATGAGAAAAAAAATATTCATACAACTGCTTACTTTGACTATTGGCTTCTTACCTGTTGCTTGTCTGACACCTTCATCCTTAGTTCTGAATTGATTTGTCAGTTATTGAGGTCAGCAGCCAGGTAAGCTCCTCCCCACAGTTACCTGGCAACAGCCAGGTAGGCTTGGCCCAGTATAAAAGGGGCTGTTTGGCCCCTCCTCTCTCTCTCTTATGCTCTTGCCTCTCTCTTGTCTCTTACCCCCTTGTTCCCCGTTCCCCCCACCACCACCATGAGGTCATGGCCAGCCTCCACTTCTCTACTCTCTTCTTCTCTCTGCCTTTCTCTGCCTCTACTACTCCCTCAACTCCCCTCCCCATGCCCTAAATAAACTCTATTCTATAGTATACCATTGTAGTCCTGTGGCTGGTCCCTCAGGGGGAAGGGATGCTCTAGCATGGGCCTGTCGGAGCCCCACACCCCCACACCCCGCCAGAACATATTCTTCTTACAGCTTTTTCTCTTTTTATGATCACAACAGTTTGAATGAGAACGGCTCCCATAGGCTCATATATTTGAATGTTTGGTTCTCAGTGGGTGGCTTGTTTGAGGATTCAAAGCCCATGCCAGGCCCAGTCTCTCTCGGTCTCTTTCTCTCTGTCTCTGTCTATCTCTATTTATCTCTGTCTGTCTCCCTCTGCCAGAAGAGTGTGAATCAGACTTGAGCTCTCAGCTCCTGCTCCAGAGTCCTGTTCTGTGGTGATAACAGATGAATCTTCGATGCAAGCAAGCTTCCAATCGAATGTTTCCTCTTATAAACGGCTGTGGTCCTGGTGGTTTTTCAAGCAAATGAACACACTAAGATAGTCATTTACACAAGGGCCACTGTTTTATGACCCTTTATAACCCAAATCCTCCAGTTTGTGTCCCTACGGTATACACCCAGCAAAACAGCTTCTATTGAATTAAACAGGCAAGGAGACACCAAGGTACATACTAACCCAGTGCACCGCATGTGAGTTGTACATTGCTCTTCCCTAGTCACTGGCCCTAACATTTGTTTAAATGGAGGCCACAGAGTGAACTCAAAGGTGCTGTGGATATAACAGCTGTAGTACAACTCTTCTAGGTTCCCACAGCCAACTTTTAAAAAGTCTGGCGTCTTGTATGGCACAAGGATTTAGCTATTCCTCCTTAACTGTACAAAGAGGAAACTTAGAGCAAGCAAGGCAACTTAGTGAACTGTCCGAACTCCGAACTCCGAACTCCGAAGCATGTAGCTCCCTTCGCATATCCCTTTCCGTTTGAAGACGAGATGGTTCCTGAGCTGTGTGCTTAAAGGAAGCTGTACAGCAGGTGTGGGAGGTGTATACTCAGGGCGACAGGATGGTCTCTGTTCCAAAGAGGAGATATTATACAGACTAGACAGGTCGAGGAGGAGCTGACTGGAGAAGGAAGCACATAAGAAGGCTCTTCCAGGCAGTGGGCACACCGTAGGCAGCCAGAGGTAGTTCGGAAGCCTCACATTAAGGAGTGGGCAGAGCTGAGGGGCTTCTCTCTGGTTCTACAGCCTTGTCCTGATGCTTGCTTGAAGGAAGGAGGAGGTGAGGAGACACTTCTACAAGCTGGTTTGTGTAGCAGAATCTAAAACCTGTTTACAGTGGCCATGGGGGCATTCCAAAGGTGTTTACATAGACTAGTGGACTGATGACGGAGACCGCATCTGATTTCTTGGTAACCCTACGCGACAATACTGAGTTACATGACAGACAATATAGTCAGAGGTGATTTCTTGGGGAATTTGACAGAATTCTTTCCCGTTTAATAAACACTGAGGACCTACTATTTTGACTCCATCAAGAATGCTTCAAGTCAATTCAACTTTTTTTTTTTTTGATTTTTTGAGACAGGGTTTCTCTGTATAGCCTTGGCTGTCTTGGAACTCACTTTGTAGACCAGGCTGGCCTCGAACTCAGAAATCAGCTTGCCTCTCCCTCCCAAGTGCTGGGATTAAAGGCGTGCGCCACCATGCCCAGCTATTCAACTTCTAATAATGAAAAAATGGTAGCATTTTCTGTACATAGGATCACATCCTCACAGAGGGACGTTCATTTAATTGTATCCTTTCTGTTTGTTTTAAAAATAGAAGGGGGATATCCTTTGAAATGTAAATGAATAAAATGATTAGAAAATATTTTTATCATGTAGATGAAGTTTCATCCTATTTGTCCTTAAACTTTTTGTTACAGACCGATGTTTAATCTTATCAAAAGTATTTCCTATATTTATTGAAATGATAATGTGAGCCATTTCCATTTTATCCTAGTGTGGTGGTGATGGTGGTGGTGATGACGATGATGATGATGACAGGGACAGCAATGATGGTGAGGACACACTGAACCAACCTGGCATTTCTGGGCTAAATCTGCTCTGTGGTGGAACGTAGCTCTTATACATGTTCCTACATTTAGTTTCGTAGTTTTGTCTTATCAGTTTTTACTTAAGTGTAGTGTTAATTCTTACTTAAAATTAAAACATTTTTCAGAAGCAGTTTAATCCTGGGCTTTCTTTGAGGGCAGTGTTTATCATGTCCACCACTGGCTGATTCATTCAGTACAGCTCTGTGCAGCATTTTTATTTCCCCACCAGTCAATTTCAATAATTTGCTACTTCCTGAGGAGTTATCCATGTCAATTTTATCATCTCATTTGTTAGTTTATGATTGCTTGTGATGTTTACTTTCAATTTTGTCCCAGAAAGATTAGTTGTAACCTAAACCTTTCTTAAAAAATTAATCTCAAAATTATTTTAATTTTGGTAAAAGAATGGGGCCATTGTCTTCTGATTGTTTTTATAGTTTCATGAGATAATTTCTATGTCTTTCTATCCTGGTTTTATACAAGTTCCATGTATTATTGAAAATAAAGAAATTATGTTTAAAAATATTTCAGCTTATAATCTCCAATTTTGTGAATTCCCTGCATTCTCTTTAGAAGTATTGAGTAGGTTGGTTGTGTATTTTATAGCTTATTAATTTCTTACCCTTCTAATATGTTAATGAGAAAAATATATAAACATTGAGCACAAAACATGTAACTCATTAATTCTGAAATCACTTATGATTTTTGAGATCTATAAATGCATTTTGCAATCAGTTGACTTTTCTGTCTCCTACGCTGTTCTTTGCATTGTTATTGAATCTTTCTAGTTAACAGAATTAGTGTTCATTTTTTCCCTCTCTATTGATCAATATGTTAAATATCAAGTCTAATTGTCTCTTTCTGTTGCAATATTTCAATTTTAATTTTCACACTTGACCAAAAGGTTTAAAATTAATCCATGGCTTTCCCTTCTTTCTAATCAGTACAAAGAAACTTTAAGTGAGTTGTAGTGTATCCTACCCCTGTCTAGGTATTTAATTTACAAGCTTAAGTCAATATGATTATAATGGTCTCACAAAGATTTATACAATTTAAATGGTAAGTTCATATTTAATTTACTGAATGTATCTTTCTTCTTAATATTTATTAATTTTGATATTTTTCATTTGTTTTAATTTCATTTTTAGATAATGGAATTGACACTTATTTCTGTAACTGATTGTTTTTTATATAACTTTATGAAAATAGTTGTGCTTCATACTCACTTAGTTTAGCAGGGTATGAAATCTTAGGTTGAGGATTATGCTCTCTTGACTGATATTCTTTTGATTTGAAGTTTTGGGAAAAATCTGTCTTTAGTTTAATTGTTTTTATGTATCTAATTCAAATTATGGTACTTATCCTTTTGATTGTGTTCTCTGTCTTTAAGTTTTGTCAGTTTGTTACACTGTATCTAGAATTATCTAGACCAATTCCCTGAAGCAGATTTGGGGGTAAAGTTTTGTATGGTGGTAGTCTGTCATCTTTCATCTATTTTACAGACATCCCCTGGGGACTAGGGCAAAGAATAGGGTGCAAACTAAATAAATCTGTGACTCCCAATTAGGCTTCAGAGAGGATAGTTTATTTATTAATGTTTAATTTATGTATTTTATTTAATACATCTTGATAATGATACTCCCCTTCCCCAACTCTTTCTGGAGCCTCCTTATCAACCCAACTTCAAATTCTATATCTAAAAAGGAAAAAAAACCAAAAAAAACCAAACAAAAAAATAACAATCAAATAAACAAAAACTCCAAATACACACACTCAAACAAACAAAAGACAAAAAAAATTTGCCAAACCAAAACAACAATGAGACAAAAAGTCCACCCAAACCCATGGATTCTGTTTGATGTTAGCCGACAATTCCTGGGTAAGGTCTTGCTTTGGTATGGTTGATGATAGACTTGTTGAGACTCCACTGAAGAAAACTGATTTCCCCTTGCCAACAGGTGTTGATTGTAGTTAGCTTCTTGGCTAGGGGTGGGAGCTCATTTCCACTTTCTCCAGAGAGGGTTTGGTGTCAGCCTCACAGGATAATGTTTGTCTTGGTTGGAGTCAGTGACTCCTGGGCCAGTTAGAGATCAGGGCAGAGATGAAACTATCCATGCCTAAGCTGCTGGTGGGTTAAGGACTGGGCATCCACGGACAGATGGTGAGCTTCTAAGTACCTAGTTCTTTATGGACAATGGCCATTAGGTGTCACACGGAAGCGCAGAGCAAGGTTTTTGTTTGTTTGTTTGTTTTTCGAGACAGGGTTTCTCTGTATAGCCCTGGCTGTCCTGGAACTCACTTTGTAGACCAGGCTGCCCTTGAACTCTCTGCCTCTGCCTCCCGAGCGCTGGGATTAAAGGCGTGCACCACCACGCCCGGGCACAGAGTAAGTTTTGCAATCTGAAGTGAAGCCATACGTGGAGGCTACTATGGGGGATGAGGTTGGGAAGAAGGGAAGGAAGTGGGAGCAGATGATCACAGTTTTGCCTATAGATAGTTATTTTGGTTGGTTCGGAGTGCACACTCCGTGAGACGCTGGGCCCATCACGTTTTAAAATGGCTTTACTTGTACATGCTCTGCCTTTTATACCATCCAGAGATTTAACATTAATCATTTCTTCCTTTTGTCTTCAGCCTGGGGATCAAATGCAGGGACTTGTCCACGTCGGACAAGTACTCGGTGACCAAGCAGCATCCCAAGTCTGTTGTCACTTCCATCTAATCTGCTTTTTAGTATCTGATTTTTTTTCCTGTTTTCTTTTCCTTCTACTAGAACTTTGACCATAATTATTTTGATATAGCTTAATTCTCTCATAATCTCTAATTTAGATATATACATTTACGAATGTAGGCATGTTTCCAAAAATGTTTCAGATCTATTTTATTTTTATTTTATGTGTTTGAGTATTTTTCTGACACGTATGTCAGTGTCCTATGTGCATGTCTGGTGCCCACAGGGGCCAGAAGAGGGCACTAGGTCCCCTAGATATGGTGTTACAAATGGTTGTTGGCTGTCATGTTGGTCCTGGGAACTGAACCCACGTTCTCTGAAGAACAGCCAGTGCTTTTAGCAGGAGCCATCTCTCTAGAGATTCCCACATATGCTTTTAAAAATATTTGATAATGAAGTCATCAAGTGTAAGATTGTGTGTGTGAGCAGGGGAGAAGGAGAAGCACTGAGACAGAGAGGGCAATCTTCTCACAGATGATCCCTGGGCTCAGTGTGTGTGTGTGTGTGTGTGTGTGTGTGTGTGTGTGTGTGT
>NC_034591.1:158145366-158153127 GCF_900095145.1 Mus pahari
TCCTCCTCCTCCTCCTCCTCCTCCTCCTCCTCTTCTCCTCCTCTCCTTTCTTCCTCATTTTCCTCCTCTGCCCCTTTCCTCCTCCTGCTCCTATTCCATTCTCATTCTCTTCTTCTTTACCCATCAGATAGTTTTGTGCCCATATTCTTTTGATGTGCTACCTTCCACGATAGTGTGGTTGACCTACCAGGGGCTATGCCCTTAAGGTAGCTCTCCTTCTCTTAGCCACTGTCACTTGCCGATGCCTCCTTTTCTGGGCTGGGATGTTGTAGTACCCACCTGCCCTCTGTGTTGGGCTTTGCCATGCTCAAGCTTGTGCAGAGCTTCTGTTCTAGGAGCAGGCAGCTTCTCTGCCGTGCCCAGAAAGTACTGTCCCCTTGGAGGCACCCACCATCTGGCTTTGTATTTTAAAAAATAAAAAGGGGGCTGGGGAAACGGCTAAGAAATTAAAAGCAGTGGCTGCTCTTCCAGAGGACCCAGGGTTGAATTCCCAGCACCTGCTTGGTGGCTTGCAACTGTCTGTACCTCCAGCCCCAAAAGATCTGGTGCCCCCTTTCTGTCTCTTCAGGTACTGCATTCATGTGGTGCATAGACATATTTGCAGGTAAAAATAGCCATACATATAAAATAAAAATATTTTTGGCAATTGCATTTAGATATGCAATAAATATTATATCCTCTCATTCAATTATCCCACTTGCCACCACAACTCCTCCCCTTCCCAACTTTGTGTTAATTTAATTTTTAAAATAATTCACTAAGTCCACTTCATGTGTGTCTATATGCACAGATATGGGCCGCCCACTGGAGTATGGTCAGCTTACCAGTAGTCTCCTCCCCACAGCATTCACCAGCTATACTTCTCAGTTACAGGTAGAATCCTACTAGCTCCTCTCCCATCAGTGCTGAAGGTTTGATTGGCATGATCTTCTGCAAGCCTTGTGTGTGCAAACACAGATGCTGTGAGTTCATGAGTGCACTACCCATGTCAGATCCAGAAGACATTATGTCATAGCATTTCTTCCTGCCATTGGGTTACAGATTAAACAATGTGCTCAGGGCGGGGTAAGAAGGGAGTCATCACGCTCCTGTTGCCTACAGTCTGGTCTTTCTTTGACTAATGGTCATATCATGTTTCTCATAAGTAAGCATGCACAAATGTTACCAACATGTTATTCTAAAGGGTTATATGTGTATAGATACTTGTATTTTCTGAAATGGTGATTATAACGATCTGAAAATCCCAATGATTTGGGGTACCTGTGTAAGAAGAGGAACTGATTTTCATGAGCAGTTGGGTCATTGGATCTGAACAGACAGGAATATTGTGTTAAATGAATAAACCACTATTGTACCTGAGATTTTATGTTTCTTACACGACATGGCCCTTGATTAACTTAACTGGAAATACCATCAACAACTGACTGACCAAATTTAAGCCCCGGATATTGGTTATAATTAATCAGTTACATGAGTATTTTAGACCCTGGACTGTATGATCTTTATGCTTAAATATGTGTGCATTGAGATATCACTGCTCATTTTTAAAGAAGAGACTCAGATAAAATCATAAGTCTGCTAAAGATCAAAAGAGGTGCAAGGATCAGTGTGGTCCCAAGCCACGTGTCTGCACTGGCTCCTAATGAGGAAGTCAAAAAAGTGGGCAGCCATTTTAACAATCAGGAGAAAGTTTTAGGTAAATGTCTCCTTATGAATCTGAAAGGGCTTTATCTTAGGAGACTAGGACTTGTTCAAGTACTGGAAAGCCCAGAAGTGTAGATTCTGAGTACAACTCAGTCTATTTCACAGAGCAATCATCAAAAACTGGCCCCACCTGCAGGGAGCCACAGCTGGGTTGTGCTGAGCCTGTGCTGAACCATGACCCATCTGGAACTGTGGGTCCAGATGACAATTTTTAGATGTGATTCATGGAAAGGAGTGTATCCACATACATGACTTCATCATCTTAGTCTTTCCAGAAAACTGGCTGCCCACCATGCTTCTTGATACCAGGGGGGAGTATACTGGCTGAAACTACAGGAGCCAAACTCCAGGTTTGTCAAAGTATCCTGTGAAAATGATGAAATGGTTAGTTTTACCCTTCCGTTCACCTTTTTCAAGTATTTCGTTACCATATTTGATATTGACAAACAAACCCTCAGTTCTATCCTGAACCCCAGCTGCTAAGGAATATAGCAAATGTGATATTTTAAGAACTTCACGACTTCTGTGGTCCAGACAGTAGGTGAAGTTGAATGAAGGTGGAGCAGACACTGTCACACTCACTTCATAGGGTCAATGATGAAAAGGCTCACAAGCGGTCTTCCTCTCAGGGATCAGAATTACAACAACAGACCCATCAGAGACAATAAGCAAACATTCCTGGGAATAGATTAGGGAAAAAAAGACTTTCCATGAGAATTTTCTTGGGAACCTTCAAATCTCCACCTCTGAGGTGGGGACTCATTTGACCAGAGCCAGGTTAGAAGTGAACCCTGCGAATCATGTGATCCCCTATGATCTATGAGACACTTTCTTATTGGAACCAATGGAATTGAAACTTTATTCATACTAGGTCATAATTCTAATTAAAACTGAAGTACAGGAAACATCCAAAACCAATTTCCAGTCGGTACTATTTATAGTACTATTGAGTAAGACTGTATAAGATACCCCACACGCAAAATTCAAAATCTCCACTAGACACTAGCAATCAGGACAGTTTCTTTTCCCGAGGAATTGTACCATCAACTTCTTCTTCTTTTCCCCGTGCTGTTTGTCATTAGTCTAAGCACATCTTCAGGAGGTAACTGAATCCTGTCAGGTATTTTTACGGGCCAAGAGAGTTTGGAAAGCCATGTCCCGTTTGCTGCCCCTGATTAGAGTTGGTCTTCATTTTTCAGCATCCCAGGCACGTGGCCACCGCCTGTGTTCCTGTCCGTGGCTTCTGCTGTGGAATTACCATCTCATGTTTTGGGGGAGGAAACATGATAGTAAAGGCAGGAAGGAACAGTTTATGAATAAGCAATCTACAGAATCTTTGAGCTGACGAGATCTGAGTGGCCGAGAGAGGAGTGGGGGAAGACGTACCAAAGATTTCTTTCCCTCCAGACCCTCCCCCCCCATTGGATTATGTGGCTTCTTGAAAGTTGCGTAATATAAATCATTTTACCACGAGAAGACCGGGTTTTAGTCTTGCAAACCCCAAAGATTTACTTCATTCTTTTCTTTCTTTCTTGGAGATCTGCACCAGTTCTGGCCAAGAGAGTATCTCATGTCACCTAATGCAACAAATGGATTCTGGAGCGTCCAGGGCAGTATCCACAATGTTGGCAGATGCAGGCTTCCTGTCCCCTGCCAACCACCATCAGCATTATTTCTGGGTGGATCTGGGTTTGAACGGTGCAGAGTTTCCATTACATCGTCCTAATTGTCAAACGAGGAAAGGGGGGTTGTTTCTATAATTTTGGAAAACAGATCTCTGGTTGTACCCGTTGCCATAACATCCAACTGAAGTCCTCCTTCTCCGAGTTGGTTTGGCCTCAGTGTAGCCTGGTAGCAAGGAGGCCTCAGGAAGACAGAGCTATCTGCCGTCCACAGTATGAATGGAGCAGTTCACATTGCTGTGCGTGGATATAGAGGTTAAACCCAAACACATGCAAAAGTCATGCTGGAAGCACTTCGGAACAGCTGGGCCAGATGAATGACTCGATTGGATGCCACGAGGAACAAATTAAACAACTGACTAGAGACCGGGCCGCTCCTGTGACAGACACTTTAATCAGGAAGTCAAAAGCTGATTGACAAGATGAAAAGCTAGATGACATGAGAAATGGAAGCAGAAGGAACAACACAAGAAAAGGGCACCCCGGGTCAGCTCGCTGACAAAAGTAATCAAGGACGACAGCCCATAATCCAATCTCCGAGCGTTTGGCATGGTGTTAGTTATGAGAGCCTGCAGCCAAGAGGAAAGAAAACTATTATTAAGCAAAGAAATTATCTGGCTTTCTAGAACTTACTATTACATGTTCACTGCAGGATTTCGTTTTTCCTATTTCTTTTTTTTTTTTTTTTGAAACAGGCATTAATAGCTTTTGTTGAGTTTCACAAGACCGATTAAAAATTGTGGCCATATCTAGATGTGAATCCCTAGGAAAAAAATGTTATACTGTTTGTGATTCACAGTTAAAATAGGTAATTCAGACACTGATTGCCTCAAATTGCAAAGTACAGAACGTTTCTGTGTCCTGCTCTTCAAGGCAGAGGAAGACGAGGTAGCGATGACCAAGAGGAGGCCCACTGGATTCCGCGGGATTCCACTGCTGGAGGATCAGACTGGGCTTTGCGACCGATAGAAGTCCACCAGAGTTACTTGGATTATTTTCCTTGTACTTCACCCTCTTACTTGCAGTGCAGTCAGTGTATTTGTAGCTGAAGTGTCTGAAGAGCAACACAGTAATGATAAGCTTAAAAAAAAAAGCCATAAAAGTTGGTCATTTGTGGAACAAACATGAGAGTTGATGCCACACGGCTGAGGCAGAAATTGTACTTTTACTCCAATGGTGGATCATTTACCAGATGAAGGCCCAGAAAAACGAGCACCTTGGCAGAGGGTTTAGACACTGACTTCATACCTTTTCAACAAACTCATATGCCCTGCGGAAAAATAAAAAAAGCTTACGGGAAATATCTAAAGACCAGTTGACACTGTCTCCGTGGGAGTCCTGTATGGAAGCTAAACCCACGTCTCCGGAGAGAAGAAAAGAGGTTTGAATTCATTGTCTTAGTCTACTGGTTTTCCAACTGTGTTTCAAATCTCTGGGGGGCTTGAAAGAAGACTGTGGTCACAGAGGACATGTTTCATTTGTATCTGCTCCATTACCTTCAAGTCCTAAAGGGATTGGAGTTCTGGGGCATTAAAAACATTGTCAAAAGGTTTCCTGGCCTCAAAAGTGTGTAAAAAAAAAAAAAAAAACCAACCCTTTAATGATAATACTCTTAGGTTAGTATGCTACTGTTTGTCTGAACATATTCAGCTGAAGGGGACAGGGGATGTGGGGGGAGCTGACATACTTACTTAGATAAAGTACCTTGTGGAAAGCCAAACTGGAAATGTATATACCCTATAGAGTTTTAAGTCATTGCTAATTTATTTATTTTTCATGATTTTCTCAGGATCCCCAGTGCACATCTGATAGCTTGAATCTCACTTCTGCCATTTAATAAAACTGGCTTGGGTCACTACTCTGCAGAGGAACACCTTCTTCTTGTCCCTGCCTTGGTGGACATATGTCGATGCTCTATACCACCAGGTTAGTCACCGACAAGGCTTCTTGTTATGCTCTGAGCACAAAGATGGCCCTGTAAAACATCTTAAAGGAAGGTATGGGAATCCCAGCAGACCCTCAGTGCCTAGAGCCACATGACATCCAATGCAGATGAATAAAAGATGTGTCCACAGGGTGTCTATTCAGGGCACACCACACACTGCTTGAAGATCTGACCTGTCATCCATCCTCCTTGGCTGTAAAAGGGAGTTGCTTATATTAACCTAGAATATCCCCAGCTGACCTTGCTGTGTGGATCTGCTTTTCCTTAGATCCACAAACTGTGATCCTGTGTTGCTCCCCTTGGAAACCCGCGAGGTTCCGTGTCTCTATACTCTCTCCCAGCCACTTTCCCTTAATTCTGCTGGTTTACTCTCCAGCCTATAGTCTTTATTCATCTTGATATTGTGTAACTAGGCCCTGCCGTCTTATGAGACAGTCTTCTGGCTGTCTCAAGGGCTGGGGACAGGGTGCGATGCACGTAGGTGGCAAGGTAGAAGGATGTGACAGATGGAGGAGGTTGCACCAGCCATGCCGGTATTTTGTCATTACTAATTTGACATTTTCTCCAAGTATCGGCTGATGAGAGAGGATTTCATTTTTAAAATAGTGCAGAAAGCACGAAACATTCAGGGGAGAAAAAAATGCGCATCCACGCGCACACACACACACACACACACACACACACACACACACACACACACACGTATGTGCGCCATGACAAGAATACAGTGTCAGGCCTGACTAGTTTACTTGACCTAGGGTATATGATTTAGAGCATGTATGTGGAAAGTGTGTTGGATAACACACGTACGTGTGCCATGACACAGAATACAGTGTCAGACCCGACTATTTAGTTTACTTGACCTAGGGTACATGATTTGGAGCATGTATGTGGAAAGTGTGTTGGATAACGGCTGTGCTGAGATCTTTGACCCTCCCTTGCTGCTCATCTTTACAATCTGCCAGAAACAAAGACTTATTGTTTTCCTTTTTATAAAACATACTTGGATTTTGTTTCCATCTCTTTTCTACCAACACAGCCCCAGCCCCAGCCCCAGATTTTATGTGATGTACCATGGAAGGACTGGAGCAGAAGCACAGGGTATGGAGGGATGGCGGCACCTTCTGGACCATGCATTTAAAAATAAAAACAACACATCATTTGAAAGGAACATGGGTGTGAAACCCTGACAAAGTTTTCTTTTTTCCATTTCATGACTATTTCAATGCCCCTTTAAAAAACTTATCAAATATAAAATGTCAAACTTTTGTTCAATGCCTGAATTTTCTAGTGCCATAAACACACATCATGAGTTAATTGGGTAAGCTGTTACTGTGTGGTATTATAGTAATATACATCACAACTCGGTAATTATATTTATGTATATGTATATAATAGAAGAATTATCTACATGTCTGTATAGCTGTCATCTATGTATCATTTGTTGCCTATCATGTATCATCTTTCTAACATCTTTGTATTTACACATCTAACACCTATTATTTATTTATTTATCTAATCTATATATTTATGTGTCTACTATCTAATTTATCACCTTTTCAGCATCTGTATATGCTTATCTATCTTCTCTCTCTCTCTCTCTCTCTCTCTCTCTCTCTCTCTCTCTCTCCACCTATCATTTATTTCACTCTTGACCTACCTATCTATAATGAAGCGGTTACACATAGCTGACAAATTGTAAGGATTAATTGTCAAGGGAAGATCAAAAAATAACATGGCTGGGTATGATGATATATGCCATTAATTCTAGCACGTGGAAAGGAAAGGCAGGTGAATCTCAGTGAGTTCCAGCCCAGCCAAGGCTACATTGTGAGACAAACAATAATAAAAATCCAAACAAATAAACAAAAACAAGGTAGATAACAACCAGATTGACCTTTGACTTACACACACACACACACACATGAAGACACATGCTTGAACATCTGAACATACTCATGCATTTAGTCACTCATGACCCACACCCTTTTACTGGATTGCAGTGGTGACATGTGAGTGGGGGGCCATTTAAACTTCCCAACCCAGTGACCACCCATCGTGAGTTGGTATATAAATCCATCATGGAGACATCACAGACATCCTACAGGAAATAAAGTGTCATTGTTTACTTGATGAGGTTTGGGTATGCGTGTTTCAGCCCACAGACAGTTAATCAAAGTGAGACTGAGCCAGGGAAGTGATCTGTAGGGATGATGGTCCAAAACTCTAGAGTGGAGAGTGATTCAATTGGTACATACCCAGAGAAGCAGAGATGGGAGGTGACAGAAGATCAAGGAGAAGTCCATGTCAGAGGTAACAGCAGGGACACTCCGTGAACATTGACTGACTCTTTATACCTGTGTGGAATTATGTGGAGAGAGAGAGAGAGAGAGAGAGAGAGAGAGAGAGAGAGAGAGAGAGAGAGAGAGA
>NC_034591.1:158153437-158155849 GCF_900095145.1 Mus pahari
GAGGAGAGAGGAGAGAGGAGAGAGGAGAGAGGAGAGAGGAGAGAGAGGAGAGAGGAGAGAGAGGAGAGAGAGATATAAGCAAAAGGAAGGACTTTGCAGTTTGCAAGAAGAATTGAGAGAAGATATAGATGGTCTAGTATATACTGGGATGGAAAAGATAAAAAAATATTTTAAAGAGTAGGCAAAATAAAGTGTCACCACAGGGGACATGGGGAAAAGGATGCGGTCAAGAGCCTCTCCTAAGGTCTGAGGGCCCACAAAGCCTCAGAGGCTGTGATCGCCAACGGTGACTGAGATGGCAACAGACCCCTGATGACTGAAATAAACAGGATCGCCGCACTACATGAGGATTTGATATGAACATTCTAGAGAAAAATAATATGTAATCATACACACTATGAATGCTAGCAAGCATGGGACAGGGCATGGTGGTCCCTTAGTTTCTCAACTACTCAACCCCTCCAGAACTAATGATGGCAGCCACAGTGCAGAGGCAAAGGCCAAAAGGCAGTTCAATGACATCAGCCTGAGTCACCAGTGGCTCAGGTTTCCTTTCCAGTTGCTGTGACAAAATGCCCTAACAAAAAGAACTTACCACCCAGGGGCTGTGAGTCCACCATAGCAGGGAAGTTATAAGCAGCAAGCGCTGAAGCAACCAGTGACACCCACAGGCAAGAGCAGAGAGACTGGTGGAGGGCACGCCTACTCTGCAGTCCTTTTTCTCAAAGCCTGTACAGTCCAGCCCCAGCCCCAGTCCCAGCCCCAGCCCCAGCCCCAGCCCCAGCCCCAGCCCCAGCCCCAGCCCCAGGGAATGAAACCACCCACTTTCAAGCTTAGTCTTCTCACATCGATCACTATCATCAAGTCAGTCTCTCCCAGATACACCCACAGGACAGTCTGACCTAAAAAACACCTCATTGAGACTCTCTTCCCAGGTGACTGTATAGTGTGTCAAGTTCATAATAACTATCATGTTGCTTTTTCTATTGAGAAGACTGATCTTCAATTAGTAAGACCACCCTAAACTAACACTTGACCTCATAGGACAAACTTGCCCCCTAAACTTTATCACTGTTATTATGTTAATTTTAAAATTGGCGCAGAAATACATGATTAAAAGCAAATTCTAGGTTCAGGGTCATGGCCCAATGAGTTAGAATGTTTCTTTTGTGAGCATTAAGGCCTGAGTTCCAATCTCTCCTATCATGTGAAAAGGCCAAGCACAGCCAGGCGCCTGTAGCCCCAGCCTTGAGGAGTAGAGGCAGGTGGATGCTGGGAACTTACTGGTCAGACAGCATATTTGAAATGCTAAGCTTGAGGTCCCATGACAGACCTTATCTCAAGGCAGAAGACAATAGAGGAAGACAACAGACATCTTCTGTCTTCTACTGGCCACACACAGGCACACACATCTGTGCTCCCTCACACACAACATACACTTGCACAAAAACACAGAAAAGCAACTTCACACATAGGAGCATGGTTTACTTTTGGAAGTGGGCCAAAAATACAATCACCCCATAGTATTTCTAAACCCTAAATAAGACTTTGTGTGTGAAAGAAGAGCTAGAGGAGAGGTATGTGAGCCTAGATAGGCCTTAGGATTCCAACAGTGAAGGGATTTAGAGCCAATCATTAAGTTTTACCAGCAAAATGTATGGCTGTTCACAGTAAATACTATAAGAGCTGAAAGTAACCTTACATTTATTCAATTCTCAAAGTTTGTTTTTCAAAGATGTTGAAGATGATGGATTTCCAGGTGTTCCTGGGTTTCAGAATTATGGGCAGAGCTGTGGAGTAGGCTGTCAGGGTGCAGAGTTGGCCATTGGCATGCCAATGATCTCAGTGGTATTCTGCTGGCCCACTCAGCTGCAGAACTGTGTCCAGTTTTACAAGTTGACAGAAGTAAACCACACGCTCTGTTTTCCATAGTATGCTCCATTTCCCTGGCTTGGTGTTGGTACAGCTGGGGTAGAAAGCTCAGCTCACCATTGAACACATGCATAACCCTTGCTTTGCTGAACTGTGCCAACAGACTGAGAATACCGTCTTGGGTGCAAAGAATGAAACCCTTGACCTCGATTCTCTTCCAGGATTCCCATCTTCTCCTTTCCCATTCTCAAATCCTCACCAGGCTAAAGGATGCTATTGGCTTAAGGTTGCCACTGGATAGTTTCGGTGATGCCAAAGACACTGCTACTAGGACATGCCATTTCTGACTGTTGCTTACAGGATGCTACTGTTGCCATTCTGAATTTGTCTTTAAATGTGGCCTCTGCAGGTGACTCTGAGTGGATTTGGAGATGAATGAGGTTCTGATGTTCATTTCCTCTTAAGTGTTTTAGCAGCCTTCTTTTTACTTCTGCCTCTGCCTTGCTCTGTGTCTTTATGCCTTTCTGTCCATCTACCTCT
>NC_034591.1:158156015-158164908 GCF_900095145.1 Mus pahari
CCCTCCCTTCCCTCCCCTCCCTTCCTCTCCTTTCCCTATCTATCTCTGTGCCTGTCTCTGTATCGCTCTTTCTGCTGTGTCTCTGTGCCTGTCTCTCTCTCTTTTTTATACATATTTTATCTTTTGTTCTTCCTGTTTTTATCTCTGTCTCTCTTTGTATATGCACATATATACACACATGTATAATATGAACAGGTGTATAGCTGTGAAATGAAATGGTCAGACATTTCCTAGGCTGCCTATCTTGCTGTCTCCTGAGCTTATCTTCTCTGTAGAAACTCAAATTCTTCAGGAAATGGGTCAGATGGCAGTCACTCATTACACTCAGCATAATGGTGACTCTCTTTCTAAGTTCCTACCTGTATCTACTGCCCTGAAGTCTCACACAGAGGTCTAGACAAGGGTGGACCAGTGAACCAGCAGAATTCCACACGCTCAAAATCATATTCTTGTCTTAATCTGGATTTGATGACAGCCAGTTAGACCATAGACATATGTTTACAGGTTCCTTAGCCCTTGGGAAGTTTTCAGAATATGCTGTAACCCTCAAGGACTTCACCTACTTGGCTGAAAGTAGCCATATTTGAACCATAACCTGATGCTCAAGCCTGCTCTCTGTGTTAGTTTGATTTCTGTTCCTAAAACAGCATGTTAGAGATTGAGTAATTATGAAGAACTGAAATTATGAAGGCTGAGTGACATGGGCATGTAGTACGGGTACCAGCAAAGGGTTTTCTGTGTGTCATGACATGCCAAGCATCACATGACAAGGAAATGTGTGTACCCATGGAAATGGGGCTAGACTTGTTTTGTTAGGGATATGCTGCTATGACAACTTCACTCTTGTCATAATAGCCTTACTGTATCCACAAGACCAGCCCGCTGTGGCAGGGCTCACAACTTTTAAAGGCTTTGCCCTTATTGCTCTTGCAATGGTAATTGCATTTCAAGGTGAGCTTGGAGAAACCTCTTGCATTATACTTGCATGAGTGTTTGGTCAAGAAATGGTATTTTAGCAGTTCTTATTCCATCACGAGATGTCATTAGCTTCTCTTCTCTCTCCAGAAAGACAATGCCTAGAAACAACGAGCAAGCTGTCACAACCTTGTGTTTGTGTCCATGGCTACCCTGTCAATAATTGTGATTTCATAGATATTCATATTGGATCTGTAAGTTTAAACAATATTAAGAGGCATTTGTTCATGTCTAGTTAAGTGTCTCTCTAATAGATCTTTGTTTATGCTAGTATGCTAACCGTGATAGAACTAAGAGCAAAATCAGAAAAGTTCACTGAACAAGACCTGGAAGAAATCCTTTGTGTTGGGTAAAGAAACTTGTGAAGAAACCAATGTCATTTATGTCATATGTTGCAGGTGCCCTTTGGTCCAAAACTTTCTGGAAATATCAGCTATTTATATGAGAATCTGATTTGCAACCAAGTGTATGGTGTAAGACCCTTAAAATTAGCCCCAAACATAAAAAACTACAAAGACACCTATGTATTAAATTTTTACTGTTTTCCCCTGGAAGTGGCTAGTGCCATTGTCTAGTCATGATTTCAGTAACTCAAGAATTTTCAGTTAAGTCTTGTTCAAGTCTTCACTATAGCTCTAGCTGTACCCGGGCATGCTAATGCTGAAGCACGCATGCGCTAGTCTTCACATTCACCATTCTAATCAGAGTGATGGTCTAATCACTTAATTATACATGAAACTACCCGTAATGAGGGTCAAAGGATTTGAACTCTCTTCTCTGGTGTTCAAGGAGTGACAAAAAGTCATAGGAAAGGTTGGATTTCTTTCCGATGGTTACGTATGGCATTCAAACAGCATTAGATGACAGACCAAGAGGAAAACAGTCACAAACACACACAGTTTATAGCCCATAAGGGGATACTTTAATTAAGCTTGTGGGTAGTATTTTTTTGACTGACATGTTTCCTGAAAGCCAGTGTGCCTTTAATGTACATTGCACATGGAATTTATGTTTTAATCTATCTACATATCTGTTCATCTTTCATCCTTTTTCCCATCTGCTCACGTACTTGCACACACACACACATACACACACACACACACACACACACACACACACACACACACACACACCGTCACACCGTTAAAATGTGTAGTGGTATATTTACTGCCATTTAGACTCTTTATGGCTATTCTCTGATAGAGAATGAAATATTTTTATTAGTTCTCTGAGAATTTCTAAGATGTGTTTTCATCATATTCATCCCAATACCTTCCCTTAACTCCTCCTAGATCTGGCCCTTTCTTCCTGCCCTGTAACTACATGTCTCTTTTCTATTATTTCAGTATCTCTTAGATTACCATTGTGCTGTCTGTATGCTCATGTGTGTAGGGCCATCCACTGGGTCATTCCTGAACTACCTAGTATCCTTGAATAAAACCAAATTTATTTCTTCACAATCACCACCTGCCTCTAGTTCCTTGGTCAGGGGAGCTAGAGGTGTGGCAGGGGGTGGGGGAGGCTCATGAATCCCTCGCCAATTCATGCAAGGATGTTGAGTGACTTGATCTTCTGTCGGTGGTATGCCGTAATCACAGCTGTTGTGAGTTTATGAGTGTAGTGGCCCAGGAATGCCCAGAGACACTGTTTAACTCCACTTCATGCCACCTGTGGATCTTACAGTCTCTCTTCCCCTTCTTTTGCGTGGTCCTTGGACCATGAACAGGACAGTGAAGTAGGTACCCCATTTGTGGCTGGGTGCTCTCTGGTGTGCGGTCTTTTTAAGCAGAGTGAATTTAAGGAAGACAGACTTTTCTTCCCTTAATCTGTAATATACAGAATCACCACCATAAGCCATTCAATGTCTAAAAGCCAACCTTCCTAGGGAGGAGACATCATTTTTATGCACTGCTGTTACATGTTGTTAACAACAACTTTCTTTGCCAGGTATTTTGAGCATTTTCTAACTGTATATTTTTTCTCCGTGGCCAGGCCAGCACACTCCACTTTCTAAAGCCTAGGTGAATTAATTAGTCTGAAAGCAAATATGAATTCTAATTTTGGATCTATGGATGAGGTGGATTCTGAGCAGAAACTGTGATGGCCTGTATCTTAACTTATGCTTTTAATAGGCTGCCTGCGAGCCCAAGTTCAGATGCAGTGGCCCTTTGGAGAAACTTAGTTTGAACACCCTGTTTATTCTGTAAAGGTCTTTCAGAAGCTTTAAAAACTGTGGAGATACCCCGCAATTTCCCCGGAGACATGTCTTCATTAGCATTTCAATAATTCAGACTTCTCCTTGATCCTTTGAGATTCTTTAATCTTCAGCATTGAAACACCTAAGACATATACCACAGGATTGTGGATCTTGGTGCTGGCTGTGGTATTTCTTTTGCATGGAGCAGATCTGATCTGATCTAAGACTGGAGATTTTTTCCTGACAATCATGGTTACTAATTTGCTGTAAAATGTATCAATTAAGGATATATATATATATATATATATATATATATATATATATAACTTTGTGTCCCATTCCTACAGGGAATAGAAAATAGTTAATTACATGTCTTCAATAAAATAAATAAATAAATAAATAAATTTGATTATTTTTGGAAGTAGTAAATGCTCATTATAAAGCAATAAAATTTTAAAGCAACATCATAACTTGGAGATAGCATTAACATTTTATGTGTTTTTTCTGATATAGATAAATATACCTACACAGAAAAAAATAGAAATAAGTTTACAGTTAGATTAAGAAGGAAGGATATGCAGAGCGTATATCTTTATCCAACTTGGATGTCATCAGCTTTGGTATCCTAGGAAGGTACAAGCACTTGTACCTAATCAATTATCCCATCTTCCATGTAGAGGGACAAACTTTTAAGTCTCTCTAAGAGTCTGTGCTGAGAGTGGAGAGAAGAGAGGCTACCTCAGAGCAGTCTCTGAGACTCTGGAATCTCTGCTCCAGCCACTTGTCCCATTACCCACTGCTGCTTCTTACTCCGTGTCTCTGTTCCTTGAAGCAGTCTGGAGTGCACCCGGTGGTAGAAATCTGTCTTCCATTTTCCCATAGGGATATCTCTGTCATATCTCACAGCCTCTTATCTCAGGCTCTCTACTCAACTCTCAGTAGGAAATGATATGGAGATGTGATAGTTCATTTTCATGTCAACTTTGCTTGGGTCAGTCATTACCCAGGAGACACGCTTCTGTATGTGTCTGTCACAGTATCTCCCACGAGGCTGAACTATGGAGGGAAGACGTACTCTGAGTATCAGTGACATAATCAATGAGACTCCTGGACCTAAATAAAGGAAACTAGGAAAATGAGCTTGGCCCTGGAATAGCCCTCTTTTCTTCCTGGTTCATGCAGATGTGAGGAATCCCAGTTGCATGTCTCTGTCATATCATAAACTATGTCATGTCTTGCCCACCATGCAGGACTGTATCCTCAGCCAAAATTCATTGTATATGTCTATATGTATGCACACAACATGAGTGCACACATGCACATAGAGGCCAAAGGACATTTTCACAGGTCATTCCTGAAGCATCAACATTTCTTTTTCTGAGACAGATCTCTCCCTGGCATGGAACTAAAACAAGTGTGTTCTGTCTAGCCATTGAGCCCCAAGGATCCACTGTCTCCTCCTCCCTAGCAGTGGGGTTACAAGTGTGTACTCCCATGTCTAAATATTTTGACATACGTACTGAGTATTGAACTCATGTCCTTGTGCTTGCAACAGAGCCATTTCCTTATTATGATGTACTGGAGTACATTCTATTTACCACATCCAGACTGAGAAGTTTTGGTTTTGTTAGTTGTTTTATAACAGAGCTCAGATGCTTTAGTCTGGAATTTGAAGTCTGCCACAGTCTGACTCTCCTGTGAATTTATTCCTGTGGTTCAAGCCTGGACATTGAGGAGGAGAGATGAAGGAGAAACAGCCTCCATGTGAGTGGTTAGTTTTCTGATTGGGCTTTCAATGGTTCAGTGTAAAAAAAATATCATAATTCATCTCAGTAACTGATCTTACTGGACTCAATACACATATTAAATGTTCCATGCATTCAAAGCTTCAATAATACTTAGCTACAGGAATTATGCAGAAATACGTTCCATCTTGGCGAGTACATGATATAGTAAATCCTGTGGGCAGTTGAGACTATTGGAAAATTTAAACATCGTACTATATCCAGAATAATATAGTGATCCCTCATCTTGCTGGGTAGGATCATCAGCAAGCAATGATTCAGAAAATAAGAGTGATTTATGTTTTTATTTTTGAGCAGTGAATTCTCTTTTAAATTTATGGAAGGATTTAGATTTATATAGTGGGCTCCAGTTTCCATCACAAGCTCGTCATCTTAATGGCCACTTTCGAATTCCATTCATCTTTACACTAGCCACAAAAGCATTTGCAGACGAAAATAAAGATTAAGATAGCAATTTGGATTCAGCGCTTAAAATTTTGAGTTGCAGCCTGAAAAATCAAACCCAGATGGTAAGCATTTAGGGATAGCTACAGTCTACTTACCGTTTGAGACACAGGAGTAACATTAGCCTCTGGAAGGTGTCATGTCAGGACATTAATTCTCTATCAGCGTGGTGTTTAAATAAAAACATCTAGATAAGTTTTATAAATTGCCCAAAACGTGTTGCTTCTGTGTTTTGTCTTCAGACTTTCCTCTGGTGAGTGACGAGCAACAGGGGTCTCCAGCCATGTTCTCAATGAACGCTCTTAGTGTTCAGCCCTGGGTCTCTCAGATTTCTGATTTTTATTGGGACATTGATTTGTCTTAAATGTACAGCAGATTACATCTCATCGTTGTATTATTCTTTCTTTTCCTCCCTCTCTTATCATGACTCCCCTTCATCCTCCCAAATAGCCTTTCCCCTACTTTCATGACTTGCACATATACTTAAGTCTAAATTCTGCCTAGGAAAGAAAGCCCATGATAGCTGTCAATCCAAGCCTGGTGTATTCCACATCACACAATACTGCCCAGTTCTCTAAAGTCTTCTGCAAATGAGACTTACAGAACTGGTTCTTTATACATCGGATGTGTGTATCCACCATGTTTTCTTTGTCCATTCAGTTGTTAATGGGCATCTGTGTTGACTACTTAGCTTGTCTATTGTGAATAGTGTTGCAGTAGCATGTATGCAGGTACCCCTGTACCTCCATGAGTTAGAAGGCTATCTTGCTCCCAAGGAAGTCTTAGGTCTTTGCTGTGTGTTGACATGTAGGTGAATTCCTAACCTCTGACACCCTAGTTTTCTCGTCTGTGGAGTAGAGATAACAATTGAGGTGTTGTTGTAGCTTGGCACATACAAATTGCCACATGGAAGATCCCCCAAAGTCACCAGTTTTTACTGATCACTATTCCCTTTGGGATGGTGCAGTGAGGATGGCTAGGAGATCTTAGTGACAGATTTTAGACAGTAGCCAGGTGACTTGGTGGTGGATGTTAGGGGCATTGATTGAGAACTTTGAAGAACGTATCATTTTGCAGATGTAAAGACCAAAGGAAACACTGTGATGATAAGCTAGACAAGTCTGCTGGCCAATCTTCCCCAGGACTGTGGACAGCTCACCAATTTCAACCCCCGAGTAGCAAAAGGAGCGTTAGTACAGGGGTTGGACAAGGAGGCCCTGGTTTTCTACTGGCTTTGGAAACCTGTGCCACCCTCCACTTGTAGTTTCCAGGGGGAACGAAATGTAGAGTTGGGAGCTCCCTGGATGTCAAAGTAAAACATATCATTTAGAGAAAAGAAGAGAGTTTTAAGATCCATCCTGGAATTTTACAAGGTGTGTAAATGGGACAGGGTTGGTTACCACACTGGAGATAACCTTTCAGTGACAGAACACATGTCACAGAGGCTCACAAGGTCACCTGAAGGAAACCCAGGCTTCAGTTGAGTTCTAATGTCCAAAGAGTGCACATGATGAATGAGGGGCAGGAACAGAGCAACTTGGATCCCAGGAGCCAGGGCAAGTCTTCAGGGCTTGTTAGACATGGAGGTAATGGGAAGAAAACTTACTGAATAGGTGTTGAAAACTGATCAATATCAAATAATCCAGCTTTGGGGGCGCGGCAAGGTCTCAGAATCCAGGCACTTCCATCTACAGGCATCTTTTTCTTTTCCCTCCTCTTCTTGAGGAGACTTTGATATGTTCTGCTTTTCTTCAGGCTGTCTGTGTTCTGGGTCAGATTCCTCATTGTGGAAAATTACCCTTTCCAAAGATGTATTTCCCCACTGTACAGGCTCTCTTCAGTTGTCTGTTTACAAGACGACTGATGAGCCTTCTCACCAGCTAGTGGGGAACTATAAAACCAGAACAGAAATGAGGCTTTGGAATGTTGACCTGAAAAGGAACAGCTTGGGCTGGAGATACCTCAGTGGAAACCATGCTTGCTGAGCATACATGAGGACCTTAGATTCGATCCCTACCACCTAGGCAAAAGGCATGTTTCGGCGCACACCTGCTAGTAGAAGATGGTAGACACAGGAGGCCTCTGGAGCTTGCTAGCCCCCTGATCTAGCTGAATTGGTGGTGAGGTCTAGGTTCAGTGGGAGACCCTGTCTTAGAGAGTTAGGTGGAGAGTATCAGGAGACATCTGCATCTCTGCTCTCTGCATGAGAAGGGACCACCATACACATGTGTATCTACACAGGAAAGACATGGCAAAGTCCACCAGTCTGTCCATATGGGGGCGTTTGGCTTAAGAGTCTGGTCCCTATTCTTGGATGATTATATAAAAAGATGGTGTAGAGTCTGTGATGTTGCTGCCCCTGCTGGGAGACTTGCCTAGACTCCAGATCCATGAGAGAAGAAGCCTTCAAAGCTGTCAACCCCAGCTAGTGTCTGATTGTCACTTCTTGGTTTGACCCCAACCAAGAGTTGCTCCGTCTGTGCTCTCAGATTCCCAGTGTTCAAGAGTGGTGGGAGTTGGTTTCAGTCACCAAGCACTGGCTCCTGTGTGGAGCAGCACACTAATTTGTCAACAGACTCTTGCATCTCTGTCCACATGGATTCCCATCTCCATGTTTCTAGGTTCGGTTAGAAAGCTAATCTTACCTCATCCGGCCTTTGAGTTTGTCTTTGAGCTTCATCCCTGATTTCTATTAACCCATCTGCCTTTTTGTTTGGCTTGAAGAGATAGCAGAAAAATGATCATGAAACAAATACCAAGAAATCACACAGCCTTAAGGGGGAGTACAGATGGAAAAGACCCCTAAAAATGGATAGCCTCAGCCATATTTTTTCTCACTCTCTGGGTGGTGGATACACTGAGGACATCAGCCTGCTAATCCCAGTTCATTTTTTTTTAATTCAGAAGATTCTATAAATCATAAGAAATACGCTGACTTGAGAAAATCCTACTGGAATTTGAGTAACGTTATATAAATTCAATGAACTGTACACAGGGGTCATCCTTAGCCACAAGCCATCCACTTGAAGTCTTTATAAGTTCTGAGTGACCATCCATGCTGGGAAGAGCTAATGTCCAGGAGAGAAACTACAATTTTCCCAGGATGAGAAAGTTCCTGAAAAAGAGTACAAGACAAAAAAAAAAAAAAGTGTCAGCTGGTGCGAGGGAACTGCCACCTCAGTGAATTGTGGTTCAGTCTTCAGGCCAGTGAAGCCACTGGTCAAGGCTGTGTGGCAAGTGAGTGGGACACCCTGGACATTGACATTGAGCCAGTATGGCCAACTCCAGCAGATCCTCCTGTACGATGCATGATCACCATGGCCCTTCACTGAGATCCAAGGGATAATGTCTGGGTGAAAGGCCACTGGCGTCTACTACACGTGAGCCTACTAAATACAGGTCTTTACATTGCTCTTCTCTCTCTCTCTCTCTCTCTCTCTCTCTCTCTCTCTCTCTCTCTCTCTCTCTCTCT
>NC_034591.1:158164942-158167595 GCF_900095145.1 Mus pahari
TGTGTGTGTGTGTGTGTGTGTGTGTGAGTAGTGTATTTGTGTGTGTTCATATTGGTATGTGCACATTTGCAAGCAGATGCCCATGAACATGTCTGAATATACATGTGGAGGCTAAAGACTAGCAACAGGTGGCTTTCTGTATTATTTGTTTCTGAGATAGGATCTCTCTCACAACCTGGAGTTCATACACTTAGCTAGATGGCTGACTGAGTTCAAGGGACCCATCTGTCCTCACCTTCCCAGCACTGGGGTGCATACCTCACTCACTGCCTTTGTATATGGTACTGGTGGCTGACTGCAGGACCTTCTTTACCAGGCAAGGACTTACTGGGTGAGTGGTCTCCCCACCCCTTCCCCAGTCTCGTAGCCCTGCAGACCCCATCTTCCTTCCCTGCCTCTAAGAAAACGCTTGGACAGGTTTCTTTACTTTTTCTTTTAGTCATTACTTGCTCTTGTTAAATTCAGCACTCTTTAAGGACCAAGCCTCTTAGTGTCTACCTGATCAGAGACTCACCGGTGGAAGAGGCTATCAGAACAACTGCAGCTACGTCTTACATTATTGAGTTAAAACCTTACTAACTTATCTCGGAAAACTCTGCAGTCAGAAAGATGTGCTTCTTGTCAAAAAAAAAAAAAAAAATACAGACACCACACACCTGGAGACAAACGCATCCGAGACATTCACTACCTCAACCCAGTGCACTTAAATAACCCTCCCTTGGGGCAACAGGAAGAGGACCAGAGATTAATGAAGTTCTCAGAGCCGAGCCAACAAATGCTGACATTAATCTGCATGGGTAGAACTTGAAGCATTTTTTTTTTTAATACCAAGAGTTCACATTTTAGAAAAGCGGCTTCACTTTTTTATGTACCTGATAACCTGGCAAATAGAGTCATCTATCCTCTGTTCCCGGCGATAGTGCGAATCAATAAAGAGGCCCCATTGCTGGTGCCTTTGCCCACCGCAGCTGCCATTGAACCTCCGCTTTCCATCACTCGCTCACCCCGTTGTGTACAAAGAGGCAGATATGCAATGTAGCAGGAGCCCCGAGAAAAGGTCTGTCTGTTCTGTCAAAACTATTTAGTTCAATATTGTTCTCAACGTGGCACCATAGCCCCGGACATGACACACAGCACGTCCAAACAGACATGATTATATATGAGACAGGAAGGCACTTACATCACTGCGGGTCATTGTGCTTGAAAGGACTCTTCCCCCCTCTTCAAATTAAAAGTTTTCAAAAATGAAATAAAAATAAACCTTTGAAGAAACCAGATTGAGACTGATTTTGGAGGGCCCTCCTGCCTGCTGTATACTAAAGAAACATTTTCACGGTTTTTCCCTGACGATTCTCCTTGTAGTTGAGAAACACAATCCACTGGCAGCTTTTGTGGCAGAACAAGAATTTTATGAACACGAACTTTACAAAGACGTCCCTAGGAGATTTAAGGTCTGGAAATCAATAGATCAATCAGTGGCTTTTATCAATCTATAATGGCTCTCTCTCTTTGGAAGTTTGGAAGAAAATGGGATCAACGTAAATTGAGCACGGAATCACTTATTCTCACAAGTTGAATTTGTCAAACTGTTAAGGCACATAAGTGACATAAAATATAATCATTTTTTGAATCTGGGACCCTTCAGGGTGCATGTTGATTGAAGAAAAAAGAGCCAGATGTTTCTAGCAAGACTCATGGAGGCAATCTAAATATTCCTCAACCCCTGACATGTCTGACCATTTCCCAAAGAAACCAATTCATTAGCTAATTATTGGGCCCCCTTATTGTGTAATATATAATTGGCCCAGGGCAAATAGCCTTCACAAATGGCTGGCTGACTTAGTAGAATCTGTTTTTGCCAAATTCTTCCCAGGGAAAGAAGGGAAAATTAATGAGCCCTACCTCATCTGGTTTCTACTTTATTTTTAATGATAAAGGCCTCGGTGCCTGGACCCAGCTCTTGTTTATAAAGTTAGCTTGGCAGGAAGTGTATGGGCAGATGAGGTATGAGAAAATATAGAAATCATTTTGGGAAATGAGAGCTATTTATCCAATGTCTCCTGGAAAAAAAAAGGGTGAAAAATCAAGTTTGATTTCTATTTCCATCTTGGAGATGTACAAAACTATCTTAGGGAAGGAGAGGGGGCACACCCCCTATGTTCAGTTCTATTCTGAAGCTTTTTAAAAATGTTGGAAACTGAATTAGTGTTGAGAGTCTCTCAGATGGCCCGGTGACTCTAACTCTATAGAACAATAATGATCATGTCTTGAGCATTCTCTTTGTATAGAAACACAGAGTTTCATGTGATCTGTAGAGTGAATCTCAACCATGGGTACTATGAGGACCTCTTTAAAAGAATCTGCATTATGTTTGTGTGTCTGCTACCTGTGGAGGCCGGAAGAGAGTGTCAGATCCTCTGGAACTAAAGCCACAGATGATTGTGAGCTGCCATGTCCCTCACATGCTAGGAACCAAACCTGGGTCCTCTGAAATGTCAGTAAGTGCTCCTAACTGACAGGCCTCCCTCTGGAGCCCTTGATGCTCTTTCTTCATCCCTAGCAGAGAGGTGGAAAAATAGTGGCTAGTCCACACCATCCCATACAGAAAATAGTGGCTAGTCCACACCATCCCATACAGAAAATAGTGGCTAGT
>NC_034591.1:158167755-158221851 GCF_900095145.1 Mus pahari
CACACCATCCCATACAGAAAATAGTGGCTAGTCCACACTATCCCATACAGAAGATAGTGGCTAGTCCACACCATCCCATATAGAAAATAGTGTCTAGTCCACACCATCCCATTCAGGGTTCCCAGAGAAGTTACAAGACTTAGATTAAAGTTAAACTTCAGAGAGGTAACAAACAATATTTTTGGTGTAAGTTCATCCCAGAAAATACAATACACACATGTATATTTAAATTTTCATGGAATTTTGTTTGTTGTGAGTTTTTGTGTGTGGAGGGGTTATGCGCAAATGTGTAGAGGATAATTCCACCCCGTAGAACCTGGATCAAACTCACATTGGCTGTAAGCTCCCTGCCAGCTGAGGCTTCCCACTGACGCCTAAATATATTGACATACTAAAACTTACCTTTATACGTTTGAAGTTTAGGACTAGCCCTGTACCCAACTGTCTAATTATGGCTAAATGAGGCAAGTTGTTGGGAAAGCCAAACAGGGTTTTTTTTTGTTTGTTTCCAGTAAAGACCACTTTAAGCAATACTCAACTGCATCTTACATAGAACTAGGTTGGAGACTCCAGCTTAACAAAGGCAGCTTCTCATTTAGACTGGAAAACAGCAGTGAAGGTGGAATGGAGTAGCCCCTGAGAGTGGCCAGACAGGCTTGCTACTGTCCCAGAAGCATGCAGCCGGCAAGGGTCAGCAGGATGCACTGAGAAGCCAGTGCACAGGGAAGAGTGATACTGGCCTTGGCTTGGGCATCGGCAGTGCCTCTCTCTGTTAGAGACAAGATAGAGAAGGGCTGATGTCCAGGTCTACATTGACTAGAGGGTAGCAATTTCCTTATATAATTCCTATCTCCACCTGCCAGCTGGACCAGAGCCTGCTAGGCACTGCCCTTCATGCGGTTCCTAACACAACATGGGGAATTCAAGTACTTACGAATGGCAACCCTTGGGGTTGACTGCTCCTGCCTCTGCCTGTTCTCTCTGCTTCCATTTCTTTTTCTAGAGGATGGAGCTGACAATACTCTCTGTAGAATTTGAGCAATTTAAATGAGCTTGTATCTGTGTGAATAATAGCAACCGCATCCAACAAAATTTTTCTCCATACCCTACACCACTTAGAGTTATAATGAATTATTTAATACTTGTATACCATGTTGCCACACGGGTTAAACATTACTTTGCTCACTTTCTGTGTGATGAAACTGAAGTAGAGATGGGTTAGTTTGTCTAAGTCCACACACTCAGCAAATGACAAGGGTAAGCTTTGTGTTTAGACTACGTGGGCCCTGAGGACACATTCTCACTTCTCCCCATACACACATGGAACACACCAAAACCATAGCTTGGCATGGGGCCAGCCCACACTGCCTGTTAGCTATTACTGTGAACTGGCGAAGACCAGTCTGGGCACTGTTCTAATTACCCACTTTGGTCAAAACACGGATTGTACCCATAACAAACTGCACTACCATTCTTATCTGCATCCAATTCACTCTTGAGGTTACACGAGCTGTGCGGGACTCCTCTGACTCCACTGGCTTTACATCTGATTGGTTACTAGATTGAAATGTTGTGAAGTATCCACCAAAGAGGACCATTCAGACACAGGTTCAAGCCAATAGAAAGTCTCTATTAGTGCTGTACCAAACCTTTCTCAGGGTTAGATTCTAAGCACAAAAATCACACCCTGGATTGACACATATCCATTATCACGAACAGTTAGCCAGAAGCAGAACAAGAGAAGCCAGACAACAAGGTTAATATATTTAGAGACATTGCCAGAGAAATGGACTTCGACTGATTAGGTCTTTGTGTTTGCTTTGGCCGGTGATGCTACCTGCATGCTGGGTCCGAGTCTGAGTGATACTTCTATCATGGCTTCAGTTGTGCTAAGGTCTGAGAACCTTTACAGCACATAACTTCAACATATTCCTTCACTACTTCTGATGCATTGGCTTATTTCTAGCCTGAATCACCATCCTTGTATCATGTCTGGAAAAAAATTAAATTAAATTAAATTAAAAAAAAAAACAAACAAAAAACTCCAGGTGACTCATCCCCAACCCTCCTCTATGTTGGCAAAAGAGATATTATTCTACAGTAGAAATCTGGCCACAGCACTCTTCAATCCTCCTTTGATTCTCAAGTGGTTTGAACAAAATAGCTCAGTCAGGAAATCTCTTGCAAGCACGAAGACCTGAATTCAGATCTCAGGAACCTACTTATAAAAAGCCATGGGTGGTGGCCCACACTTGTAATTCCAGGGTTGGGGAGGTAGAGACAAGTGTCTTGTTAGGGCTTTCTGGTCAACCTAGCCATCTAGGCAGGTCCCAGGTCAATGATAGACCTTGTCTAACAAACAAAGCAAAAAAATCCAAACAAACAAAAACCACAAAAACAAAAAACAAAAAAAACCAAGCAAACAAGCAAATAATGTGAATGTCCCCTGGCCTTCACACACATGAGCTCAACAGGTGTATGTACACGCAGACCCAAAGGCCACCAACCCAAAACACTCACCCAACAGTCCCTCTGTGGCATACCTACACTTCCCAATATCCTCTTTAATAATGTTATCACATCCTCTTGGAACGCCCTTCTCCTTTGGTCTGACTTTTAAACCCCTGTTCGAGTAGAGGAACCGTAGCCAAATCCCACACAGTCTCAGAAACATGGTCTGTCACCCCCGATTTCACTCACAGCATCTGAGTTCCTTGCTCACTGTAGCCTCTGAATTATTTATCTTATCCCCAGCTCTGAGCAGACAAGTTTGTTAAATACAGTGAATGTTTTACCTTTGTTGACACAGCCTTAATACCACTCTGTCCACACAGTAAAGCTAAATATAACCACCCTCCCTCCCAGGACGTGGTATGAAACCAAGATCATAAGATTAAACTCATTGCTTGCAAGGCAGTCCAGGAACAGAAATAGGTGAGTGGTTAGATTATGATAATCTCTTTATGCTGGTAGAAGGGATGGCCATTCAAAATTACATGCCTTATGGCTCAATAAAGCTCTGGGACCTGAAATGCAGGAATTAAATTCTATAAAGCATATAAATATCTGCAAGGGTTCTGTAGAAGAGGCAGAAACAGCTGGGTATGTCTAAGCCTTAAAAGACACCTCTGCAAATGTGTTTCACATAACAACCATACACAGGGGAAATAATTTGGCTGACTCCAAGATAGGTTAGGTTGCTTGGCGATTCGGCTTATATCTTTTGAGAAATACTTTTGAGAAACTTTTAGGGAAGGGTTGGGGGAGAGGATCTTGGCTGAGATCAGGAAACAAGCAAGCGTTTCTTAAAGAGTTTTCTGCCCTTTTCTTTGCTGCTCTCTTCTTAGAGGTGGATCATAATTAAGACAGAATTGCTCCCTTCTCTTGCCTTAACAAGAGAGTGGTTCTGATGCTGCACATCAATCATAACTCCATCTATTCCTTACGAAAGACTTCTGGCCCTCAGCATCACTTGCCGGGTAAATGTTTCACAGTGGTTGCAAATATTGTTCTTTAACATTGATTTAACAATATTGAAAATTAAATTCCAGAGTTTGAGGAAGAATTTTCATTCTTGAGATTCCAGATTAAGCATCAGAAGCAAGTTTACAAAAAGCAACACATCGGGAGGGAATGGGGCATTTAGAAATCAATCTCATTTTCACCTCTGGAGGCTTGCACAGTCTCATCCACACCACATTTCTGTCCTGGGTGTGCCCTGTATGTAGACCTTATATACTTGATGCTCTGGGGGGGGCAGCCATATTTTTCCCAGAGACCCACTGTCACTTTCTTTAGAGCCATTCTGCGATGGTTCAGTCAACACAGTCTTATTTAGTGAGAAGAGGCTTGAGTCGTATGTGAACTGGGTCACTTAAGGCTGCTACAAACATGACTGTCTCAATGATGGTAGCAGCCAAAGAGCAAGGAGAGAGGGCTATCACAAGGTAAAGCTTTGGGGCCAACAATGGTCTTGAGGAAACCCAATTGGCTGAAGTAGGAAGTAAATAACATCCCTCTTTGGTTTTGCTGATCAGTGGGTTGGAGGCTGATCTGGTCAATGTCTTCACTAGCCTGCAGACTGCACATGGTGGATAACTTTCTTGAAATTGTTCTCTTCTATTCTTGGACTGAATAGAAATTGTACACCACCCTTTCTTTTATAATGCAGCGCCAATCTCCTGTGCTTGCCCCTCAACCCGCACGCTTTCTCGTTATTTCTCACCAAGTTACTCAACTCATAATTGCACACTTATCAACTCTTTTATCGTCTACTCATTTTCATGATTCCACACACTCCAAAAAGCAGTGGGCTGCCGAATATCTAACACTTTGCATAGGAGAGGTCTCTAGTAAAAAGTCAATAAATGCTTGGGGATGAAATTTGTAAATTGTGGTAGAAGAGATGTGTCAGTGGATCAGAGTATGTAATGCTTTTTCAGAGGTCCATGTTTCAGTATAAACACATGAGTTGGGAGGTTCCCAACTACTTGTCACCAGGTATCTGACACCTCTATTAATCTCTATAGGTATATGTGTCCTACACTCAACTTAGACACGCATACATACACATAAATAAAAACATCATTCTTAAAGGAAGTGCATACATCAGTCATTTCACTCAGATGGTTCTGAAGTCATTGTGATCTGAGGAAGTCACACTTGTGGAATGGGGATGAAGATATCAAAAATGTCCAGTGACAACTGCTGTCTGTTGTGACAGACTGAAACCCTTCACAGATACAAGTTCTCCCATGGACTTATAAATGATCTGAAACATGAGTGAGGCAAATATCTAACAAATAGCTTCCTGGCGTGAATTAAACCCATTGGCTCCTATGTAAGTCAGTTTGCCATCTCTAAGTTCAGTGCGGCTCAGATGCAGCAACTCCTTAGGACTTTTGCCAGAGTCTTTCCCTCCTGTTGAGTAGGAGTCTGTGTAAAGAGCCAAGCACCAAGCCTGATTGCACAATGCCTTGCAGATTAAAGCAAGTAAAACAATCTATTAGTACTCTTCTATACAACGAGGAATGGGAATTAGCTATCCAGTGACCTCCCAAAGCCATGACTATTCTGTTGACTCTGGAGAGCCAGCACACACTCCTCTGGGGTGTTTTGAAGCCATATTTGGGGACCTGACAGTAGGTAAACTTGCTCCATGTGCATAAAATATTGAGATTAAAAAAAAAAACTTTGCTAAATCACTGTGTTTTCCTTCAAAGTGTTGACACACTTGTTGTTGTTGTTGTCGCATTTGTTCCTACAGGAAGTGTTCTCTGTGTTTGTCAGAGAACCCCTGTCCTGCCCGAGTGTTCAGATGCTGTCATGTTCACCTCTGCACTGAACTCTCAACAAGACTTTCCGAGACTGTGCTGTTTAAAGATGTCAGAATTTCTACACAAAGGCAACTCCATGAATTCTAAGGCCGTCCTCTCCATTATCAGTTACTCGAGAGGACCCATGGTCATTGCCGAGGCACCAAATCTATCACAGACTTTGAATCTCATGCCACACAGACCAATGCCTGGGCAGACTTGTTAATATCCTAAATTCACCTGGAAGTATTGGAGGAGCAGAGGGAGAGCTGTCATTTGGAGCTTCTTGCTCTTTCCTGCCAGGCTGGGGATGCTGAAAACCCCTGGGCAGGGGGGGGCTGAAGACCGCCGTTTTCTTGGTATTTTAGCTTGCTGGCTTCTGGTCCCAGATGGAACCAAGAAAATCAGAGAAGTGTGAAAAATAAAAATATTTTCAGTGTTGTTATCCCAACCTTTCCAAGCCTTGAGAGAGTTCCTTTGGATCGGTGAAAGACATGATTAGATATTAGGGCACGGCTTTTCTCCCTGGGCTGAGGAGCATATAGCCCCAATCCTGTCAGTGTGCTAAAATACACCTTAAAGTAACGGAAGTCAGACATTCTAAGGTGTACATTAGAAATTGGGATTCTTAAAAGAAAAGTATTATTTTTCAAGCTAGGATCCTTTTCCATGTCCATGGGAGTTTCTAGAGTAGTCAAGTTGAGCTTTGCGCTACTGTGAATGACTCTGCCAACTGGAAGCCCCAGGCTGAGCCCACGATCTCCTAACAATTTGTAACAGGCTCATTGCACAACAGAAAAAGCTAAGGAAGCAATAGATCTGGCAGAACTGTAAGAAAACAAAGAGACAAGTCAGACTTTCTCTGCAGATTAACCCTATCCAGCTCTCAGAATTCTCAGGAAACAGCCTTACAGTTTTTAAAAAGGAAAAAAAACTCTCAATGTCCTGTAGTATTTTCTACCCACATAGGCTTTGATTACTCAGTTATATATTAATATTTTCAGCTTTTTATTTGCTTAGTCGAATCAGTTGGTGATTCCTTTGTTTTATTATTTAAGGATTTTGTTTTTCCCTAATCCTTACCACGTTCTGACTCAAGTCCAGCCACTGGTCTGGTTGTATGTGTTACCTCAAGTTATTTGGATTAACTTCTGGTTTATAAGGACTGTTGCTAGCACTGTGGTAGGCTTAGTGATAACACTCCTCACATATGTCTGGAACCTACTTCCCAGAAACAACAATGATGATAAGTGACAAAGCCAAAGGGTTCCTGCAGGGGACATGGTCAAGGTGTTGTACCTGAGAGGGTAGGATGGCCTTGGTCCTATCCAATTACATGTTATCTGGGAGAAGGTGAGAGGGTCAGAGAGAGGCTCGAAGTTCAGAAACAGAGAAGAAAAGTATGCAAATGAATCTGGAAGTCAAGACTGAGGCCAGTGAATGCAGGCTGCCTTTAGTTGGCAGAAAAGGTAAGGACGGAGCTCTGTGCTGAGAAGAACAGGCCTGTTCATATTACATTTTGGTCCAGTCACATTGATTTTGGACTGTTTTTTCCCCCGCAATGAAGGATGCTGGGCACTGAACTCTGGGCTGTGTGTATACTTAGTAAATACTGTACCATCGAGGAACAGTCCCAGTCTGTTCTTATTGGACCTTTGACCTCCAATAGTGTAAGAGAATCAACCTGTGTTGTTTGGGGCCATGCCATTTGGGGTAATTTGTTAGAAGGAAGTGAGCAACTAGTGTGAATTGTTCTTAAGTGTTTGCTGCATGGTGTGAACCGCAACAATCACAGTACACATTCCAAGAGATGAAGAAGTCAAGGGGCAGAGCGATTGAGACTCATGGGTATCATAGAACTGGAGCCGAGATCCCTGCTGGATAGGAACACCTTGAATCTGGTAAAATACCAAGGCCAGCACCGCATAGGCACTACCACTTAAAACAATTGTGTGTATCAGTTGCCTACTAACAGAGTGGTAGTAGTGCTGAAGATCACAGAACCCAGGAGCCAGAGCTAAGCCTTTAACACTAGATGATGCACATTACACTCTGCGTACTCACCCAGGTGGCACAACAGACTCGGGTTCCTACCGATGATCCCTCCAACAAGTAGTTTTCATTTAAGAACTTCTGGCTTTCACTGAGAGGATGGAAACAATGATTCTAGTTTTGGGGGGACTTTGTAGGAGTGAAACAGTTAGGTTTTCACATTTATTCTGACACATGGGAAATTCACAACGAATGGCACTTTATTGAAAATTTTATGACACTTGGAAAGTTCTTCCTTTGCCTCCCCAACCACTGAAAAGCTGTGTCCCATCTTCCACAAAGCTTTGTTTCTGGGAGGAGGCAAGTGCCTACCTGGAAAGTGTCCTGTTAATTTCCTCTTTTGTCTGGGCTTGTCCGTGCTCTGACTGTGTCAGTGCAACCTGAGTAGAGATTATATATATCAAGGCTATATAGACAGCGGTTATATGTATCAATAATTACAGATGCAGTTGTACCTTTTCTACTATCCTAAATCCAAGACAGGACTGTGAGATACTCAGAAATGGCAGAACCATGGATGGGGATGGGTAGGTGCCTGGATCACCATAGGGATGAGATCTAGCAATCAATTGGAAGCAGACACATGGGTTGCTATAGGAATAAATTAGTGCTTTTCCAAACATTAGGCAGAGCCTCGAGAATCTTGCAGAAGCAGGGGAGGAAGGATTGTAGAAGCCAGAGGTCAAGGACACCACAAGAACAAACACAGTATCCGCTAACCTGGGCTCACAGGGCCTCACACAAACTGAACCCACAGCCAGAGAGCCTACATGGAACTGACCTAGGTCCTCTGCTTATATGTGACAGTTGTGTAGCTGGGTCTTCATGTGGGACTCATAACGATGGGAGCAGGGGCTGTCTCTGACTCTTTTGCCTGCCTTAGGGACCCTTTTTCTATAACTGGGTTGCCTCATTCAGCCTCAGTAAGAGGGGAGGTGCCTAGTCTTACAGCTTGATATGCCATGTTTGGTTGATATCCATAGGAGGCTCTGAGTAGATGGGGAAGGGACAGAGGGGAGGCATCAGGGAGGGACTGGGGGGAAAGGAGGAAGGGAAAATTGCAGTCAGGATGTAAAAAACAATTTAAAAATAAATTAGTGCTTTGTAAACCTTTGAGATTTTTGGGTTTGTTACAGGTTTGTTATTTGGCGTTAGCCTAGGTATTGAGTGTATAACAATTCTTCTTTTTTATTTTTTCTTTAGCTGATTGTTTCTTCCTTGACCCCTTTGTTAATCCACATGGATTGAATTATCATACAGAATCATCTGTGGTTCCCACGATAGGGTCAACAGAAGTGCCCCTATTGTCCCTGTCCTCTCTTTCCTGCTTCGTGAACCAGCTGAGCAGCAGCTACTGCATGAGCCCCTAACCTCTCTCTAGCAGCACTGTTCCTGAGATTGGGGTGGCCCCTCAAGGAGGGCCCAGCGGTCTCTGCTGCTGCACCGAGGAACAGCTCCTCAGTTTCTTCAATTGTTCTTGGCTTGGTATGTCTGAAATCCATAGTTTCCTTACATGTCGGGGTATGTCTCTCCATTTAGGCATGTCTATTTCGGCTCAAGTCAAGTGCAGTGCAGTGCATTCATTATCTGGGGAGCATCATGACTGATTTTTCCAAAACTGATGACGTGAATTACCATTAAGTAATGCTGTTATTTGACAAGGTGCTCTGATATGTAGTTACTGTTTTGTTTTATTTAAAGATACTATAAGTTAAAAATAAACATCTAAAATAAATCATTTCTTTAAATGACTAACAGAAGCTTTAGAAATTTTACTGTTACAAATATAAAAGCTAAATGAAGGTAACTAGACTCATTTGCATCAGGATCCCCATCTTTTATCAATTCAGACTTGGCAACTCTTAGCAATCAATGTGGAGGTCTAACTTTGAGGCTAAGTTTCTCAGAAATTTTTGTAGACTCTCCAACTGAGCACGATGGGTAAACCTTATTGCTTTGATTGGTATTGCTTTTGCCTAGATTCCCTAGAACCTGAGATAAGGATTAAATGCTTAGATCTTTACTGGTAAATGTAAACTCAAGACACATGGAAGATAAAGTCAGAAGAGAGGTTGAAGGAACAGAACATGTGTGGTGCAGTGTGGTTGGTGACGTCTCTACCTCTGTCTCCAGTGAACTTCAGAGGGTCAGTGGGTCACCAAGAGGCTTCTGACCTCATTAGTATGCGGGGCGTTTCTCTAGGGGAACTGGACAACAGCCTAGGGCAGATCATAAGTGGAAAATATCCACAGAAACCTCATCCCAGACTCAGGACTTAGGGTTCACCATGGGACGTTATTCTCTGGAAATTCGTGGCTGCATGTGACCAAAATTATTTTGTGATCGCAATGGGAACAGATTCCATATAATCCAGAATTGGTAGAATCTCTAAATAAGAGGTGGATTGACTGGAGCGCAAGACAGGCCGTCAAGCGACATGAACAGAGTAGATTGACAGGCCATTGCCACCAATATCCACAGAGGCATGGAGAAGTTTAGTCTGTTTGCTATACAGAGGCTCTTCATTGGCTCTCTTTCCTCCTTTTTTTTTTTTTTTTTTTTTTGCCACACATGACTATTTTAAAGTTTCTTCATTGCAAACTTCCAAAGCAGACGACCGATGTCAGTGGAATGACTGATCCTATAGCCCTTTCAAAGTTAACTATGTGTGGAGATCTGGCTTCGGAGATGACGGTTCAGCCACAGTGAAGAACAATACACCGATTGAATATTTGATTGTTTTTTGTTTTTTTTGTTTTTTCCTTTAAAGATTTTACAGGACAGTGTAGGGGGGAGTGAAGAGAAGTAAATTTCCTCTTCCAGGCACAAAAGAATCAACATGGAGAGCCCTGGTGTCCTAATTCGGGATCATAATGATGTTCAGAATTATAGTATCTCAATGAAGAAAAACACAATAGAAAGAACTCCGTTACTTTCCCATCACTTTTCCCTTATGGAAAGTAAGCATAGAAAAACTAGAATATAATTCTAAGGGATGATGGACTAGGAGTTAGATAAGACAAGAGAGTCTTGAGACATTTGGAGAATCCATAATCCAGAGACACACTACTCTGATCTGGCCTTCAGAGGATGCTAAGGGTGTTTTGTGATTTCGCCTGGTCAAGGCCAGCTCTTCTTAACACCACAGCACACAGAGAGGGGGATGCACAGGAGGCACAAAGGAACACACATTAAACGTAGATAAGATGCTCATCTCACAAGGAAAATAGTGCCCAGGCATCAGCCTCATGCTTTGTTACAGGGAGAAAGAGTGAATTAAATCAGCAGTAAAGAATGAATGGAGCTAGCTACCTGCTTCTGTGTGGGGGAGTAGAATAATTAAAGAGTTAACTGAGAGGGAAACATATGGGATACCTCGGTTTGCCTTCTGGTACCTTCTGGAGCATAAACAAAGGTCTACTTGTTTAAGGTCTCAAACAAAATAATTCTAAATATGGCATTTAAAAACAAACACAATAAAATTCAATCTTTAACCAAAGATCCATAAAAGACAAACGATTAAAGCAATGCTTTCACTGCTCTTATTCTGAGTATTAACTGAGTCTTGCTTAAGCTACGGTGGCTTTTTTCTTTTTTCTTTTTTTTTCATATGAGAAAACACTGGCTTTGGGGGTGTTAATGAAGAAGAAAGAATATATAAAAATTTTAGAGTGGGGATTAATTATTTTGAGAAATAATTAAGGACTATGAATTATTTGAAAGCAATATAGCTTTGGAAACACTAGCGGCAGGCCTGTAAATATCATTTTAATAGTCATTTTGCTTGTGTTGCTAGAAGTTTGTATCGAACTAAGCTGGGAAATGGAAAAGTCACTCAATAAGCACGGCATCGCGGGGCTTCCACGGTCTCCCCCAGTGACTTCCAGATCAAATTTCCTCAGCGTCTAAGTGAAAAGATGATGCTTCTAGCAGTCCGCCCCGCAGCCTCAACCTGAGATCTGGAGAGCCAGCTGTGCTCGCTCCGTCTCATATGCCGCCCCATAATGAACACGCTACATGGCTGACAACCGTGTTGATGGTGCGTGAGCCTGAATATCATCTGGCTGGCCTCTGCTGTGAAGGATTTCAGTCTGCCTGTCCAAGAGGAATAAGGAAAGCTCTCCCCCGCCCCGCGCCCCGCCCCCACCCCTTGGTCTTTTAAGAATGTTTGTTTGTGTATTTGGGGGAAGGATTATGAAAATGCTAGAAAACACACCGAGTGTGAAATGATTCAGTTGAGAAATTCTGTGATCGGGGACATGCTCGAGTCCTTCACGCGATCCACTCTCTATCAAGTGAGAGTAATTGAGGCTCTGCGCACTTCACCAAAGAACAGCCCACATTATCACTGCTGCGGTAAGGCTTCTGTGGGCAGCGAGACGGTTAATAGTCTAGTTTTCAGCCAATGTCACGAAATTCGAGTAATTCGAAACTATCCATGTGCTAAGAGAACAGCAAGGAGCTGTCAGCCTCTCAGTGAACATGCGACGTGTCCCTGGTGAGATAGTTTCCCTTTTACCTGCGTCTGTCCAGACTCATACACATTGTCTGTCCAGAGCCATTGCTGGGGTTATCTCCTTTTGCTGTCCACGAAAACCTGCCTCTTGCTCCTTTCTCCTCATCCTCTGTCACGCCACGGGGGTCAAGAGAGATACCGACATGAAGAACTTATGAAACAGAGCTACTTAAAGTGAAGGGTGCTCAAGACTGCCAGTGGGAGCGATCGGAATGAGAAGACAGGAAGGAAGGAGGGCGGAAGGGGAGACTGAGCGTGCGTGAACATTGCTGTGGGCTACAGCATCAGTCATGCAACATACACCAACTACGACGTGATGGAATGCCAGCAAGGTGAATTATAATACCATGTGGTGCAGTGGCAAGAGCCTCTGGGATGGGTCTGAGAAGTGCTCAGTAGCCAACCTGCCCATTATAAGGTGCTCTGCAGGCTCCCCGTGCCATTCAAGGGCGGCAGGTTCTGTCTTTCTCCACCATCATTGTTCTTTGCCTTCCACTGATTTAGCACAGTCTTCTTTCCGTGAGATTGGAAGCTGTCTGAGGCAGGGGACTGCAAACTCAGGTCATAATAAAGATATTAAAGGAGGGAAGAATGTGGTGTATTGAGCAGAGGGTATGTTGCAAGCGTTGAAGGGGCAGAGTATTGGCATGAAGGGACAGAATATATTCTAGAACTAGAGGCCGCCCAGTCTCTTCTTACAAAGCTGCGGTGTGTACTGATCTGAGCATCTGCAGACAGGGGTTGTGTAAAGGGTCCACTTTAGCTTCTCCTCTATGCACACACTCTAGAGCTCTTAAAGTGTGGAGCCCGGGGGCATCCTTCATGTTTCTGAGATGTTTGGAGTGCTAGGAGGGGAACCCACCAATATCTCAGTGGTAGCAAGGACACAGGAAACATCAGGTTTTAAACTCATAAGCCGCTCATGTACAAGGGGACTTGCACTATTTGTCCTGGAATCTGGGATTGGTGCTTTGGTTTCTGGTTCATGGAATGCTCTGGAAGGTAGATTATGTACTACTGGAGCTCTTCCATATGGAAAACACACAGGTGTCAAGAAAACTGGAACATCAAATATTTAAAGGATGAAAACATACTTTTTGTAACAACAACAATAACAAAAACCCATGGAAGACACTTTGTAGCTTCATATAATTACTATACTTGAAAACAACACAGCAAATCCAATGTAGAGTTTAACTGAAAATATGAATAGGAGTCAAATTCTAAATCACTACTTTGTTGGGAAGTTAGGTGATTGTTACATTTGCCTTGGGTCATAGTTTCTCAAGAATAAGCAACACTGGGTTATGTTATGATTTTAACATTGTGGGGGCTGGTGAGATGGCTCAGCAGGGTAAGAGCACTGACTGCTCTTCTGAAGGTCCTGAGTTCAAATCCCAGCAACCACATGGTGGCTCACAACCATCCGAAATGAGATTTGACGCCCTCTTCTTGCGAGTCTGAAGACAGCTATAGTGTACTTATGTGTAATAATAAATCTTAAAAAAAAAAAAGGATTTTAACATTATAAAATCTCTAACCCTGAGAACCATAAGCCCCACACTTGACACAAGAGTTGATGGTTCTGTGCACTGCACGACTGGCTAGATGAGTGTCGATGATGGTTTAATTTCTGAAGATGTTGCCTGTGTGTTTAGACTGCCAGGATTAGAAACCTCAACCACTCATTGCCTCAAACTTGTCATCCCTAGAATGGGTTGAAGGACAACACCAACCTTGTATAATTTTCTTAGATGTTAAATATAACATGATCCATGCAGAGCCCTCCACACTACCCATAGTGCCCTAATGAAAGGAGCATCGAGGCCTGTTGGGGCTTGGTTTCACTCTGCAGGATGGACCTGGAGATGGTGAGTCCAAGTGCATTTATACATTATGACCACTAGATGGCACATGTAGCTTTTTCTCCCTAGTTGGGCACCCAGCAATTTTCCTTTATGACTCCTCCTGGCCTTCAATGACCTTGGGGAACCTCAGAAACAGTGGTTGCAGCTACACAATAGCATCTCTTTTTCTATATAGTCATTAATTAGAAAGGTATTTTAATGAGTTTTTTTGATGTAAGTTATTTGGAGGTGTGTGTGTGTGTGTGTGTGTGTGTGTGTGTGTTATACCTTCTGAAATATCTAAAAGTGAATGTAGGTAGAGTAGCTGAAAATTCACAGTGTGAACTCAATGTTATGGTAGATGTTTAGGGAGAAAGAGAAATACAGAAGTAGGTAGGCAATGGGAAGTCCCTGTCTTTATGCATCATCTTACAGTCTAGGAAGAAGGAAGTATACAGTGATATGGCAGGAATACAGCATCAGCAATACACGGTGACAGGGTTATGATGGAATGATAGTAAGGTCAGACACAATACCATGTGCTCAAACCTCAACTGGTTGCTATGACATCTCAGTTAACCTTGGGGAGAATCTGGGACATTCTCTGAAGGAAGTAGTGATGATGAGAGTCCAACATGAAGACAGGCAGCTGTGTCTGGTTTCTCTGTCTCCAGGAAAGAGGAAGGCCTGCAGATGTGAACAGTGCATGCAGATGTGAAAGGGGCTGAAGAGACAGGAAGAAGCGCTAGGCAATACCATGCAAACCTTGTAAGAAGCAGCAAGAACACCAAGAGGTTGCAGGGCACACACTGCCTTCCGCAGCTAACGCTGACAAGCCCAGACACTGTGGAGGCTTGTGATGGAAATGAACCACAATCCATCCATCATGGCGCTGTAGTTTGAGGAGCACATGTTGGTAGATACCAAGTGGGCTTTTGCTGAACATTCAAAACCAACTCTCCAGTAACTGATGGAGACATGAACAATTTTTTCCCCTGTGAATCCAGGACCCTTAATGGAGCGTGTGGGTTGATGTCTTCCACGACTGACTGCCTAGGGTTTCAGTAGCTGCTGTGTTCAGCTTTGTTTGTTGATGTGTTATTTGTTTCTTTTTCTTTTCCTCCTCCTCCTCCTTCTCCTCCTCCTCCTCTTCACTTTATATGGAGAACACTAGGAACTTATTAAAGAAATATGACAATCAAGTGACAAGAAGTTGGGCTGAGCTGAAGCAAGTGGATAAAAGAACACTTCAAATGGATGTTGTCATTTGCATGCGTTCGCTGACTTGAACACATTGCCAGAAGACAGATTAGCAGTGAGTTTTGGGGGTGAAATCCCAAATGTGCTGCCAAGTAGATGAGACTTCTCCCTAGGTTACTGCTAACTGCTGACCAACATTTAATGTCAACAGATGTGTCCATTACTGATTCTTAACATCAGAGGCTGTAGCAAAAAGAAAATTGTGTGTGTGCACTTGTACACACACACACACATACACACACACACACACACACACACACACACACCTTTTCCCCACAAGGATTGCTAATTACTAGCAAAAGGACTAAACAGTTTGGTCACTTTGAGTGGTCATGGAAAGTTACATCTCCGTGTGATCCATTTTCTCTTTTTATAAAACAGTGACTGCAAATCATTGCTACAAAGAGCCACCTATATTGCCAGGGTGCGTTATAGTAGAATATGATCATGTGGGAGCTCTTTTAAAATATATTGGGGGCTAAAGACACAGTTCCATGGCTAAGAACACTCACTGTTCTTGTAGAGTTCATGAGCTAGGGTCCCAGCACCCAAGTCAGGCAGCTTACAACTACCCCTGACTCCAGCTTCAGGGGTTCTGATTTCTTCTGGCTTCCACATTCACCTGCCCTCAACGTGCACATACCCCCACACAGATGCATACACACATGCACATATAATTAAAAGAAAAGTAAATCTTTAAAGCCTTTTATTAACATGATCACTCTTACTAGTATGCACCTTCTTTCCCTGTCTGGGTTAGATGATTGAAACAGGGACTTGGGAGACCTGGCCCTCTCAGGAGGTCCTACCGCACACAGTCCCCAACACTGTATGGTGTTAGTGGGTGACACCATACAGTGGCTCCCAAGCAGGCTTTTCAGTGTAGATGAGTGTTGTTCTCTGAAAGTTAGAGCATGCAGATCCATGATCATTCCTACCTCCTTGGTAACTCCCATTTTCTTTTGTGAGACAGATTTCTATAGCCCAGGCTGGCTTCAAACTCATTACGTATGTAGCCAAGGCTGGATTTAAATACCCGATCTTCCTGCATCTACCTTTCAAGCCACTGGGCCTAACTCTCTGGGATTCTTTCTTTTTTTTATAAGCTCTTCAAATTTTTTTCCAGAACAAAAGAAAATTCATCTTTTTCACTTTTAAATGAGAAGCCTGGGGGTGCCTTGCTGTGTACATTGTTATAAAATGCCAGGTCCACCAAGGCCTCCAACGGCACCACAATCAGAGTGTTTAGGACACCACTTGTTTAGTAGGTTAAGAGACACTTTCTCTGGAAATACACAGTTTTCATTATCCTTGAAATATATTTATTTATGTCTTAAATAATGAGGATTTGAAGTGTTATTATGAAAGGAGAGACACAGATTTTCTATAAATGTGTTTTTCTTGCGATAATATGTGAAATTACATTCCATGTTAAATTGCTCGAGGCAAGCAAGGTTTAATATGTATCTAAATAATTAAGCTAATTGTGTAAAAATATATTTGCAGAATTCAGCAAATGTGTTAATACATTTACATCATATTTGCCCACTTCTTCACATAACTAAAGTTTGCTTTGCGGAAACAGTCTCCCAAGTACTGAGCGTTCCTCCATCCTCTTCATAGTGTCCCGTGCTTTCTGGGAAGAACAGGGAATCAAGAGGCATGGCATTAAAACATGGCTGACAGTCTTTCTCTTGACTTCTAGCTGTTTCTTCCCCTTCCTTTGTGAGCTAGCATCTCTCTCTCTCTTTCCGTTCTTTCCCTCCTTCCTCCAGCCCTCCCCTTCCTCCCACCATATCACCTCATTACTTCCTTTGAGACCGGGTCTTAGCCCAAGCTTGCCGTAAACTCTCTGTGTAGTTAAAGCTGCTCTCAAACTCACAGATACTGCCTTCCCGGGAGCTTAGCCCATGCTCTGACCTCTCCCAGTTCCCTTAGCTCCATCTGGCTTAGCCCAGGATCGATCCACCAACCCTGAACCCAGGAAAGCCACTCCACCCGCTCCCTCTCAACTTCACTTTTGTTCCCCCACCCCACCCCAGCTTCTCCAAGCCACCAGCCTCCTCCCCTCTCTCTTTCTCTGCCTTTGCTCCGCAGATGAAAAGCACTGAGATGGCTTTATTATTTTAGAACTTGCCAGATAGAATATCCTGTCCTAACCTTATCAGCTAGCCTAGAGCAGCCAGCTTCCACCGGTGGCCAAGGCCGCTGGTTCTGGCTTCTCCAAAATTCACATCGTTGTTTCATGCTTCTTCTTCCAAAGCCTGGCTGAAAAGCCCCCCCCCCCCATCCTGGGTCTCTCTTTCCTTCTTCTGGGACCCGGAAGTCCCACCCGTCCCTTCTGTCCAGCAACTGGCTCCAGGCCTTCTTTACTGATACAATCACGAACCAATTACAGAATCAGTACCTCCTCCTACAGCTGGCCTCCTGTCCTAGACTTCTGAGTGCTGGGATGCTAAACTTGGGCTGCCCCACTCAGCTCTTCTGTGAATTTCAAGGTCGTATTCCTAAGTGAGGACTGCAATTCTCACACTGTAACCCTGAATGACATTGTGAAAAGAAAAGGCCATTGCTCACAGCCCTATGTCCCCTTCTCCAGTAACAGTACACACCCTAGACCACCTGCACAGGGTGGCACCACCCCCAGTGGGCTTGACCCTCCCACATCAATGATTAACTAAGAAACTGTCCCTCAGGCTTGTCCACAGGCCAGTCTGATGGAGACATTGTCCCAATATAGTTTCCTTTTCCCAGATGACCCCAGCTTGTGTGAAGCTGACATTAAAAACAGACCAAACAAGCAACTCCAAGAAGTTGGTTCTCTCCTTCCACCATGTGAGTCCTTGGGAATAGAACGCAGGTTGCTAGATTGGCAGAAAGCACCTCTCCCTGCTGAACTCTCTTACTAACAAAGCAGAATAGAGAAAATACAGGTAAAACAGCCAAGCAGCCCATGGTATTGAGAAGAAGTGAAGGGATGAAGAGCAATAATAAATCTGAATTATCTCCCTCCTCATCCTCTGTATCACCCCAACACCTGCCTCCTTCCCATAGAATAATGCATACGTGAACATAACACTGTGACCTCTTTATGAACTCACTGCATGATATAGGAGCCATGGGTAACATGTGGTATCAGGAACTACAGCTATGGTTAGTCCCAGTTTAGGCTGCAAGAACAGAATGCATGTTGGATTTAGAAGGCCCAAGACTCCACACAACATGTAAAATAGCTCATATGTATCATTAGAATTAATTACATAGTAGAATAGTACTTCCTTCAGTTGAGTGGATCTTATAAAACTCCTAAAGGCCAGAAGTCTTTTGTCCCCAAGGCACACACAGGCTTCTTAGGGTTTCTTCAACCTTTCCCTCCAGAATCCCACAGTAGACTGTGACCAAAAGGCATTCCTGTTTTCTGTGTTTGGGTTCTCTGGGCATTGGTTGTCTAGGGCGTTTAAGCCCAGCCTGCTCTGCCAGGAGAAAATGATGGGGAAAATCATGAAGGGCCGGTAAGGTCCACAGCCTTTACTCAGGGCCGTAGTGCAGGCTTGCGCATGGCACCTTCCTCCCTGGGGTGAGAGGCAGGGCTATTTCTAAAGTCATTTAGCATCTTCTGCTGAAGGGAACCATATGTCACATAATGCACATACATCTCACAATAAACATATATGCAAATCGTTTGAAGATTCGTTTTAGGGACAGGGATGGGCTGATGTTATGTGTACTGGTTCTGTTGAATGTGTCCTGGTGCCTCTACTCTGAAGTCAGATCCAGCGTTAAAGCCTTCCTCCTCTGCCCTGACCCTTGGCAATGGCATTTTTACACAAGGGGATGCTGAAATTTCTGTTTCCTTTTGTTTTGAGTGAAGGGCTTGCTCCTGGTCACAGAAATTTAAGTCTCAATAAATCACATCCTTGCAAAGGACTGGCACATGCCCAGCGGGCCTGGCGGATCTCTGAGTGTCTCTTGGGAGACGTTTTGGGTGGGAATGGCAGCAGGCAGAGCTCCCAGGACCCAGAGCTGGGGCCTGCCCTGGTGCCCTAGAGCTGCAGTGTTTCCCTTTAACAGTTTGGAACACAGAGCTGACTCCTAATTGGAGCCCGTGCTGAAATTAGAATGCTTTTGGAAATGCATCTTTGCAAGGTTCCTGCTGCCTCAATGAGTCTCCATTGCAGGTGATGGGGAAGAAGAGGCACATGGGGTCCCAATAATGTTGTGCTGGCTGCAAATCAACATGAAAATTCAGAAATCAGCGCAGCTCAGTGCAGCCCAGGAAATTCCATTCAGGGAGTGGAAGGTCTGGCTGCGTGGTGCTGTCCCCTTTAATTGTCCCCTGCTCTGTCTGTTGCTTCCTATCATACATCCTTCTGAAAAGCCATATTGGCACAAATACACATTTAGGAGTTGATTACAAAGTCCCCTCCAATTTACATGTACAAGATAGAGCCTACTGTGACAGATTAGTGCTCCTAAAGTTTGGGAGGGAGGTTAAACAAAGTGTTACTTTCACGACACTGAAAGTCTTCAGAAGATCTAGTAAATCACAAAGAGCTCGGTGATGCTGCATGTGGGCTGTGCGCACACTGCAAGCTGACAAGATGCCGCATTGCCAACTGGCCTACCTTTCCTTCCAGACCATGCCAACTGTGGCATGTAATACGGCATCCTTCAGGCATCCCAAAGAAGAGGAGCCTGAGGCCCGCCTGTGTGAGCCACCTCAACAGTCCTGGAAATTGTTGGAGTTGGGGCAGTGGCCAATCAAGTCAACTGTCATGCAAGGTGAGGGCTGAGATGGAACTCCAGGACCTCAGGGAACAATGCTGGGTGCGGTGGTTGCTGCTCATCAGCATAGCACATGTGGATCCATGGGACTTGCAGGAGAGCCTCAGTTCCTGGGGAGAGAGAGGCCTTGTCTCAAAACTCAAGGAAAATGGTGCCCGAGGAATGACACCCAAAATGGTCCTCTGGCCTCCACATGTACCCTCATACATGCACAACTATACACACATGCAAACACACACACACACACACATGCAAACACACACACATACACACATGCAAACACACACACACACACACACACACACACACACACCTGTTATACACAGCACATAAAAATACCATTTCTGAGGCAACTCTGCCATGTCCAACTTAGCACCTTCACACATGTATACATTCATACATGCAGAGTAACACATGCATATGCATGCACGCGTGCACATAGACTGAGATGAAAACTCACAGCCAAAGCCATCCCTCACCCACATTTCCTCTTCTTTGCCTTTCTTCTTCTCTGTCTTTACTCTGTGAACACCCACTCACTCCAGATCCCTAGTGCTTCCTTCCACTGGAAGGGCCTCAAGCAGCCTCTGAGCCCCTCCTGCCACAGTGGTCCTCTGCTTCTCTTTAACTCCTCTAACAAATGTCTGGGCTGCATCCATCTTGCCATCCGGTCAGACTCAGCTCTGTTTTGTGGAGCGCATCTGTGCTAGGCTGTGCTTACTGAACCCCGGTCTTGCATTAAGAGCTTCTGTCTATGGGCTTGAGGAGGGAGATCTGTTCGTACCCCAAGAAAATCTCCGCCTCCACTCAGCTTTAAGGCCCAGGCTTCCATATGTCTGTTTTCCCTGTTGCTTTTGTGGATAAATAGACGAATGGAGGCTTTTGCTAGTTATGGAAGTCAAGGAGGAGACCCTGTACTATATTTTATATGAAGGGCTGTGGTGAGGGAAAGATTTAAACAATCGACATGATACTAGAATATTTTCACTGCATTGGCTGAGGCCCCAAGACGGCAGGGAAGGCCAGAGCTACTCTCCCTGGCGTACTCAGCACCTTCTATAAACAGTGTCATGGAGCATTCTGGGGAGAAGAACATTCCATCCTGGTGTGTCAGCACTGGGTCAACTGGAGGAAACTCTGTTGTCAGGGTTAGATAATTCTTTTTTTTTTTTTTTTTTGGTTTTTCGAGACAGGGTTTCTCTGTATAGCCCTGGCTGACCTGGAACTCACTTTGTAGACCAGGCTGGCCTCGAACTCAGAAATCCACCTGCCTCTGCCTCCCGAGTGCTAGGATTAAAGGCGTGCGCCACCACTGCCCGGCTGGGTTCGATGATTCTTACTCTTACTCTTCTGGCGTGTAAGGAGAAGAGAGCTGATAACGTGATGCAGGCTGTCTGTGGTGACTGTAGGAGAGTTTGTGTCCTGTTGCTTCGTGTATTCTCTGTTGTGTAAGAGCATCTCCTCTCATGAGCAGTGGCTACATGTGATCCATGCATGAAGCAACATTAGGACTCTGGGGATTATCTATCTTGTTATGACTTCATGGGTACACTTAGTCTGCAAATTTGGGGTCATTTTTGCTAGAGGTTAAGTTGTGTGTCACTAACACATGGTGCTGTGCATTACTAATGCATGGTGGTGAGTTATTCTTGGTGCTGAGTTGTGCATCAGGAACTCAGTTACATAACGCTAGTGCTTGGTGTTGAGTTGTGAGTGTCTAGTACTTGGTGCTGAGTATTATATCACTAGTGCTTGGTGTTGAGTTTTATATACCTAGTGTTGTTCTGAGTTGTATGTTTGTAGTACCGGGTGCTGAGTTGTGTGTCTCTAGTGCTATGTGTTGGGTTGCGTGTCTCTGTGTCTCTAGCGCTTAGTGCTGAGTTGTTTGTCTCTGTTGCTTTGAGCTCAGTTGTGTGTCTCTAGTGCTTGGTGCTGAGTTGTGTATCTGTAGTGCTTGGTGCTGAGTTGTGTGTTACTCATGCTAGGTACTGGGCATCACTAAGGCTGGGTGCTGAACCAATGGGAAAAAGGTTGTGGGAAGAAGAGAGAATTCTTGTCCACACATGAGAGATGTGTCTTCTATCATAAGGTAAAGTTGTTACACAGTGCAGAGACAGGCCTGGACCTTGAGCGTTCCAGTGGAGCCCTGAGCAGGCTGAGTGGGAGAGGTACTAAAATCACAGTCTCCCCTCCCTCACCCCACCCCCCGGATGGCCACCTCATAAAGTAGATTTACTTTCAGTGAACATTGAGCATGCTTTTCAACCTCTCTCAGCCCTCACGGAGTCCCCTACAAAGTCAGGGAAAGTGACAAAGTACAGATGAAGTCACTCATCTGGGGGGACCTAGTCCTCTTGTCATCCAGGGTACACAGTCCTCTAGTCATCCGTGGGTTGTGTGTGACTCAGTCCCTCCACCCTGTGCTCGGGAGCCCACTGGGATCACAGGAGACCGAGACCAAACTGAATCTTTATTTCCATTCACTAGCTGTGATTAAATCACTCATAAAGATGTCTTAGAATGCCAACAAGCAGAGACCACACCACTCAGCCCCTCGTAGCGGTCTTAGGTCATACTCCTGTGGGGTGCTGAAGAGACAGAGGTCCACAGGACCCTTCCGTTTTTGTTAAATCTGTATGGTTGAGGGCACTGGGGGGCCTGCAGTGGGGGCAGTGAAGATTTTTTGGAACTTGTAAATTATGGAACAGAAATGAGAAACTAGATGCTGAGAACCTAACAATGTGATTCTCTGCTGATGTGCGCAAGTCAGTCAGAAGTTGTGTCTAGTTATGTAAAAAGTGCAATTGTCTTTACTGTTTATAATATAGCCACATTTAAGGGGGGTACTGCGAGCGCATGCCCACACACACGCACACACACAAACACACACATGTAGGCGTCTGTCTGTGAGCGTGCATGTGAGTGTGTATATTTGAAGGTTAGATACACACTTGCAAACTTTGAATACACCTGGATTTTAGGAGGGGAGGATCTTAAATCATAAATTAGTTTCTATAGAGTTTGAATATCTTTAGAATACATGGCTTTGATTGTTAGCTATTTCAGATATGGGAGTCTGAGAAGATGGCTTAATGGGGACAACACTGTGGCACAAACATGAGGACTTAAGTTTCTCAAAACTTGGCACTGTGGCACTCAGCTGTGAACCTGGCCTGGGGTTGTTAGGGAAAGGGAACAGGCGGTTCCCGGAGACTTGCTGGCCAGTCGGTTTCAGCAAGACAGTGAGGGTCCAGGCTCTGAGAGACCCTGGATGAGTTGCTTTTTGCTGCTGTGGAAAATACAATGGCCCCTCAAACAACTTATAGACGAAAGTGTTTATGTAGGGCTCTAAAGGGAAAGAGTATAGTGTCTGGGAGGCATGGCAGGCTGTGAACAGGAAGCTGAGCAGTTGTGTTTTCATCCACACCAGAAGTGTGAGGCAATAGGAAGTGGGTGAGGCTGTAAGCTCCCAAAGCCCACCCGAAATGACACACTTCCTCCAGCAGTGTTCCATTTAATGACGGTTCTATAACCTCCCCCAAAGAGATCTGGATGCCAGAAATGGGGATTCAATTATCTTTCTCTGGTGGCTGGGCTCTGCAGTTGAATAAGAACCATTAACTTTTTTTTTTCTTCAGTAAGGAGTAACATCCTCATCCCACTGGATAGTAACAGACAGTGAGGTTAAAGACAGACGGAGACAACCTCCCGCTCTTCCAGTTCTAAACTGTTTCCACGAATTGAATCCGTTTCTGCTTGAAGTTCTGGGGATGCCCTGTATTTCCTGGCCTGGGCTCTGGCTTAGCCATAGACTGACAAAAACGTCCAGGTAGAATTTCGCAGGGGAGGAGGTTCCTGCAGAAGGGTGGAATGGACTGAGTCACAGACTTACTGGGAGATATGTGGCTACAGCCAGTGACATTTTAGGAGGCAGGGAAAATTGAACCGGGAGAGAGTGATTTAAATGAGATTTTCTCAGAGAGTCAAATACAGAGCTAAAATTTGGAGGTTCTTCTTTATACTCTTAAAGAAAAAGAGGATGTGATTTTCAAGTTTAGAGACTACTGGAAATGAGAAAAAGACAGAGATTTTGGCTATTTGGGAGAGTGTTGAGATATGTGTATTTTTAATGGGAGTTTTAAGTTCTGTTTAGTAGCCTGTATTGAAAGAATACTGTGTATCTGGCACCAAATGAAAGATAACTGGCTTGTTTCTATTCCTAGTGATAAGACATAGACATACTTCTGTCACTGATCACCAGATACACCTGCAGAAGTAACAATCAACAGTCAAATGTGATCAAATCTGATGTTAAAAAAATCTCGGAGTCTACCATTCTAGTTTCCAGCACATCCCTTGAATGTTAAAGTTTCTGCTGCTTATAAATGTAGACTGGCATCATGACATAATAGCACTGGGGAGCCCCTGATCCATTCTTTCTTCCCCATTCCTTGGGGAATTGGTAATTTATCCATTAAGTGTCACCTTCATTTGACCATTGAGAGAAACAATGCTTACACCATCAAAGTTCTGGGGAACTAATTGAAATTATATGTGTAAAGCATTCTGAATGGAAAAGTAAGTGATAATATGAAGTAGGCACATGTATTTTCAAATGGACAGACTTATGCTATGTGAAAGAATTCTTCCAGAATTTTCTATTCACAGGGTGTCAGAAGTGTTCCAGTCAGCAGTATAAATATGCTAATTGGAAGTAGATGGCCATCGTCTGTGGCATTTTTGTAGAGGCTCATTGTGTGGTCTTCTAAGTCCAACTGTGTGGAGTTAGGAGAAAATTCTGGTTAGAACAAGGAATCAGTAATCCATTCAGGGGACATCAAAACACATCAAGTCCATAATGCCCAGAGACACCAATGTCTATATTATAAAATTAATCTACAACATTTTCAGAATTCAAAGTGGAGTCTCAGGCACCTCATGCCTCTTCTAGAACTACATAGGATGGGGAACTGCAGGGACAAGAAGAAAGGTGGGGATGCCCATCTGCCAGCAGGACGTGGAGATGGAGAAAAGGATGCTCTACTCATTTCCTAGTCTAGACCTGCAAGTCTGCCTAAGGCTCCTGTCTCTTTGAAAGTGGCTTTGACCACACAGCACATCTCTTGATTCTGGTACCAGGGTCTTACCTCATATCATAAGAATCATGAATATAAAAGGCCAGTTATTGGTACATTTCTTCTTGCTTCCCTCTCTTTACCTCTGTGCAGTCTTTTCATAAATTTTTTATATGCCCTTCCCATATGAGCTTCTGTTTGTATTTTGATGAGACACCAACTAGATCTTGGTCCCTCACTAGGTGTGACCATAGAGAACAACAGGCAGGAAGGAGTTTTAAGCCAGGAGGCAAAAACTGAGGAGTCTGTATCAGTCATGATTTTTGTTGCTGTGATAGAATACTGTGACCAAAAGCAACTTAAGGAGAGTTTTAACTTGGCTTTCAGTTCCAGAGAGCTAGAGTCCGTCATGGCTGTGGCAGCACAGAATGGCAGCAGGAACAGGAAGCTGGTTCCATCACACTATGTCTACACACAGGAAGCAGAGACAGAGCAGGAAGTGGGATAGGGCTCTATCGTCCTCAGATCAGACCGCAATGACATACTTCTTCCAGCAACGCTCCACCTCATTGAGATTTTACAAGCTCCCCTAACAGCACCAAATGAGTACCAAGAATTCAATCAAATACATGTTTCTGTGTGGGAACATTCCCCATTGAAATCACCAGACTTCTTCCCGTGGAAAACCTTAAGATGTGGTGTAAGGAACTTTCTGGCTTTAGGAATGGATCTTGAATTTTTTCCTTTGAATGATTTTTCAGTGCCTGCCTTCTCCACTCTTGCACTGAGAGACATTATTGAATCGCTTTGTTTTTCCATTCTGTGCAGAGGAAGCGCTACATTATTGTCCTAATGACTTGCATGTGGAATGTTCCCCAGGGGCTGATTGGTGAAGTTCATGTTTTATATATGCCTCATTCAAATAGACTGGAGATAATTTTAAACACCATTATTACAGCAGCTGCACTCTGACTGGTCTGTCACATGAGGTCAGATATGGGATTTTGAGTCATTACTATTCAAAAAACTCAGGGGTGCTGGAGCATTGTGGATTTTCAGATTAGGAATGCTTATGGCTGAGATGACGACCAAGTGCAGTGTAGGGTGGTTTGAGATTCTAAGTGATGCCTTTCAAAGTTCTGTTCAGTTATGCCCTGGAGACCACCTAGCTCTTCTCTCATCATCTGGGGTCGGAGATGAAGTTTAAGATGAACAGTGTTGGCTGTGGCATCTTTGCTGTGAGGGACACACACACATACACACACACACACACACACACACACACACACACACACACACACACACACACATTCACATGAATTCATATTAATATAAGATTATCAACAGAACCCAAAAGTATACTTTTCATCCTACAAACTGGGCATCAATCCTCCCTCCTCCCTCCCATCCTGGGCTCCTTCCTTGCTTTGGTTACATACTGGCATGTCACTCATGTTTTTCCTGTTCTGTCAGAGACCAAGTTTGCTTATTGGACAGTATACTGAATCTCTTCTACTAATAAATCTGATAAGTGACATTTAAAAGCTAATCTTTTTACAGGCAAAATAATTAATATACTCTATCAAGCATCTTGGGTTATAGGATAAGGGCTTCCAATCCGGAAAATTCAGGCAGATTTTCAAAGAACAAACAGTGGTCATGGCACTATGAAGTATGTCATTTCTCTTTTACATAGGGGGTCACCCATAGTCACTTTTCTCCTCCCACAATGTTAGATTCAGGGACCGAACTCAGATCATCAGTCCTGGCAGCAAACACCTTTACCCATCTGGGCCACTTTGTCCGCCCTTCATTAGCTCTTAAATGACACATCCCATCAAAATCATCAAGCTATTAGAAACAGGCTAGATTTTCATTTTGGCCCAAAGAATTCTGAATAGCAGTTTTACAAAACACACACACACACACACACACACACACACACACACACACTTGGCAGAACAGATTGCAGAAATTTTAACTAAGCTAGAGGACATTTTCTATTTCTAGAATAAAACATTGCTTGTACCCAAGGTGCACTGCTGTTCTGGGTTTGGGCTCTCTTTTCACGGAAGCCTGGGATTTCACGTTTCATCTCAGCCTGTGAGGAGAGCAGTTAGGTGCTAGGCTGACCCACACGTCCGGATGGAGTCTAAAGGGATGTGAGCCTTCTGGGGCTTGGGTTGAGCTCTACACTCAGGTCACCCTGACCTGGGGAGGAGACACTGAATTCCTCATAAAAGCTGTTTCCTTTGGGGGATCAGGAGACAGTTGGAACTGGGAGGTTCCAGAGAATCCACGGATGAACCCTTTATTTTACAACTGGGGAAACTGAAAGAGAGAGGGAGAAGTTATTCATCTGTGGCCCCCATGTCCATGTATTCAGGCTTCTGTGTCCTCTTTTAGAGACCAGCGAACTTTCTTGGTCTGAGTTATGTCTTTGGTTGGCTCTCCATTGTGACCCAGTCAGCGTTCCAGCACCAGATGACTTGGAAACACACCCCACCCACTAGTAATTTGTGTTTAACTCAGGGCCTGGTTTTCATCAGGGACATTTGCCGTTCCCATTCTTACAAAAGTTATGTTTTCTCTGAATCTTGGTGTCTGTTCTAGTTTGTTTATTATTGCTGTGATAATATGCCTTGGCCAAAAGCAGCCCAGGAGAGAAGTCTGCTACCTTCTACTTCCGGGTCACAGTCCTTAGTGAGAGGAAGGCAAGGCAGGAGCTAGGAGAGAATGGTCATACCACATCCACAATCAAGGATACTCATAGGCTGTTTCTCAGCACATAGTCTATCCCGAGTACCATATATTGTCTTAGGAAATCAATACACCTAGCTCTTGTCTTCATCAAGAATAGGCAGTTAAAATATGTCTACCCTTAAGGATTAAAATACATTTCTTTTAACACTCATTTTAACTCTTTTACTACTTTTAAAAACAAAGATAAGCTTTTATTTTGATATGTAGACATATTATTAATCTTTTTAAATATTCATTAAAAATTAGTAGTTTATTAAAAATTGAGCTACTAGAGCTGGTGAGATGGCTCAGCAGTTCACACTGGCTGCTCTTCCAGAGGTTCTGAGTTCAATTCCCAGCAACCTCTTGACTATCTATAAAGGGATCTGATGCCCCTTCTGGCATGTAGGTGTATATACAGACAGAGCATGCCTACATTTAAATAAATACATACATAAATAAAGTTTTAGAAATTGAATCACTAGCTGTGTGGTGGTGGCAGCACATGCTTTTCATCCCGGCACTCAGGAGGCAGAGACAGGCAGACCTCTGTGAGTTCAAGGCCAACCTGGTCTACAAAGCAAGTTCCAGGATAGCCAGGGCTGCTACACAGTGGGAAAAATTATTGATGTATCAGGTTGTATAAATCTGTAATCCAAGCTACTCTGGAGGCTGAGGCAGGAAGAGCTTGTATTCAGGGCCAGCTTAGGCAACTTCTAAGTTGCCTACGATACCCTATCTCAAAAACAGAGAATAGAAATGGGGAGGGAAGTGTAGCTCAGAGTTCTTGTCTGGTACATGCCACGTCCTCCATGCAACTGGAGACCTAGAAAACAACATGCAAAAGAAACTGTCTTAGTCAGGGTTCTATTCCTGCACAAACAACATGCAAAAAAAAAAAAAACTGTCTTAGTCAGGGTTCTACTCCTGCACAAATAACATGCAAAAGAAACTGTCTTAGTCAGGGTTCTACTCCTGTACAAACAACATGCAAAAGAAACTGTCTTAATCAGGGTTCTATTCCTGCACAAACAACACACAAAAGAAACTATCTTAGTCAGGTTTCTATTCCCCTACAAACATCACGACCATGAAACAAGTTGGGGAGGAAAGGGTTTACTCAGTTTACACTTCCACATTGCTGTTCATCACCAAAAGAAGTCAGGACTGGAACTCAAGCAGGTCAGGAAGCAGGAGCTGATGCAGAGGTCATGGAGGGATGTTCCTTACTGGCTTGCTTTCCCTGGCTTGCTCAGCTTGCTTTCTTATAGAACCCAAGACTACCAGCCCAGAGATGGTCCCACCCACAAGGGGCCCTCCTCCCTTGATCACTAATTGAGAAAATGCCTTACAGCTGGATCTCGTGGAGGCATTTCCCCAACAGAAGCTCCTTTCTCTGTGATAACTCCAGCCTGTGTCCAGTTGACACATAAAATCAGCCAGTACAGAAACAAAGACAAACTTGGTGATTGAGATATTTAAGTATACAGCACACACACAGATATATGCTCAGTATCATGAGCCAACAGAGCAATGCAAAATAAATAAGATAGTAATGCACTTCCTTCAGCAAGTGGGAAAAATGTCACAAATAAAACAGAGAAATCATACTATCTGTGTGGCTTAGAAACTCACTTATGGCTGGCAACATAGTCTAACATAGTCCCTAAGTTATAACTGTCTTAAGGAATGGCTTGGAGGAATCTAGTACACACAGATACACACTATCCTACGTGTCACAGAAATTCCACTTCTGGTTATGTATTCCAGAAAAACAAGTGCTTATGTTTTACCCAGAGATAAATAGAAGAATGTTTATGTTAATATTATTAACAACAGCAAATGTCTGGAAATAATCCAAATATAATAAAATATAAATATATTAAAATATAATAAACAAATCGTATTATATGTAAACCATCTAAGGGTGAATAAGAATGAAAACTAACGAATACAGTAAACAACAATGAGATCTGTGTGCCTTATGCTGAGTGAAAGAAATCAGGATACTACAAAGTATTTGATTTATATCCAGGAGCAGATTAAACAGGTTTAGGGGCTAGAGATGGCAGTGTTGAAGCAAACAGACAAGAGTGGTGGGAGATACTCAGGATCCTGACAGAGACTGTGCAGGTAGTTTACGAAAACACATATTAAGATGTACAATAAATATATTCTTTACAGTGTGCAAGTTGAATCTCGATTTAAAAAAGAAATGAAAATGTGTTCTTAACATTTGGTAAAGTGCTTGCCATTCAGGTACAAGGATCTGAGTTCAGAGCCCCAGAAGCCATATAAGATGCAGGGCATGGAGGTACACCTCTGTAATCTCAGAGCTGGGAGGTGGAGACTGGAGGGTCCCTGAAGTTTGCTGTCTATCCAGTTCAGCTAACTGGTGAGTGGCAAGCTCACAGAGAAACACTGGCTTGAAAAAAAAGATATGGGGAGCTACTGAAAATGATACTCAACTTCTGGCCTTCGCATGCATGTTCACACATGCACAATGTGTGTGTGTGTGTGTGTGTGTGTGTGTGTGCAAGCATGCACACGTGAGTCAATGGTCAGACCTACAATTGGCCTCTCATTGGAATAAATGTCTAATGTTCTCCTGTCTTCTCTTTATAGACATAAGCAAAAGCCCTTTAATATATCTTGTGCTGTCAGATTTATGGGGCTAGGGAAGGGAGTTGAAACGTCACACTAAAAAGTAGCATAGAGACCAAGGTGATTCTCAAATAGATACGGGAAATGAACAGTATGTCCCTGTGCAGGGAAGCCCCTCCCCCTGGAAATGAACAGCATGTCAGTGCGCAGAGAGGCCCTCTCTCCCCACGCCCAGCACGGATAGTGTCTGAAGACAGACTTCATCAGCATGTGATTTGCCTCCCCTTTCCTACCACACTGAGACATGTGGTAAGCTTAGCTCAAGCGGGCATGGGGTTTTATCATTATAACAACAAACCATAATTTAGTTTGCATGTGATTCTTAACTAATCTCATAAAAGTGCTGTGTTATATGTCTGGTCTTAGGCTAATTATCCTCGGATCAGTCATCATGGAACATTCTGAGAGTTTGTATCACAACTCTTGGAAGAATTAATGTCTCCTTTGGGTGTGGAAGAACACGGGCTTTAATCATTCACAAGCCTTTTCTCACCTTTAAATGTGTTATGGATTCAAAATGTATTTCTCCGCAGAAAACTCTAGATTTTGGCTCACAATGTAAAAAAACCCATGTGTCCCACCCCAGCAACTGATAGCTTTTCAAGCTATTAATAGTCTGATCCCTGTATACTTGGTTCTCTGATATTTTTAGAGTCTGTATTTGAGTGTAATAAAATCGTTCCTCTTTCTTCTTAAAAAAAAAAAAGTAATTATTGAGACCAGATTCTGCCAACAACAACTTTCAGAATAAAATAATAGTGTGGTATGGTTAAAACCACACTATCATCAGGTTTTCATTGTTACAGTGGCAAGTATTTTTAGTGGTTTATTTCATGAAAACAGGGCGTTCTGTGTAGGCCATCATTACATTAGTTTATGTTTATGTACTTTCTGTAAAATCGCCCCTGTAGGGGGTACAGAATGCTTGCATTCTTTCAATAGGGAATGTAGCTCACTAGAAAGTCAAATCTAGAGAAAACCACTTCAGGAAATGATTACAGCCAAAGGTATGAAATTACACCCACCTTGCTAATTACTGCTAATCTGATTTTATTTTTAGCTTCCAAGACAACACCTCAAAATCTCACTCCTTCTAGATGACCTGTATAGAGTGATTTTATTGTCTCAATAAAAGTAGCCAGATAATAATAGCAAAAACAAGGTAAATATCCTGGTGTAGGGGCCTTTAACCAGAATTCAGGCTTACAGATCATCATTTGCTCTGCCGTCCATGGTGAGGAAGGCACGTCTAAACCTATACAGAAGATATGTGGGGTTTATGCACAAATACTGCGTACCTGCCAAGGGTAGTAGCAAGGACAGAAAGACTCAAAGGTCAACAAGGGTTGAGCACCACCAACGCGCCATCTTCCCATGAGCCAGGAACCAGGGACTTGAAGTCTGAGATGGGATGTTGTACCATTAGGCAATTAGGATTCTGAAACTCATACTCCATAGAGAGATTTTTGAAAATTTTATGTCTTTGAATATTTGTAGATGTTGAAAGATTCATGCTAAGAGAAAATAAATTAGGACCTTGATCACTAAATCACCCAGGCAGACTTTCTCAGCTCTCTTTTCTTTTTTGTGTGCCCAATGTACATACGTTGTATCCCTGCCCACCCTTCTCCCAAACTCTAGATAAGACAGTCTAATAGTCCCTTGAACTTCTTCAAATAAGTATCAAATGTCACAGTTACTTATTCTGCCCAGCAGTTGCCTTGCTAATCAAGTGCCATGGTGCTTCTCCTCAATGTTACATGTTTGTCTAAACAAAGCCTAAAAAAAAAAGTCAATTTTCCAAATCATTTCCTTATTTCAAGAACATGTTTTCACATTACGGGTTGGCATTTATTGTTTTCTTTCAAAATACAAATATCTTAACATGTAAACAACTTCAACAAATTCTCCTGCTGCCCTCTAATTCCTAAAGGGTTAGGTGCTGCTTTCTGCATCCTGAATTCTGATGGTAACTCAAGAAGCACCTCCCTCAGCCCTCCTGTGTGTAAGCACTGGTTGATTTCGCTGTAATTGTGTGTGTGTGTGTGTGTGTGTGTGTGAGTGCCTGTCTGTGTCTGTGTCTGTGCATGGAAGTGTTAGTCAGCACCTCACTAGAGATGTTTCTAATATGGTTTCCAATGGCTTAGTGAGCATTTTTGAATTTGAATTTATTAAACTTAGGTAAAATATAAAAACCCATGTTTGCTCAGTCACTCTAGCCATTTATGGGTAGCAGCCACCGTCTCTGCCACTTAAGAAGGTTCTAGGTGAGGGTGAGGTTCTACCGAGTGGGCTGCCTGGGGGAGAAGTGTTTCTAAGTCATATCCCAGTGTGTAGAATGTAAAAGGTCACGGGTTTCAGTGGACTAAACATTTCCTATAGCGGACAATCAGGAAGCGCTTGTGTTAGAGATTCGGTGGAGGAAGACTTCGCTCTCTGCTGACTCTCATGTTCTGTTGTTTCCGGAGTGTGTTTTGTCTTCCGGTGACTTAGATTATCATCTTGCTGTTCGATATCATTAGAGTTTTTTTTTTTTTATTTTTAATTGTGTGTCAGTGTGGGAGTGTGTGTGGTATGAATGCAGGTGTCCTCAGAGGACAGAGTTGTGATCTGGATCCCCTGGAGCTGGTTTTCTGGGCAGTGGTGAGCTGTCTGAACTGGGCAGTGGGAATGAACTGACTCCTCTGTTCGAGCAGCTCATATTCTTAACTGCTTAGAGACCCCTCCAGCCCAGGTTAGCTGTGCCTTAATTACACTTCTTTTCTAGTCTGGCTCTGCCCAAAGCCTAGAGGTCTTCGCAGATAATATCACTTCGATTAAGTTTTGGTAGAGTTGATATTGCTGAAAATGACCATCCTACCAAAGCAATTTACAGATTCAGTTCAATCAAAATACCTATAACATTCTTCACAGAAATATAAAAAAATATTGTAAAATTCAAACAGAACCAGAAAAGACCCCTGGTAGCCAAAGTAATCTTGACTAAAAAGGAAAGTGCTCAAGAGATTTACACCCCAGATTTCTATAGCATAGAGCTATCCTGTTAAAAGCAGTGTGGTGCTGACATAAAATCCAAATACGTAGACCAATGAAATAGAATAGAAAGACCCCAAAGTAAGTGTGCTTGTAATCACAGCCATCTGATGGTTGACAAAGAGGCAAAAAACATGCATTGTAGAACAGATAGTATCTTCGGCAAATGGTTCTGGGAACCCTGAATGTCTACAGCAAAAGAAATAACCAACCAAGTAAAGAGGAGGCTACAGCGTCAGAGAATCTTTGCAAATATACAAATACGCACATATATAAAGATGTGAACCTTTAGCTCACCCCAGTCAGAATGGCTACCACCAACAAAACAACAAATACTGGTGAGGTTATGGCAGAAGGCCAACCCTCGCCCTTGCTCTAACTCTCGCTCTCCACTGGTGGGAATGTAAGTTGGCACATATACACAATGGGAAACGAGTGAGCTATAAAGAATATTGAATCATGAAATCTGTAGATAAGCAGAGGGAACTAAGGATCAAATTGAGCGAGGTAACATGGAGCCAACACTACAAAACCCACATGTTCTCTCTCATCTGTACCAATCTTCAGATGTGAATATGTAATGTGAGCTAACTGAAGGGAGCAGGAAAACAGACAGGAACCATTTGGTGAGAGACTTGAGACAGGAATAGCAGGAGACAGGTGATAGAAAGGGTGGAACGGGAAAGTGGAAGGGGATGAGGTCAATACAGTGGGAGAAGGGATGAAGAACAAACAACACCAAGGTTGGTTGATAAAGCCTGAGGGATAATATTATGTTTATCTAAAATTATACACACACACCCACACACATAGACACACATAGACATGCATACATGCACTTTCACACACATACACAAATACAACACTTACACATAGACATACATACACATACTCTCTCTCTCTCTCTCTCTCTCTCTCTCTCTCTCTCTCTCTCTCTCNCNCACACACACACACACACACACACACACACACACACACACACACACAAAGCCATTTGGGTTGACAGTGCATCCTATAAGAGCCATAGACTAACAAATGTCCCAGTACCAGGTATGAAAAACCTACTTTTCAATAATTGGTCAGCCAAATCCTTCCTCCCTCCCTCCCTCTCTGTCTCTCTGACCTCTATCTATATCAATCTATCTCTATCTCTTTCTCCCCTTCTCTCTGCCTCTGTGTTTCTCTCTCCCTCCCTCCTTCTCTCTGACCTCTATTTCTATTTATCTGTCTACCTCTCACCCTATCTCTCTCTATCTCTGTCTCTATCATCTATCTATCTATCTATCTATCTATCTATCTATCTATCTATCTATCTATCTATCTCTACATCCGTCTGTCTGTCTGTCTGTCTGTCTGTCTGTCTGTCTGTCTGTGTGTCTGTCTACCTACCTACCTATCTATCTCATCAGTGTAGCCCTCTGTTATCTTTCAGGGGTTGAGTGTAGACTCCTAATGCTGAAGAAACCACACAGATAGGATACTGATGAGGATGACTTGAGCTATGTCTAACCTGAAAGCCAGCTTCCTGTAGTCTAGCTTCCATAGAATCAGGCAGTACTATGTAAGCTACAGAGGGAGGGAAGCATGTAACAGCCCTACCCAGCTGCAATACCTATGAACACAATGACTATCATACAAGATATTTACAGTGGTTCAATAAGTGGCACTCACATGCTTGTGATAAGCAACAGCCATTTAATGGGACTTAAAGCCCACTCTGCAATAGGGAGCACATTCAGACCTGGGACTAGAAGCTAGCCCTCTTCTCAGGGCCGGTACCTGTCGTGGACATTGCAAAGGCCTCTACCACTACCACCTTACTACACTAGCACGATTCCCTAGCTATATTCTCAATTCTATCCATGCAAGTCTAGCAACCACCTCCATCAAATGGAAACTGTCACAGAAAACCACAGCTGGGGACACCATGCAAAGAAGAACAGAACATGAGAAGTCCCAACGGATGCATCTACACCGTAGCTCCTGAACCTGTGATTCAGAAAACACCGTGGAAGACAAGGCAGAAAGATTCTAAGAGCCAAGACTCTGAGAAGTCTGCTGCGAACTGATCGCTCCTAGAAATGGCTGCAGAAGCATGACTGGCACAGTGTCAATATCAACAGGCCTGTTAACATGGAAAGGGGAATCTCACAGTGTCCCACCCCAGACCAAAATGAAACAAAACAATTGTGGGCATCTGGCTGTTTGAAGAAAGTGTATTGACCTGCCCCAGGCAATGAACATCTTAATTATTATCTGTTACAAAATAATCAGCCCTCAAACCGTGTACACACAAACAACACTGACAACAGGACTCAGTAGCTTGTGTTTATGTGCTTAAGTGTACATAACAGCAATCAAGAAATAGGATAGGTACCCACTTGAGGGCAAGTGGGCATGTGAGGAGTTGTAGGAAGCAGGCCAGAGAGGACTGGAAAGAAGACAGGAAATGGGAGAAGTGATGTAATTCTATTTGAATTAGAAATTCATAAAAAATTTAAAAGCTGTTAAAATGTCTGTCGTAAAGCACTGCGTGTAATAAACTACCAATTGTGGTTTTAAAAAGAATGAGTGGGTGAGAGAAGTCAATATTATTTTAATATCCATAGGAGGATAAGTGTTACTCAGACGAGGATATGATGTCTTGGGTTAATAGATGCCAATGCTTGACTTGGTACATAGTACTCATTGTGAAACTCAGGAAAGGCAGGCGACCAAGCCAAACACAAATGCACAGGAAGTGGGGGAGAGATTTAATATGAGACTGTAGTGATTTAAAAATAATAACACTCTCTAAGGGAACAAGGCATGACACACAGAATGACAAAGGCAGGGACTGTTGATGTGAACTTGTAAACAATGCGGGCCACAGGACAATAGAGTGGCAATTTATTGTGAATGCAAGGCATAACCGTCAACCTGGAATTATACGTCTAATAAAAGCATCTGCCGAAAGTGAAAGCAAAAGACATCATTTTTTCTTTTTTTTTACTCAGAAAATGTTGAGAGAATGCATTGGCATCTATGAGCACTACCATAAATGTTCAAAGAAAATCTGCTGAGAAAAAATGGATCAGATGGGAATGCAACTCAGTGCAAGTCATAAAGACTAGAAACAGCAAATATATTGGTAAATATCAAAGGGATCCCCCCAAAACTTAAAAGACAATTACTATGTGTAACAAAATGAAGTGATATCGAATAGGGTAGGAGCAAGCACACATGTTACCTGTGTGACTGTAGTACAACATACAGTGAAATATATATAACAACATGCAGTGATTACATATATATATATGTATATATATGAACATTAAAGGTTAGTATATTATCCACAATAAACGATACTTTCCAAACACTGACAGTGAGAGATTAAAGGTATGTTTTGCAAACTCAGAAGCTACTGAGAACAAAGTGATACCACAGTCATGGTTCTGAGGATCTAAATTTATACTAAAACCAATCTTTAAAGGAAAGAAAGTAAAGGACGGGAACTCAAAGGAGAGATTGGGAAAGAAATTAGAGGACAGGATTTCGAAGCAAATCCAGAAACATTGCAACGTAAGAGGCCTTGCCTTAGACATGTGAGGCTCTAGGTCTGGTATCTAGCACTGAGAGGACAGCAGATAAACAAACAACTCTGAGAGTAGATTCTGTATAGGTGGGGAAACTGCAGTTATGCGAAGGAATAGTTCCAGTTTAGTGGAAAGGGAGCTATGAGCAGACCCAGACTGCCTGTGAGAAATGGGCACTGAGAAATAAGTCATGCACCGAGCAAACACGGCCATTAGACAGGCATCGTAGCCAAGGTGCGTTCGTGAGGCCCAAATGGGTTCCTGCTGCCCTTTTGGGTCGGCAGTTTCTTTAGATTTAGCTATGCTGTTTCAAGTTAGGTTTCTGCCCCAAGTGATTAAAATCCAGTTCCTATTAATCCCAAAACTCTAGAGAATTGATCCAGTCTCATGTTCACCACTGTGGTGTAGACCACACTCCTGGTAGACTCATGGCAAAGCTTAAGGTCATTATTGTAAAAACGTTCCCTCATATTTCCAATTTGTAGGACTTTTTATTTGCCACCAGCATACTGTTTTCACAAACTTTGTGTGGTTTTTACTTACTTGTTTTGTTTGTTTTCTCTTCTTTTTGTTTTTACATGAGATTTCACTAAATGACGAACAATTCATAAAACACAGAATTACTGATTTAAGTTAGATGCATGAGTTTGTAAAATAAGGTTATCTTGTTTACTGTGTTTTTTGACAGGTGCAGCTAACAAAATGGACTCACTGGTGACCCCAAGATAAGTCACAGACATATGAACATTAGCTGCATCAGATTCTTAGTCCATTCTTTCTAAGGCAATAAAGTTGTCAAAACTTCTGAGCAGAGAGGACCTTGAGCTCTCAATATATGGTATATTTGGAACAAACATGACACAGGTCTTAATGACCAGGCCATCAAATGTCAATACCAAATGTCAGGCAGGGTTCCATCCACAGGCATCAAAGCCACATGGGCCAGTGGTATCGTGTCCCTGAACCAGCTGAGTGCTGAGGCCTGGTGACCTCAGGAGGTCTTGGCTTCTTCAGCAGGAAGAACAGAAAAAGGGCAGTCTTGCACATTTGAAACTGCCCGAGTCTGTGTCTCTGAAGACAGGGAGTGTGATTGGCGGTTTCAGGTCACCCTGATTATATATTGACTCTGTCCCTCTGATATCGGCTGCCAGATCCCACTTGCAGGGCTTCTATCCTGCCACCCTCCCTACCAGGTCAGCATGACATTTTTGTTGAAAGGGAGTCATCCCAGCTCTGATTGCTACGTACCGCGGGTTCTGCCTGCTTCAGCCCTTTCCCCATCCACTGGAGCATCTGCCCTCACCCCCATATCCAGCTCCATTCATTCAACAACACACACATTCCTCAGGGCTACACGTCAGAGATGCAGCCCTCAGCAGACTCAGGAATGCTACTTGCAGAGAAAAGCAAAGAGAAACAAAAGACACCTACTCTAAGAATGTTTCAGAATTAGAATATGGGCAGGTACCAGCAGGCAGGGTAATGAGAATATTATAAGTATTTTCCATAGTTCTTCACCACCACCACCCTGAATCTAATAACTCTCATTCTGAAATCTCTTTGAAACAGTATTCACCTGCCATTATGTGCACACATACGAATATAGCCTATATAAGGTTTCATATATGTGACTTATAGATGCCTTTTAAGTGAAAACATTAATTATGGCTTTTTTCTTCTAAAAAATGTGTTTAGAAAATTGGATTCCTTTGAGCGATGTGGGCCCAATAGCCAGCTGAGTGATTGATATTTTTCAGTGGCTTTGTGTAGAGAGGGGACTTTGGTCTCAGATCTGACTCTGCCCGCAGCCCTCTAAGCCCTCTGTCAACTTTTAACTAGCCTCAAAAACCGTCTATGAAACCGTGAGATTTTCAGTGTGAGTTTCATTCGCTTCTGCACATAGGTTGTCAGCATGGACTTTCTCTAAGTTTAAATAAACTGCTTCTTGCTTCTAAGGAGTCCTGTGCAGTATAGCTTGTTTCTCCTGGGTAATAACTATCCTTCTGCATCGATTCCCAAATGAGGGAGCTGTCAACATCTGTTTCTGGCAAAGTAAGAAAGAGAAGGGATGTTGGAGCCAGTGACTTGTTTCCTGTGGGAATAATTCTGGGTTTGAACACATCCTTGACTGTTAATTTATAAGCACACTCACCATTTTCTCCTCTCCATCAAAATGCCTGCCAGTATTGAGCAGTCTCAGGGAATAAAAAGCAACATATCACAAACCCAGAGTCGATTCTCAAGCTTCTGTTCAGGGAGGCAGAGGTCAAGGAAAATTTAGCAAATGTTCTATTGTCTGCTACACATTTGAAAATTGACAGTATGGGTGACTAGCAAAACGAGGTTACACTGCGGCAGCCCAGTGATCCAGCTTTCTCCCCATCCCTCCAGGTGTGACAAGAGAGCCTCGCCAGATGTGGGTGGCAGCTTGGCAGCCTGGTCAGGCAGGGACCAAAGAGCTGAGTGTGCAAGATGAAGGCTAAGTGTTGAGGGCCAGAGAATTGCTAAAATGTGGGAGAAGCCAGGATTTGCAATCCAGGGCACCCAGCCATATGCATAGAGTTAGCAGGTCTTGGTAGCCAAGAGAAAGCCAAAAAGAAGTCTGCTGAGGAAATCTTCGACAGATGGGGGTGATTTTAGATGTTAAACAATAGAGAGGTTGAAAGGGATAGTGACCACATACTTTGTAAATTATGTAGACTTGAATTGACACACACACACACCATATATATGTTGTGTTAAACACAGTGTCTTGAAAAAATACAGCATTATGTGATGGGCAAAGTTCAACATGGTGTCTTGAAAGAATACAGCATTATGTGACTGGCAAATCAAGCCATAGGTATTAGTTGTGTCTGTCACCCATGTGACCAAATGCCTAAAAATACAGCCCAAGGGGAGCATTTTGGCTCACAGTTTGGGGGCATAGGCTATCAGTGTGTAGACATTGTGACGGGAGGTCCCATTGCCTCAGTTTTAGAAAACAAAGGGTGACACAGACTGGGCTGTCATTGCCAGGGTGGGCTTTCCCTCCTCTGTTAACCTTTTGGAAAAGATGTGTTGGTAGATTTCTGTCAAGCATTGGTAGAATTCTACACTGATGCTAACCCACCCCCACCTCCACCCCCTGGAGCTGACAATGAAGATAGCCATCAAGTGGGATTTTTTTAACCAAATAGGCCACATCAGATCTAAGGTGGCATAGAGAATTATTCCCTTTTTTTGGTAACTGAGCTTGTGGAACTCATCAGGTTTAGATCATTGGAGTCTGAGGCCGTCAGAGGGAAAAACAAATGGTCTTTGGTCCTTGGCAGAAGGAGAAAGTGGATACAGCAGGAGAGGACCAGATTTGGAGACGTTCCCAGCATCTGGAGAAGACCAACAGGATGGCAGCATGGCTGTCCCGGGGCTCTGGCAACAAGTCGAAACTGGAGGCCTGGGCGTCAGGTGGTTGGCATACAGAGCAGGCAGAGCATAGGGCAGATGAGTGCTGGCAGCAGCAGAGTCTGAGCCATGAACTCGGGCTCACGTCGGGACTTTTGTCTTTAAAACAATTAGTGCTGATGAGTGAGTATGGCAAAAGATAAGAGAGAAGCTGGCAGCCTGGTGCCTGTGTCCATGAGCCTCCACTGCATGGGTACTGGGAAAGGAAGAAGTGAAATATTCCTGACTAGAAATGGCCAGAAAGATGGCTGGCTGGTGGGCAGGCTCATCTCCCCAGAGATGATTAGTTCTCTCGGATCCAAGGAGCTAAGAGGATCACAGGGCAGCAGAGGTCCGGAACACCGGACAGTGAGGAATGGATGAGAGGCCCCAGCACGGAGTTGGAATACAGTCTGTAGAGGGGCCCAGTACTTCGGTCCTCCTGCACCCAGGGTGTACTGGATAGCTTTGTGTCAACTTGACACAGCTGGAGTTATCACAGAGAAAGGAGCTTCAGTTGGGGAAGTGCCTCCATGAGATCCAGCTGTAAGGCATTTTCTCAATTAGTGATCAAGGGAGGAGGGCCCCTTGTGGGTGGTGCCATCTCTGAGCTGGCAGTCTTGGGTTCTATAAGAGAGCAAGCTGAGCAAGCCAGGGGAAGCAAGCCAGTAAAGAACATCCCTCCATGGCCTCTGCATCAGCTCCTGCTTTCTGACCTGCTTGAGTTCCAGTCCTGCATCCTTTGGTGATCAACAGCAGTATGGAAATGTAAGCCGAATAAACCCTTTCCTCCCCAACTTGCTTCTTGGTCATGATGTTTGTGCAGGAATAGAAACCCTGACTAAGACACAGGGCAAGGAAGGGGAAGATGACCCACAAAAAGTCCTTACGGCAGGACCCTGGGGGTGTCCTTGGTGCTTTTAGATCCTTGGTTTAGGGATTTTTGAGACTATGTGATTCCTGTTTCTTTCTCTTCCTTCTTCTCTTTCCTATTCGGTATCTTTCCAAGTTATGCTAGAGAAAGGGTCCTTAAAACACCCTCTCTACCTCTTAATCCTTCTATCGAGAGAGAGTCAAGCAGGTGTCCTGTCAGTCAGCAATACCAGCACATTGGAGGCTGAAGCAGAAAGACACGACTGCCAAGTTTGATGGCAGCCTAGGTTATATTGAGACCCTGTCTCAAAATATGAACAAACAAAAAGGAAGGAAGAAAAAAAGGAACGAAGGAAGGAAGAGAGGAAGGGAGGGAGGGAGGGAGGGAGGGAGACAATAACAATGGCCTCCATCCTGTACTGTAATTCTCCTTCTGTTTTGTTTTTGAGACAGTGTCTCACTATGTAGCCTGGGCTAGCCCAGAACTCATGATGCAGCTGAAGCTGGTTTGCCATTGGCCAGCCTCTTGCCTCAGCCTCCCATGTGCTGAGGTTAGAAGTGTATGCCCCCCCCATACCCAACATCACCTAAACAACATCACCTATGTCATGCTGGCTAGGTCATAAGGAGAGGTCATTTGATTAATAATTTCCACCGAGATCTTAATTCTCATGTAGAATCAACAACAAGGCAGACACATACAGTCTGGGGGATGATCCTTACCCAGCCTGATTAGATGCCTTCTGATTTCAGCAGTGTGTGTGTGTGTGTGTGTGTGTGTGTGTGTGTGTGCGTGTGTGTGTGCATGTGTATGTGTGTTTGTGCACACATGGTTTCCTGTTTCTTTATTTACTTTAAAACATTCCTTCCACACTGACAAGTATTTTATTTATGTCATAAATTAGAACTTACACAAGCATTTATATAATTACTACAGTACAATTCTTTATATTCTTGTTGCTATATATTTTAGTCTATATGTATAGTAAAACTTGTGCTTACGTATTTAAATTCTTACTTTAAATAGCCAATAGTTCCAAAGGGAGATTTAATTATACATATGCAATATATCTTATGTCTAGGTTCTACATATGCTGGGATAATTTGAAGATAAATTTTATGTGTGCTGACCTAGTGCATGTTCATGCTTTGACATTTCTTTCTTTAGATTCACGATTTTAATATAATAGTTTGCTCTTTCTGAATACCTTCTGTCTTTAATCCTACACCATAACGTAGTTTTTCTGGAGACAAATCCTGTTACCTTTTGTCTGACTTTATTCTAACATCTCAATTATTAAAGACTATCTTAATGGATAAAGTCTTGGGTGTGCATGAGTGTGTGTGTGTGAGTGAATGTGTGTGCATGAGTGTGTGTGTACATGAGTGTGTGTATGTGAGTGTATGTGTGTGTATGTGAGTGTATGTGTGTATTCTCTCTCTCTCTCTCTCTCTCTCTCTCTCTCTCTCTCTCTCTCTCTCTCTGTGTGTGTGTGTGTGTGTGTGTGTGTGTGTGTGTGAATCCAGATAAGTAGAACCTTCTGGTTGTCTTCCACTTCCATTGTTTTTGGGTTTTTTTTCTGAAGATACTTCCTTTGTAGCTTGATGCTGACTTGCTCTCAATTTGACATGTTTTCCTTTATTCAATTCCAGAACTTCAATCTTTAATAATTCCAAGCAATCTAAATAGCAGGCCCGAGTCTTCCTCTGTATGTTCCCAGCTTGGTGACTGAGATTCTTAGATCTATGATTTGCTCTCTTTCATTAATTTTAGAACCTCTTGGGTGTTATTTCTTCAGGGCTTTTTCCTTCTTTGTTCCAGGTGTCCTTTCCTTTGTCAGTCTGAGTGAATGGAGCTCCCTGACATTTTCCCATCAGTCTGCAATGCTTTGGAAGGCCTTTTTTTCCTCACTGTTTGTCTTCATTGTTTTTCCAGTCAAAGACTTGCATTCGCATAATTTTCATTCCACTGACTCTTTTCTCTGCTTTGTCCCAACTCCTGATCTACTCACTCTGGAATTTATCTTTGAAGTTGTATGTGTCTTCCTGGAACATAACATTTATCCCCTCAAAATTTTTCTTCTGAAATCTTTCACTTATAACACCTACTTTTTGCTAATTTATCAAATACAGGCAAAGATAGAAAAGAAGAGCAGTATTCTAGCTAGGGTAGAACATTAGCTGATGGGAAGTGTTGAGGCTAAATTAATGGCAGCGATACTTTTAAACACAGAGCAAAATATGAGTCCACATCATTAGAGGAAAAGCTTAGAATATCTGAAGACAGTTTCAAGAAATATGGCAAGAAGGTGATTGGATTCCAGAAAAGTAAAGAAAAAGTACAGTTACAGTTAATCAAAATAATAAAAGAAAATCATTCAAACCCTAGGAAAAGTCAAGGTGGCTGAAAAGCCCTCAGTATCCCAGAGGAACTGGTGGCAACATATACGCACCTGCAGAACTCTTCAAGTCTAAACGCCAAGAGAAAATTGCTTTAAGCTTCCGGGAAGTGAGGAAGTTACTTTCAAAGGTAAACAAGCCATCAGACTAGCTTTCTCTTCCCCTTGGGTACATTTGCTGTTTAATGGGACTGAGGCAGGTCCTGAAAATGACAGTTTTACAGGGATGGGAGTCAAGAAGAGAGGACGATGGAGGAGGAGGTGGAAGGAACGTGGAGCAGAAGCGCATGGCCTGGAGAAACCGTAAGGGGTCTCATAGATGGGGAAGATGGTAGTGTAGCGGCAGATCTGCCCAATCTACGCACACAGCTTGAGTTGTGTTCTCTTTGCCTGGGCTTATTTGGGTTGGAGATTTACTGCAACAAAATGGCCCCCAAATGCCACACCCGGCTCCTGCAGCATTCATTTCTGGAGAAAACAAGAATGCACGCATGCATCAAGAATTCAAACTTAGGATTCCAGTTACAGCAGGTTTGAGAATGTACAGTTTGATAGTTTGGAAAAAAAGAGTTTCTTTTTTATGTACTACAGAGGAAAAAGTATGAGACAGAAGGTCTATTGGGTACCAAAGGATGCGCATTCCTCACAGCCTGTTGTTCTGTCCTTCTGTGAGGCCTGTTTTGACATCCTTCTGTGGACCATGGAATCTATTGGAAAGCTGCTCAAACCTAAAAAGCTCATCTCAGAATGCACGTGGATATGTAATGTAAACACTAGATATTGACTAAATAAATTACTTAAAGATGATTACTAACATGCTTGGTTTTTTGTTTTCTTTTTTTAAAGATTTTATGTATATGAGTACACTATAGCTGTCTTCAGACACACCAGAAGAGGGCATCGAATCTCATTACCGATGGTTGTGAGCCACCATGTGATTGCTGGAAATTGAACTCAGGACCTTTGGAAGAGCAGTCAGTGCTCTTAGCCTCTGAGCCAACTCTCCAACTAACAAGTTTTTAAAACTGAATCATGATAACATGCTGCAGGGAAATATTGAATCCGGGCCCTGAGCCCAAAAGCAGCCGTTGTTACCCTGAAGTAATGGTTAGGGAAGGTGTTTTGTCTTTCTATGGGTAAGAATACTGAGTTCCTGGGAATTAAAATGTGCATCCAAGGTATAAGGATGAAGTAAAAGTTACAAGCTGGCAAACAAACTATAAGACCTGTTGCTAATGCTAAGGAGAATTGGAAAAAAAAAAAAAAAGCAAGCATGTGAAAGGGGACTATAATTAATCCATAAGCAAATTAATGGAATAGAAAGGTAAGTCGATACCAGAATCGGTGATCTAAAAGAAGAGCAAAAGCAAACTAAACAAGGGAAATGCAGACTGAAGCACTGTCCCTGAGAGCAGATAAAATGAATGGCAGCCCCTCCAGGTCCAGGGAAGTCACAGGGCAAACAAACCTGACCCGCGAGTCAATCCCTGACCCCGGTCCCTTGCCAGGCCTGTCCACATTCTCAGGTAGGAAGCTGCACTGAAACACCCTGAAGAACCCTGGTGGAGCCAGGCAGGGACTGAAGGGAAAGTGAGGCTGCTGGTTAAAAAGTGTAGATCAGCCCAAAGTCAGCAGTGTCTGGAAATGTGGCCAGGCTCTCGGGAATTCTCACCCAGCAGTGAGTCAGAGCAGCGGAGGCTCTGGAGACCAAGATGTTGCTCAACAAAGGAATGAATAAGCGTGTTCTTGAGGTCAGACAAACTTAGGCCAAGAATCTGTAAGGTCAGGCTGAGTCAGAAGCACCACGGGGCTCGAAGTCCAAAGCCAGCCTCACGTCCAAGCAGGCAGTATTTGTTCACCAGTGTTCACAGCCCAGGAGGAAGCAAGGAGCCGGCCAGAGTGGCCCAAACCGGCCCTAGTGGCAGGGAAGTAGTAGAGTTAGATGCCTGGTGAGTCTCCCAGTCAGAACCCACAGCTGTTAATCTTCCAAACTAGTGTTCTCAGGAATAAAATTCATACCTGTTGATTTTGTTGAGACTGGGTCTACCTGTACCTCTAAAAGTCTGGCCCAGGAGAAAGGACTTCTGCAAACACAGGTCATCAAACAGAAGAATCCATCCGTACTTTCCTTCAGGTATAAAAGTTCGACTTCTGTGAGTTAGCTATAATGAAGGGGTTACATTGTTGAGGAACTTGATCTAAACTGAATACATCCATGTGAAGGGGTGAAATTCTTCAGGAAGAGTCTCATCTCCAGATGTGCCTGATGATCTGCCTGTGTCTGTGGATATGTGTGAGATGATGACAAAGATAACCAGGGTCGGTGGAGACATGATGGGTGCGATGGACCACTCCCGTGCATGGCGTGGAAGAAGGGGGACAGATGAGGATGTGCAGCATCTTCTGAAGATGACTTTATTAATCCGGTGTTGCCCATATCACTTGTGGCTCAAGCAAACATCAGACCAGCTGCAGGTTGTGGCTCATCCCAAATGGTGGGTGGTGGGGGATGGGAAGACAGTGCCTTCAGTCTAGCACAGGGAGATAGGCTGAGGCAGGGGGAGGAGCATCTGCAAGCCTTAGATCCTATGGAAAGTCCACATGTTTTCTTAAGATTTTCTTAAGCAGTTGCTTAAGAAATTGCCCACCAACTTTGGGCAAGAAGTTAAGATCAGCAGGAAACAGTTTTCTTCATCTATCTATCTATCTATCTATCTATCTATCTATCTATCTATCTACCTATCTCTATCTATCTATCTCTATCTATCTATCTATCTATCTATCTATCTATCTATCTATCTATCTATCTATCTATCTATATCTATATCTATATCTATATCTATATCTATCTATCTATCTATCTATCTATCTATCTATCTATCTATCTCTATCTATCTACCTATCTATCTCTATCTATCTATCTATCTATCTATCTATCTATCTATCTATCTATCTATCTATCTATCTAATCTATCTATCTATCTAGAGAGAAAGAGCTCATGAGATGGAGATCACTCCTAGTTCCTAGAATGGGAGACACTATTTTTATTACACTCTGAGTTTTGGAGAACACTTACTTCATTCACTCATTTTAAGTTTTAGCTGCTGTTTTTCCGAGGTTGTATGGACCACTCTACATTGTTCACCAGTGACTTCTATGTACTTAGATTAACATCTCTTAAGAATTTCAGGGAGGTTTGAGTCAGTATCCAAAGACACAAAACTGTTATAAAGAAGGAACGTGAGGCAGACATATTCGGAGCACATGTTCTGAGTCCTCCCAGGTCATTGCTTAGGCATGACATTAGTTAGACATGAACTGTGCGGTCAGATGAGTCAAATACTGGATGTTCACTGTTTAATGTTATTAGTGTCAAGTACTGTCTTCTACCACCCCCCACTCTCATCCCAGACTGCACCTGAGCAGATGGATTCAAAAGTATACCCCATCATATAGGGAAGTCATATAGACTTCCAGGCTCACTCAGAATAAGTAAGTCCACAGACAGAATCCTGCCTTGAATTTGACCCTTGATCCTGTCAAAATGGCAGACTGTGACAGTATTCAGAGAGACTGCTTGCACAATCACATTCACTAACACTTTTCTTTTAATGTTATCACACACACACACACACACACACACACACACCCCTAATACTACCAAAAAAAGCAAAATGGCAGACACCATTTAACTATACAACCAGAAGATAGTAAGATATGGCTGTCATTTCTCACCTATCTTTTTCATGGTCTTCTGCTCACCTTGGTGAGCTTTGACACTTTGAGTGGAATGTGAAAAAAAAATCCCCCTGCTGATTCTCCACTAGCTGTGCCTTGCTGATCAAGTGTCAGAAGCTGTGGGCAGAGCCATTTTCTGCTTCCTCTCTTCTGGTGGCCCCTAGATGAGACTGGTTGACCCTAAGGGTCTTCCTCTACTTTCCTGAGCTGCTCCCCCTGGCCCTTCCTGCAGGGTCCAGGGCTGGTGAAGCACAGGACCTCTCCACTCTCCCAGGTCCTGGTGAAACAGCCCTGTCTTTTGTGTCTCCCTGCCTTAGTGCTGTTACCAGTTCCTAGGTTACTTTCCTGTTCTAAGTCTCTGTTGTTCTTCCCACATCACCACCCTCCTCAACTTTGTTCACCATAGTGCAGTTCCAGCCCTTTCTCAGAAAATTTCCCTCTATCCAGAATCAAAGGAACACACAGAGAGCAGAAGAGATGTGGAGAGGATTCTGTGTGCTGGACTGACACCTGCCATGCTCAAACCTGTGCCATTTTGTGTGTAAATGTTCCGACTCTGAGGATGGCTAGGGGTTGACACACTTCTTTCCAGAATGAGCCTCTGAATAGGCTCTGGATGGTGCAGCAATCAGGAGCCACAGGCACATTCAGCCTAGTCATTCCAGTTAGATATCCGACAGGGGGTTTCCTGAACTCAACTTGACACCTAGAGACTCTATAAAATAAACACTTCTGTAAATTCATGTCAATCTAGAAGCTTCTATCTCAAGAGAGATGCGGCATAATATCTGTGTTAAGATATAGTCAGGATGAGTTATTCTTGTGGTGGCTAGTTTTATGTCAACTACATAGGGAAGCAGGCTGAGCAAGCCATGAGGAGCTAGCCAGTAAGCAGCACCTCTTCATGTGCGTCAGCTGTGCATCAGCTCCTGCCTCCAGGTTCCTGCCCTGTGTGAGTTCCTGTCCTGATTTCTTTCGATGATGAACGGTGCTGTGGAAGGGGAAGCCAAATGAACCTTTCCCTCCTTAAGTTGGTTTGGTCATGATGTTTAATCACAGCAACAATAATCCTGAGTAGGATAGCTCTTCTATAAACATATTTTTCAATTGAATAACAGTAGTGTGTTAGGATTCAAAGGCAATCCAGGTGCTGTAATCTCTAACCATCTTGTGAAAGGAGAAAAGTTCAAATCTGGGGATTATGGGAAAGCACAAGACAATTCAAGGATAGGTGATAGGACAATGGTTGTTACTGATTATTACATTTGTTAAGTGTGTCTGTATGTGTGCTTCTGGGTGTACACATGCCACATGAATGCATATGAGAGCTAGAGTTATCAGCTCAGTGTTTGTGCCGGCCCGTGACTGCCTTGGTCCTCTGGGAGAGCAAGGTATGCTCTCAGCTGTGTGTGTGTGTGTGCGTGTGTGGTGTGTGGTGTGTGATGTGTGTGTACTGTGTGTATGTGTGTGGTGTGTGTGTGTGTGTGTGCATGTGTTTATGTGTGTGTATGTATGTGTGTGTAGTGTGTGTGTCTGGGTGCATGGGTATGGTGTGTGTGTCTGTGTGTGTGAGTGTCTGTGTGTGTGTGTGTGTGTGTGTATGTATGTATGTATTTATGTATTCACTTCTTTCACCATGTGGGTCCCAGGTATCAAACTCATTTTCTCAAGAACAACTACCCACAGAGCCATCTCACTAGCCCACAACTGCTATTCTTTTTCCCCTAAGGTTCACCAGCCTTTATTGGTTCAAGAATGAACAGCAAAGAAAATGTTAACTATCACTCCAGGGTCATCATACAGACATGAAAGTCACCCTTCGACAAAAGCCACAACTGCTATTTTAAACAAACTTCAAACAAACAAATTCAAACTGAAACGTTAGATGCATACGCAAACAGTAGGATGAGCCCCGACATGCTCTGGAACTACAGAAAGAGCTCAGCAGTTCTGAAGATAGTTCAGCGGTCTTCATGACAGAGCAGGTGTAGCGTTAGAGCTCCTGTCACATAGACCCTGTCTGTATACCACACTAAGATGATACATTAGCCCAAGCAGACGTCACATCACACCCAAGGGGCCTGCAAATGTCGCTCCCAGCACAATGCTCCTGAGCATGTAATATTCCTCCACTAAAGATCCCCTCTGATAGTACGCTGGTCATTCTTTCTCGAACTGCAGGCCAGCCCACCATCTTAGAATTGTTTCACGTTCAGTACACCTACATAGGGCAGCAAAGTGTATCACTATGGAGTGGAGAAGCCGCCCCGATTTAGCAGTTGCCTACCAACCCCAACCCCATACTCTCAGAGAGCCCAGAGGTCTCTGCTCTAGGGTCCACAAAGAGGTTACAGAATTAATTAGTTGCAGAATCTGCACAATTTTCCTACATTTCTGATGCCAAGTTTTGTGTTCTCTTCTACCCAAGAACAAAAGACTGACAAAATTTTATAAACATACGAGAATTCTATTTAACTGCATTCTGTTTAAAAATAAGTGAACTGGGGCTTATAAATCTATCGCTATGTTGAGATATTGTTTTTTAACAATATCACTGTTGTTCTTGGATTCCCAGACACGAGTAAGCAGCCTGTCCCCTAATTAATACAAAGAATGTAAGACATTTTTAAAGTTCTAAAATGAGCCCTTTTTACAAACGGTCATAAAGTAGAACGTATCGAATGATTGTGTGCGAAGCAGAGCTGAAATAAATCAGGAAGCCTTTGTAGAATGAAAGTTAATGTTGGTTTCAGTGTACTCAAACTGTTCAGGGCCTTAAAAAAATTCTGGATGCAGCAATACTCAGTGCTCTGTAAGTACATTCCTGAACTGTTTTCAGATAATGCTTCAGAATGGGTTACTTGGTAGTTCACAAAAATTAACACGGAATCAATTTCCATTAATGTAAGCCCAAACCCCAAGAATTATCCACTTTTAAATAATATTTTTATTCTTTCCTTTCTTAACGTATTTTCCCCAAAACAGTATTAGCTATGTATTTTAAGGGACTTTTTGTTTCAGAAAAAGCCCAGCCTTTAAAAAAATAATACTTTCATTTGAAAAGAATTAAACCATTCAGTTATAGTTGGCTGTATACTCTAAATTATATGGCTGTGTGTTTTATGAAAAGTTAAGTTCATTCATTTTCAAACATGGAGGCCTTCTGGTTCTAATTAAGAATTAATAGTGTTTTGATAAACATTTGCAATCTGAAAATTTAAGATTCCATGCTCCTTGAAACAACTTTAATTGAATTTCTGTTAATCCATTTTAAAATCTCCAAGTTAAACCCAAAAATATTTCTGAACCAAAAGCTTATCATAGCATCAAAGTGGAGGAGTATCTTCTCAGTTATAAACTGTATGATATGGCTGGAGAACTGGCTCTGCTGTAGGAGATGGCTCTGCCGCTCTGGCAGAAGACCAAGTTTGATTCCCTGCACACACATCTGGTGACTCCCAGCTCCTGTAAATTCTAGCTAAGAGGTAGCTGATGCCTTTGCCCACAGGCTCTGTCATCATGTGTCCACATGCCCCCCCCACATGTACATACACACACACACACACACACACACACACACAGAGAAACACATATACATACACACACATGTACATGCACATACACAAACATAAATAGCCCTACATATAACATAAAGTAAAAATAAACATAATTTAAAAATATAAAATGTTCTTTAATAGTTAAGCAAATAAAAATTAGATCTTTATGTTTGTCAGTTTGTAGCTGGCAGAGGGGTTTACTCTAGCCAACGTGTCTCAGCTATAAAATATTTAAAAAAAAATCATTAAATAGACATTAAAACAAAGAGGCAGGAGGTGATAAGCCCAGGTAAAAGTCAGGCTTGCCTTAATATTCGGGCTTTGAAAACTTCTGCTCGTGTTTGTTTAGTTCATTAATCTCACCTGTTCTTCCCTTAGGAATACACACCCATCCAGCAGACACCATTTCTAAACAAACATACCAGGTAGGAACATAGCTTAGGGCAGTGACAGGAAGGCTGGCTAAGTGCAACAAAACTAACAGTGCAATTATACACCAGGAAATAGAAAACTACAAAATCTCTTTCAGCAAAGGGATTTTTTTCTTAGTGTGAAAAATGATTTATTTATTTATTTTCTATACATGAATATTTTGGCTGTGTGTGTGTGTGTGTACCTTGTCTGTGCCTGATACTGGCTGTGTGTGTGTGTGTGTGTACCTTGTCTGTGCCTGATACTGGCTGTGTGTGTGTGTGTGTGTACCTTGTCTGTGCCTGATACTGGCTGTGTGTGTGTGTGTGTACCTTGTCTGTGCCTGATACTGGCTGTGTGTGTGTGTGTGTGTGTGTGTGTACCTTGTCTGTGCCTGATACTGGCTGTGTGTGTGTGTACCTTGTCTGTGCCTGATACTGTGTGTGTGTGTGTGTGTACCTTGTCTGTGCCTGATACTTTTGGAGGCTGGAGTAGACGACCTGTAAAGGAGTTACACATGGTTGTGAGCCACTATGTGTATGGTGGGAATTGAACTCAGATTCTCTGGAAGAGCAGCCAGTGTTTTCAACCACTGAGCCATTCCCTAGTTCCTTTCTTACTTTACTTTAAAATCTTTATTTTTACCAGCCTCTGTCATTACACGCCCAAAACATTTCATCTTACTCACTGAATTCACTAGAGGAACTCTTTAGCACCCTGGCACATAGTAGGCCCCCACAAATCTGGAAGATGTACTGACTAAAGGACCCTGAGACTTGTGGCAGCTGGTGATGCTCTGTGGAGGAGAGCCATGCCTCATGAGAACTTCATTTTTAAGAATCCAACATGGTCAACCGATTTATTCAAAACACTTAATCTTTTCTATTCTTTTGCGGTAAGATCAGACTTGAGAACCAGTATGGTGGTGCCAACCTCCAATCCTAGCACTGAGGATGAGACCAGACCAGGTTGCAAGACACCAACTTAAGGAAGGATTTATTTAGGATCACAGTGCCAGAGGATATCACGGCAGGGAAAACCATGTTTGAGTGCTGGGACTCAATCCTCCTCAGCCTACAACCTCGGCCTGTGGGGCAGTGCTACCAACATTTACAGAGAGGGTCTTCACAAGTCAGTTAACTAATTCCAGATTATCCCTTTCTTCTTCCCCTAGAGATGTGTTTCCATGGAGACCCTGAATCCCGTGGAGCTGGCAATCAAACTAACCATCGAAGTATACTGTACTGGTCTTTCAGGCTCTTTCATGCAGTATGATTAAGTAGGTTCCAGATATGTCATGCCTGTCTGAACCTACATAGAATACTGCAGGTGGCATAGACTGTTTTCTTTTGTTCCCCCCACAAGTCTCATTTATAAATTATCTGTCTGTCCATCCGTCCATCTGTCTATGTGTCTAGTGTTTTTCTGCATTATGCAAGTGTCCTATTTGCGTGCATGGTGCCCAAGGAGGTCAGAAGAGGGCACCAGCTCCCTTGAAACTGGAGTTACAGGCAGTTGTCAGCCACTATGTGGGTGTTGGGAGCTGAACTCTGGTCCTCTGTGAAAGCAACGCATGCTTGTAACCACCAAGACATCTCCCCAGCTTCATCACAGATATCTTTGTAAAGGTCATATCAGATAGGAGCAGCAGGAATCGACTTTTTACATGTACTATATGTTTTTCTCATGTACATTCGTGCTTATACTTAGGGCTGGTTTCTTTTACACAGGGTTTTAGGATGTGCACGTGGCTGTTCTGTGAGGACGAGACTAGAAAATACTTTGAAGTATAAACTGGAGCTAAGTGTTGGCTCCTCCCAAGCAGTCACCGGGAAGGTAATGATGTGACCTTTTTCAACCTCTTATACAGTGGTCACATGCACGCAGCCTCTATAACAACTGCCATTAGTTTGATCTCTAATGGCTCACTGATGCATGGCCCTACCACAATCCCCTTCTACTGTCCAGACTCAGCCATTCCCGCAGACAAGGATCACTGCAGACATCTGACATCTAAATCGTTGAACTCTGGAGAGACTATGCTAGGGCCATGCTTCTCCGAGCGCTTGTTTATCTTGGGATCCATTGATGTGTTACAGGAATTTATTAGACTCTTGATCCCAGGAGGAAAGCGAGACTGTGAGAAACATAGACTCTGGCTGGCCTTCTGCAAAACCTGCCAGGCGGTCCTGCTGAGAGGCAGAGGCAGTAGGAGCAGATGAGACTGGCAAGGGTTGTTTTTTGTTTGTCTTGAAGGATGGCAATTTGTTAAATATTTAACTGGGGAAGGAAGTACCTGGGGTCTACCCTCCTGCTTCATCTGAGTCAGACAGATAACAAACGGCAGCACACAATCAACAGGGGTAACAGTGTCAATGAGAGATCAAGATTATCCATGATACTGGCTAAATTTGTTATGCCTCGTTAGTGGTAGGGCCTATTACAGAGAGTGACCCTGTTCTCCAGCATTCCCTCATGGGCCATCTGATGGATAACACAGATAAAGAGAGGGAAGGTGGCATTGGCCCAGCGCTCACACAGCATAGTCAGAGCCATCATTACCTCGGTTAGGCACGCTCTGCTTTTCCCATCATGGATGTGAATTTGCATGCACACTTACTCAGCTCTGCTGTGTAACCCACAATGGAGTTCCCATGAAGAACTCATCACATCCAGGCCAAACTTCCCACATGATTACCTCAATATTCCAATCTGAATAGGGTAGGGCAACTGAATCCTTTGTGTGCCCTTGGAAGCTGAGGAAAAGTTCTTTTTCATTATTATTATTATTATTATTATTATTATTATTATTATTATTATTATTATTATT
>NC_034591.1:158228563-158248315 GCF_900095145.1 Mus pahari
CCCAAAACAGGGCCTGTCCCAAAAGATGTGTTGCCTCTGCAGTTTATTCACTCACCTGCACAGACTAGCCACTGAGGGACCCTGGACACAATATGACTCTCTCACCTGCTCTTGCAGACAGAGCCCTCACAGGTGGCCACCTTCCCTCTAGCAAGGAAGGTGCCCAAATTTCCGGAGCCTGAAAAAGGGTCTGTCCCAGAAGTTAGGTTGCTTCTGCCTGTCCAGAAGCTGTGTAGCTTCTGAGGTCCACACTCTTGCCAGAGCAGACTGGAGCCTAAGCGAACCGGAGCAAAGATGGTTCTCCTGCCAGCTTAGCCAGCTCAGGCCTTGAGACTCCTCCCGGGCAGACACCCCTTCTTGGGCTGGAAAGGTGCTGGATGACTGGAGCCAGATAAGGAGTCTGTCCCAGCAGCTGTGTTGCTTCTGCAGGCCCCTCTCTCCCCCAGCAGTGCACTGGAGCAAAGATGGCCCTGCTAAGGGTTCAGGCCCTGAGACTGCTCCCCTGCAGACACCCCTCCTCGGGCGGGAAAGGCACTGGATTACTGGAGCCAGAAAGGGGATCTTTCCCAGAAGCTGTGTCACTTCTGTAGGCTGCCCTCTCCCTGGCAGTGCACCGGAGCAAAGATCTAGGAAATGTTTAAATGTTGCTCTATGTTTCTTTCTTATGATATGACAAACACCATGAATTTAGGGGAGGAAAGAGTCTCAGATTACAGGTCACAGTTCATCACCACAGGAAGCAAGGGCAGGAGCTCAAGCAAGAACCTGGAGGTAGGAATCATGAAGAAATGTTTTCTTATACAATCCAGGACTACCTGCATAAGGAATGGTGTCACCCACAGTGGACTGGACTCTCTTATGCAAGTTAACAATCACAACAGTAACTCAACAGGGGTCCACCAGACAGCATGACCTAGGATCAGTTGAGATTACCTTTTCAGGTGATTCAAGCTTGTGTCAGTTGACAGTGAAAGCTAACTAAGACAATTATAGCTATATTGATAATTCCTCACTTTTAAAAAAAAAGGAGAAGCTAAATGTGGTAATGCATGCCTATCATCCCAGCATTTATAGGTAGAGGCCGGAAGATCAAGAGGTTACAGTTATCCTTGACTACATGGCAGCTCAAAGCCAGCTTAGGTCACATAAGACCCTGTCTCAAAAACCAAACAAAGCAACAGCACTAAGACATATAGAACATGTCCTGGAAAGAAGTGTCAGCTGGTGACACATTTGCTGTTCAAGCAAGAAGACCTGTAAACCATGGAACACTGTAGCCTTATCTAGAAATCCTTATAATACACTTGGGGAACAGAGTCAAAAAGATTGTTGCAAGTTCAGTCTAGCCTGGGAAACAGACAGTAAGGCTAGCAACAACCCAAAATAACAACAACCCAATGAAACAAGCTAGATGTGGCTACTGAAAGGTGGGGTTAGGGCAGATCAGGGAGTTCAAGATCAGTCTGGGATACAAGAGAAAGTTTCAAAAACCAAATTGGCAAACAGACAAACAAACAAACAAAGAAACCCAAAGTAAAACAAACGAACAAAAGAAAAAAATACCCAAAGTAAAACTAAAAATACATCAGTCCAAATCAACAGAATTCAACAAAGGCACAGCTGATTTAAAGAGGCAAAAGTGGGTATCATTTTATAGTATCAAGCTGCTTTGTATGAAGGACCTTAGGTAACTGAAACAATCATAGATAGATGCCATGACATTAGCATAAGTCTTACTTTATTTAGGGCTGGTAGACAGATCAGAAAGCAGCTCAAATGCCACTCTCCCATGATACCTTGTCTCAACACCTTCAGGAGTTAGCTGATGGCATGGAACACCAACTAGAAACCAGAAATCCATCCAGTAAAGCATTTTTCTTGTGACACTTAATTCTGGAAAAACAATTCTTTCAGAAAAATGTGATGGTAAGAAAAAGAGAAAGACTTTTGGAGGTACTTATTTATTCTTTGGGAACTTGCCCCTGAATACAATGTATTTTGGACAGACTCCCATTACTTTTTTTATTCTCTTTCTGGTCCCACTAAGATTGTTCTTTTTGAGTCCCACCTCCTTCCTCATGAGCATGATGGCTGAGTTGGTTTACTTGCTGAAAAATGAAGAACTAAGCAATGGCTGTGTCCCTAAAGAAATCATCTCCTTCCCTGGTAGCCACACCTGCCAGTGGCTCCTTGGGCAGATTTAGGGCTTCCCAAGCCTACCTGCCATTTAAGATGGGATACTGACAGGCTCAGTCTCATGCAGATCTTGTGCAGGTAACCACAGGGTGGCCATGCCATAATAGGAGAAAGTGTTCAACATTTCCATCCCTCTGGATCTTTCATACAGCCTATACACTCCTGTATAGTCTTCCTCTGAACCTTGCAGGGAGTCAGACACATGTCCTATGTGATTGAGTAGCAATCTGTGAATGGATATCTGCATAATCACACAAGCAACAAAAGCTATTTGTATTTAAGATTTTTTTCAAGGCCACCTTCTGACAGCTGAAGTGTCAGAAAATATTTGGGATTTCTATTTTAAGCATAGTAAGGAGTTTGCTGCCACATTCATTGAGGAAACCTAGCTACTAAAAAAGAAGATAGTGTAATTAATCAGCATCTCAGACTCTGGCTTAGTTACAGTTTCCATTGCTGTAAAGAGACTCCATAACCAGGGCAACTCTTATAAAGACAAACATTTAATTGGGGCTGGCTTATACTTTCAGAGGTTCAGTCCATTATCAAGGTGGGAAGCATGGTAGCTTGGTTTGTGAGGAGCCTAGAGTTCTACACCTTGACCCAAAGGCAGCCAAAAGGAAACCTACTCTATGAACTGAGCAAAGCTTTAGTATTAGAAGCCCTCAAAGTCTGCCTACACAATGAGACACACTTCCTCCAACAAGGTCATGCCTTCTTATAATGCCACTTCCCTTGGACCAAGCATATTCAAACCACCACCATACTCTACCATAGTAATTGTAAAGTTAATCATCAATGACTGTCAGTGAATATTGAGGCTAAATGTTCAAGGGATAAAGTTCTATCAAAAATGCTTGATTGTAGAATTTACTATAATTTGCTGTAAGTTATACTTATTCATCTCAACCCTTAAAGGTGTAAATTATATATGCATATTAATTATGTAATATATAATATATATGTGCTCATTTTCTTATTTTTGTATTTTTGACCATTTTGATGCATCCTTCAGTTAGAGTGTCAAACTCTAGAGGATGGTTCAAGGCCAAGTTCTACAGATGTCCTTGGTTAAACTAAATGACTCACAAAGCAAGACCAAATGCTATGAACTTGTTAGAGGGGAATGGCTGCTAACAGGGTAGAAGTAAGACAAGAAAAAGATTGGGGAGAGTGATCAGAGAGTGTGGTAGAGATATGTGAAACTGTCATAAGGCCAGCTAGACAGCATAATAGTAAAGAGTGCTTGTGGCCAAGTCTGGCCATTTGAGTTTGATCCCCCAAACATGCATGGTGGTAAGAGAGAACCTAACACCTTAAGTTGTCCCTTGACTTCAATGTATATGTGTTCTGGCACATGTATAGACATACACATACATATGTGCACACATGCATATACACACACACACAATAAATATAAAAATTGTCAAGGAAAACTTAAATAGTAATACTTGAGTTGTAGCATTACTATAATATTCCAAAAAGTTCTATTCATTCCATACTAACCTTAATGAGTATAAATGATTCAGTCAGTTGTACTTGCTCAATTTCTTCCATTTTCGTAGGTTTAATGATCTTTATCATATTGAAGTAGTATATCAGGCAGTATAAGACCCTGTAATAAGCCCCACAATGAGTTAAGGACAATGGTGGTACTGTTGCCAAGTAAATATGCCAAGGACCAGCCTTGGCTTAATGAGGGGTTCCTGAGAGGAGTAGACTCACAGTCAGTCATGGGGTACAGGCTGAGGTCTGTTCTGCTTGAGACAGCTTTCTCTGGAGCTCTACCAACAGCCCAACCAGATAGCTCAGCTCTCAAAGATCAAGGCCCAGTCTTTTGTTTACATATCAATTCAGTCATTTACTCTAGGTTCCCTTTTGATTATTCCAGGAATCAGTGTTTTATGACCCTAGACTTCTGATTCACAGAAAAGGCAAGGTTCTGTTTTGTTTTGTTTTGTTTTGTTTTGTTTTGTTTTGAACATGGCAAATGAATTCAGAGATCTGCCTGACTTTGTAAGTACAAACAATAAACTTAGCTGGGTGGGACCCCATCCTGAGATAACCGTTCTGATCACACCTATACTAAATTTGCTCTGTCCTAGGCTGACCTTGAACTCAGGAATCTGTCTGCCTTTGAGTCATTCTGATGAGCCAGCTCACAGTGCAGCTGCCTGTGTTCTTTTAGCTCTATGTATACACTTATAGAATTCATATTGCATTCTTATATTTTGCATGGTTGAGAAATTATGTATTTTTGAACTCATGTTTTCAGAGTTCTTTCCCACAGCCTTAAGGGTTGTCCTGAAGGTCATGACACTTGCCAATTTTGCTAAGACATTAGAAACACCCTTGCCTCCTAAACTCCTGCTGTCTCTGATTATCATGGAGTAAGTAATCTTGTCAGAGAGGACATTCCTCATAACCTTGGCAGAGAGAATATATCCTGAACGAGGAACATTAAGTTAAAACACACACACACACACACACACACACACACACACACGAACAAACCTCATGCCCACATCAACACTCATGGAGACCTTGACCTTCTGGTTTTGTCCAGGGGCAGGAGCTATGTAACACTGAACCTTCCATGACCATGTAGGATTTGGTAAGACATAGTTTTAGAGTTACCACACAGACTATTCACTTCTTTGAAGGCATATGATAGCTTTCTGCCTGAGTTTTTAATAAAATCTAGTATGTTATTAGTAGTAATGTAATGTATTATACAAAATTAATGCTTTCAAATTATAGCTTGCCTAATTAAAAATAGCTGCAAGTCACAGTAGGATTGTTAAGTTAAAACCTGGATTCCAAACCAGGGTCTCAGAATGAGAGGCCATGGCTAAATATTGGCTGTCATAGTATCAGCTATAGTCTCAGGCTCTTGTTTATCAGACATCAACATGGCTTCCTGCGGTTAAGAAAATCTACCCATTCCTCTTGAAAACCATGTAGATCTTCCTTTTTTAACCATGCTCCAAATATCTTTCCTGAGCCTCTTTATGACTTGGCTTTGCTTGCTTTTCTGTGCTTTGGTTTGAATGAAAATGACCCCTGTATAAAATGACCATGAGGAATACCATTATTAGGAAGTGTGGTCTGGGTGAAGGAAGTGTGGTCTGGGTGAAGGAAGTGTGTGCCTGGGGAGGATGGGCTTTGAAGTTTCAGATGCTCGTGGCATGCTCAGTGGCATGCTCAGTGGCATGCTCAGTGGCATGCTCAGTGGCATGCTCTCTTCCTGCTGCATTCAGATGTTGATGTAGAGCCCTCAGTTACTTTTTCAGTACAATGTCTGCTAGCATGCTGCCATATTTCCTGCCATAATGACAATGGACTAAACTTTTGAACTTTAAGCTAGGTTTCCTTTGTAAGAGTTGCTGTGGTCATAAGTTTCTCTCCACAGTGATAGAAACCCTACCTAAAACAGGAAGCCATATCTAAGAGCAGAGTTTGTCTCAAGGTAGATTATTTTTAAGTGATTTTACTTATATAATTTCCAGAGATGAGCATGCAATAAACACAACACTAAAATACATCCATCATTGGCACTCAATCAGTCTCTTAAAATAAATGCACAGGCAACTCAGACTGAGAAACTAGCCTGAAAAACTTTTTTTCAAAAAGCTACCTGGAAAGTTCAACTTTCAACTGAGGTAAGATCATGGAATGTTACATAATTAACCTTTAATAAAACACATTTCTCTATATAAGACATGTTGTTAGAGTTGTAGAATTTAAAAAGTGAGACTATATAAAGGATAGTTTAAGAACTTCATACTTTGGAAAGGGTAATTTGTTCAAACATTTAGCACCTCAAAATATTGTATGTATACCAAGAGTACAGGAGAAACAACTAATTTATGACATATCCTGAGTGACTACAGCAGTTAAAATAAAGAACATAGGCTATACAGTCAAATCTAGGCTTGGCACTTATATGAGAGTGAACAAGACCACAATCTGATTGGTCTCTCATTTTGTATGAAAATGGGCATGCACACTTGGGTGAACAATATATAAGATATCTATAGGCATGAGATTAGATGCACAGGTGGTGTATGAGATTTTCCTTCACCCAGAGAGGATGCTCCATTCTGGCTTTTCCTCCCCATTCATATCTTATAGCAATCCTGACATATGTGTGGTTGGTAGTGTCACGGGCAAGGGTGACACTGGAACCAGTGATTCCAGTTCAATCACGGAGTTCACGTTTCCTGAGTCCACACTACACTAGCTGCTCTGTTGCCGAGGTATTCCTGCTCTCATGGGGAATATGCTGGGAGAAAGTAAAGGTCAAAGGGCAAAGGTGAAGTGATGATGTGTAACAAATAGCCACTCAGAGGGGCAAGGAGAACAGTGATGGAAAGAGGCGGTGGGGTGGTACCCTAGCTCCCTATCTCTACAGAGACATGAGTGAGGCATGTTTCTATAGCATCCTTTCTATGTTCACTATTTACTACATTTGTTATTATATTATGGTGTGAATGTGTATTCTGTGAGCACACACAGGCATGTGCATGAGTTTGTTCACATCCACACCTGCTATGCAACACAGAGAGAGACATCACAGACCAACTCTGCCCAGCTATTTCTCTCCTAATTTGACATGGGTCCCAGACTGACATGGCAAGAGCTTGTGAGACATCTTACTTTCATTCAGACAAAAGATTTACTTAGGCCACTGTTTTGGGAAAGGTGTGGTGACAGGTTCTTGCTATGTAGCTCAGGCTGGCCTTGAACTCACAATCCTCCTGCCTCAGCCTCTTGTTGTATTAGTTTTCCTAAAGACATACATAAGAAGCACCTATTCACCCTAGATAAAAATGGCAGTAGCAGTCCTGGGATATAATGTCATCTAAGACCAATGTGGTAAGCCATCATGTTTATGGGTGTTACTTATTAGAGAATGGATGAAGGGCTATTCCCAGAAACACGGAGCATGGATGCCTCAAAGATACTAACATGACTACAAAGCCCACTGCAGCACAGATGACTCATGAAAGCTGTACCCTTGGGAACTCCTGCACAATTTGTAGGCAGATCTATTGAAGGGTCTCCTCTCCCCAGCAACTGTTTGCTAGTTCAAGTAAAGATGACACATTATGATGATAATTATCCTATAATCAAATGCTTAGATTCTTTTAGTTCTTGGTATCTATGTGGGAGAAAGTCAATCAATGCATGTCCAGAAGAAAGGACCCACTGTTTCCAAACCCTTAAAAAGCCCTGACTGTCTAGAGCAATACTGGGACTTAAGCTGTTTCCTTTAGTCTCTGTATACATTGTTTCACTAAGGATACAGGGCACTGCAGCTTGTTCAGGTTCTCTGAGAAACACCGCAGTAAGTACAAGGAGCATGAACATGGAGAAGAGCAAGCAGGACAGCCTAGCCAACAGCCTGGCCAGTGTGCTCAGCTCAGAGCATGGTGTCAAGATGGCAGCCGGAGTGCCAGAAAGTACTGGGGATTTCAGGACAGGAGAGCGGTAGAAAGTAGTGATCGCTCTATAGAAAATGCCTTGCAAGGAACCCCGGGACACATTTGCCTGAACTAGATTTAAAAGGTTTTTCCACTGTGTTCCCAGAAGCTGAAACCTGCCATCTGGCCTCCACAGCTGTGAGGAAAACCTTTGTTACATTTCTTTTTCTTCTTTCCTTTTGTAATTTGTTTCCACTAGACCGAACCTCCGAACCTCCGTGCAGGAGGAAAGGGATTCAGCACAAAATAATTTAAAATGGACAGTGGGAAATGAGGTCCTCATAAATGCCTGGAGTGCTGGTGTGCACCACTGGAGCACATAGGACAACTTATTCTTAGATCATGGGCTAAACAGCTGTCTTTTTAGGGTGACCAAAGCTAGATAACCATATTAAAATCAAGATATGCCCATTTTTGATATAAGAGTAAACAGCGCTCTTTTCCTTCCCTGGTAAATGTTCCCTTCATCTTAGTTGTTTTTATGTTTAATTCTCTTTTTCCCTTTTACTATAATTAGGTCTCTTTTCACCTAATACGGCTCTCTTTTTTATCATTGAACTTTAATTAACCTGGAGTCTGTTTCAGTTTCCGACACAAGTGTAATGTATGCTTTTCTCAAATACTTAACTAATTAGATTCATTTGTCAAATCATCCATGCATTATCTGCTAGGTAAAATGTATTTTATTTATATCTGATTTCTGTGTTATTGTTATGTGATTCATGCTAATACCTACGCTTCTGTGTTCTGTGCTTCAGCCTATTTTCAATATCACTGTAGTAGCCTTCTTTATGAGGGACAATACATTTTGCTTCATTAGGCAACTTTTCTACAAACTGTTTTATACTATTTTGAAATGATGAAGATGAAAATTTTAAATTTCAAACATTTTGAATTTTGACTTTTAGTACATAAATGAATGAACGTTAAGAGCTCTGATAAGTTACATGTTACAGTCTCCCTAGCAGGAGAATGCTAGAACTCTCCAGTGAAATCTGTGGACACAGTTTGTTGCTTCCTGTAACATACCTGGGGATTTTTGTTTGTTTTCTGGTTTAACTTTATATTTAGCAGTTTCAGATCTGATGGAGCCTGAGACTTGTTCTTGGGCATGTTTTATCAAGATCAAGGGACTGTTATTTATTAACATTCTATATATTATGCTCTTTTCAGAAGAATTTTGACATGTGACATTTACTTCAAGCTTAAATACATGTCATTTAAAATGTACCTGCGTTTGGCTTAATTGTTCAATGTATGTTCAAAAAATGTCTCATTTTTTAAAAATTGTATTTCTGAATTGTTTACATCTCTAACAAAATTGTGTAGAAAGCATTGCAATTCTGATGTTCTTGAGTATTTTTTTTTCTTTCTCGTCAGAGAGAACAGTTCTCTTAGGTTACATAGGAATCTCTGCCGAGCTCTCTGGATGCAGACCACACATGAAAAGCTCTACCTCGAGGTGAGACATGAATATCAGGTGAAGGGATCTTCATGATCTTTGAATTTGCAATACTTCTTTTGGAAATGTTTAACGGTAGGTTCTTCCAGTGTTTCAGGGCAGATGTGGGAAAGCTATGCACTGGCTAATGTCAGTCACTTCTAGTCCGGGGGTTCTTCTTCAGCTGTGTCTCTGACCATGACCAAAGGGTCTCACATTTCTACCCCTTGTTCAAATGTCTGTCTTCTGCTTAACCCTTACCCTGTATTCACAGGAGTCCAAACCTCTTATGTTCATGCCTTTATCCTTTCTCTCTAGTACATAAGGATGTTTTAAGCTGTGTTCACTAAGGGCTCATTTTCTACTCTGCTCATCTACATTGTGCTGTCTCTGGATATCATGGGGTGGTTGCATTCTCCATTCATGTGCGACTGGAAACTGTCCCATTGACTAGTTCAGATTTGCAAAGTTATTGTTTCTACACTCATACATACGTACTTACACACACACACTGATGCACACACACAATGCACACTTATACACAGTTATACATACACACAAACTCTTATATAAACATGCTCACACACAGACATACTTACACACAGAGGTACACAACATGCACAGCAAGGTGTTTCCAAACTTCCTACTAACCAATGAACTGGAGAGTCTGGATTTCCTGAAGTATGGGATTAGGGTTCTTTTGTTTTCCTTTTTAGCTGAGATTCCAGTTGACTTGCCTAGAACTCACTTAATATATATTTTTGGAAGGTGTGAATATGTTGTTTAATAATACGCGGGGCATGTAAAACGCTACTCCACAGAGCTGGCACAGCTCTGGGCTCCTTTTAATTTTTATTTGACTTGACACACTTCGCTTGTAGGAAGTGTGTACCAGGCTGCAAAGCAAGGTTATTTTTAATTTACTGTCCTATGGCTTTGGCAGATTGTTAACAAGAGAGGATGTGAAGAACTAAGATGGAAAAGCCAGGTAGGAAGAGGATCGGTCATCTCCCCAGGTGGAGGGTTTAGTCAGCATGGCTGCTAGTCCTGAGTTGGTGAGACACAAAGCACCTTTAGCTGCCCCAGGAACATCTGTTCCATTGCAGACACTGGGTGTGGCCTTTCCCAACTCCGGTTTCATTGGCTGCACCTCTGCTGGCATTTCTTCAGAATTCTGAGGCGTGTTTATCTTTCCCTATTGTCATCCACATTTTTGAGTCTTTGGTCTTTAGCTCCTGCTGTAGAATTTCTTGTTACATTAATTTATGTATGCTAGGAGTGGACATACATTCTCACGGCATATGTGTGGTGGTCAGAGGACATCTGTGAGAATCTGTTCTCTCTGCCTACCTTTGATCCTGAAGATCGCCGGGCTTGGCTGCAGGCACCTTCACCCCTTGAGCCCTCTCACCAGCCCATCTCTCTTGGTTTATAAAATTGAAGTAGGTGAGGATGTTCACAAGATCTAAAGTCGAGACCTAGTACCTATGTTCAGGTTGTGGTGTTTTTAGAAACCTTTACAAAATCCATGCATAATTGTGTAACAGAAATTTAGTTTTGGCATTGACACTTTGCAAAGGAATGAGCAAATATTAATTAAGGATCTACCAAAAATAACATCAAAAGTGAAAAGCCATACCTTAATATATTTTTAATACCCATTTGTATTTTATAATATAGTATTAGTGTAATAAAATCACTATTTTATAACATAAAAATGGCATTAGTAATGTTGGTCCCAAACTCAGACATAGAGGGATGCCCTGAAGGGCTACACATAGCCCTGCGATCCCTCACCTAACTCTCCTGCCAAACTCTGATTGACATCCCAATATTAGTAGTAGCTGGATTCAAACTTTGGTGGACTTTTTTTTTTCTTCCTAAAAGTCTAGTTTCAGCCCAAGCACATGGTCTAATGTACTTAAAAAAAATCTCAAATCTCACCAGGCACTGGTTGCACACACATTTAATCCCAGCACTTGAGAGGCAAAAGTAGGTGGATTTCTGAGTTCAAGGGCAGCCTGGTCTACAGAGTGAGTTCCAGGACAGCCTGGGCTATACAGAGAAACCCTGTCTTGAAAAACAAACAAACAAGCAAACAAACAAACATCTCAAATCTCACCATACATTAAAAAAAATCTCATTTATTAACATGCTTGTGATGCACACATGTGCATGTTACGTGCATGGAGGTACATGAATGCGGCTGTGCATGTGAGGCAACTTAGTGGACCTGTCTTCCTATTTGTTCTTAGCACATAGTTATATCTAAGAGAGGATGTAGGTTTAACAACTAGGAAAGTAGGGAGCTATTTAGGAATAGGACTACATCACCAGCATAAAGATATATATATATTCCCTACTTTGGTCTTCGTTCTTCTTGAGTTTCATGTGTGAACTAACCAATACCCCCAGAGCTCATGTCTCTACCTGCATATGTAGCATAAGATGACCTAGACAGCCATCATTGAGAAGAGAGGCCCCTTGGTCTTGCAAACTTTATATGCCTCAGTACAGGGGAACACCAGGGCCAAGAAGTGGGAGTGGGTAGGTAGGGGAACAGGGGGAGAGAGGGTATAGGGGACTTTCAGGATAGCATTTGAAATGTAAATGAAGTAAATACCTAATAAAAATTGGGAAAAAAAGATATATAGTCACTATGGGGAATTAAATCACGGTCCCAGCAGTCAAAGGATGGATACCAGAAACAAACTTTGAGCACACTGGGATTTGGTCCTTTGCTGATGCTTGACAAATGTTCTCTTATAGAGCAAAATTATGTTACAATTCTGTTTTACTGTCCCAACCCAGGGCAGCAATGCTAGTTACGAGCAGACCCGAGAGGTCATAGGACTGCCCTGTGCCTGTTTGCTGTGCTTCCACTCCTATGACCACTGTACTTGGAAGAGACAACCAGAGAAAGAAAAGACGTATTTGGGCTCCTGTTTTCAGAGGGTTTCAGTTTGTCATCCCAGAGAAGACATGTAAAGTGGAAGTTTCTGGATGTGTCATGTGATTGATGAAGACTCACATGATGTTTTGCTGAGGCAAGACCCATGGGAGAACATCTGACATTTGGAGACTCTTTAAATAGGACTCCATGGACAGTGACATCATGTTTTCACAGCTATCCTTGCAATACTTGGTTGGTCTCACGTCTTTGCTGATCTTTACTTCTTTGAGAGAGGCATGGAAGATAACCTCTCTAGGCATCCCAGCTGATCCTGGTTGCTCACTTGTGCTTTGTGCTGATGTGGCAGAGGCCTCGCTGTTTCTGCTACGTCGCGCCACCGCTGCTGATTTATGTTTGGTATCCTGACACCACTGAACTGGACTGCTGGTATCCTGACAGTGAAGATTGGAATTGTCCCAAGGAAATACTTCTAAATAGATCCACACCCCCTTTTCCTATTTACCATCTTTTCCCCTCTACCGTTGGATGGTAGGCTTGAAGGTGGTCGAAGAGTTTGAGAACCCTTATTAAAAGTAGATTTAACAAGACCTAAGCCTACAGACATGGTGCTCAGATCACGTAGAAGGAGTACACGTGGTAGAGTCTGTTCACATCAGTGAAGAGAAGATGCACAGGTGAGGTCAGGCTATCCCCTGCAGAAGCCTTCCCTGAATGACCTATGGCTACCAGTGCTGCTCCACGATCTGTCAAAATAGCACCACGAGGTGAGGGCAGAGCATTTATATCATAAACTTGTGGGAGACACTTCAGATCAAATCAGAAGAATCCCCAATCATTAAGTATGGCACTTGCTAATTTGAAGTGTTCTGTCAGTGTGAAGCGTGGCGTTACTTTTCTCAGTTCTTCTTCATTTCTACAAACAAGAAGCTTCAGACGAAAATCCAAAGAGTTTTAAAAGTCCCAAGGGAGAAGGAAGAAAAAGCTTCTTGAATACAAAACTCTAAAAGAACAGATAGTCTCTGTTTTCTCTTCCTCATTTCTAGCTATGAGCAGTTGCTCAGTAAATACGTTTTATTTGGATAAATTAGTAATGTTTGTGAACGTGGTCGGCAGTCTGTTGTGGGCTTAGCAAAACTGCTAGGCTTCAGGACTGGCTGTCTGACTTAATGAACGGAGCACTGGAAAGACACGTGTGTGAACTGAATCCTTGTCTCCATCTTGGCTAACCTGCTGCGTCACATCTGAGGCTCAGTGGTTGTTATTTGCTGACCTAAGGTCTCCCTTCTGTAATAAGAGTGTTAGAGAGACAGAATCCCATGTATCCCAGAATGACTTTGAACTAATGATCTTCCTGCCTCCAAGTGCTGGGCTTATAGGCTTCACCCCAGCCTGTGCTGGGCATTGAACCCAGTGCTTTGCTCCTGACAGTCAAACACACTGCCAACCAAGCATGAGCTCCAGACCCAAGAGAGTTATTAAGAAATATTTCAGTATAAACTTTGAAAAGCTTAGGTAGTACGTAAATTTGCAGGTATATTTTCTTCTCCACCTGATTACGTAGAAACCGCATGTGCCATACTATCCTGGGTACTTACTAGTATTGCTCCTCCCCCCACAGCCTTCTGTTGGACTCTGGGCTTAGATGGTACAGTGCACAAGAGAACTTCAGTGTCCCCCAACCCTGGCCTTCTGTTGGACTCCAGGTTTAGGTGGTATAGCACAGAAGGGAGTGGTAGGGTCACTATGGTCAAGTGATGCTATTACTTTATACTTCTTGTGGAATCTGACTCTACGGATGGATGTGTGCATCCTCTCTGATATATGTAACTCCACCCCCCTGAAATCATATTTGCTTGAGTCATCTTGGGGGAGATGTTCGGTTCCACCTAACTTCTCCACTTAACTTTGGTGCTTACCTGTGAATCATCAACCTGGGTGTCAAGCAAGCAAGCAAACCGAAGAGAGCATCTGACCCTTGGAGCTGGATTTGTAGGAGTGTGTGAGCCGCCTGAAGCAGGTGTGGGGAATAGAACCCGTGTCCTCTGCAAGAGCAGTTGGGTGCTCTTTGCCAATGGCCGTGTCTCTAACCCCTCCACCCCGATTTCCATTCTCATTTGTAGGTTACTTTTACCACGTCAGATCTACCACCCATCTTAAGCCCTGACTAAATTTTGTTAACAATAAAAAATTGCTTTTCTTGGTGGTGGGGGTTGGGGTTTCCTTGGTGGTGGGGGTTGGGGGCGCTAGTGGGGGTCCTGAGGGGTGATGGTGGGGATTTTCATACATTCTTCAGTTGCTTTGTTTCACGTGTGTTGATCTGAGTCACAGGAGCATACGTCTCCCATCTGAATGGGAGCACGTCACAGAAAGGTTTGGACACGTTTACGGTTCTCCTCCAAACTCATAAAAGCCCCCGATGTCTCAGGAAATTTGGATCATACTCACCTGTGAATCTTCTCACATAAAATTTCCAGTAGTTGCTGAAGTTAATACAACCAAAAATGCTGGTAGGACAGACTGTGCGATATCACAGAACATCTGGTTCTCATCCTGGCAAGGGAATGAAGAGCAATGGAAACCAGGATTTTGCCAGGGTTTTTTTTTTCCCTGAAGTTCTTTTTTAGAAATGGGCAGAGATTCAATGGGCATCAATTCCAGGAATCGCTCATTCCTTCCCTCCCAATTTTCAGTTCTGTATCTCTTTCAATTACGCACACACCCAGGTTTATGTGTAGCGATCTTTGCTCTTTACTCATGGAGCAGATCTGCTGTAGTGTAAGGCTCTGCTCTGTGAGGTGCTGCACTCACCACTGTCAACCTGAAAAAAAAAAATCTCTCAAGCAACAGGATTGCATTGCGGCTCTTAATTAGAATGTGTTTTGTGTTTACTATTTTAGAAACAAGTTGTGGGTGTTCAAGAGATGTCAGGACACTGGCCCCTTTTATTCGGCTTATAAATTCACAAGAGAGCTCATATTTAACAGAATCAACACTGACCTAAAGATGAAATATGCTATCATAGTTTCTATTTTTTAAAAAAAAATAATTTCACAAGTCAACACTTTAAATGGGAAGAAAAGTGTGCGTGTGTGTGCAGTGCCTGTGTTTGTTCTCATGTAACAGATATAATTTGCTTTTGTATAGAAGAAAAGATCACCTCCTTTTAGATACTTTCATGGAAATGAATAATTTTGTTGATGGGTTGGATACTTTAGGGCTGTTTATCCATAAGTCACACTCCTAGATAGTTATGAACGAGAACAATCAGGCTCATGGCGCTTTCTCATCAATCTCTTCTTTCATTTTCCTTGAAATCAAAGTCAAAGAATTGCCAGGTTCTTGCAACTGCCTGCAAAGAATATTCCCTGCCCTTCGCTGTGTACGCTTCCTGTCCTGGGATCAGAGCAGATCTCCTGCAAAGGTAGAAGTTTAGATACTGTGTGCAGTGAAGAATGGCTCTGGGAAAACAAAGAGTAATAGGTGCAAACTTATGTGGGACACCTGAGAAACAGGGGAAGAAACAAAAGGAAACCAGATAATTATACATAAGTACATTTACAACCAGCCACTGTGTTGCAAACATTTTATCATTAAACCAACAGCGTGTTCCTGTCATATTTATACCATCTTGTTTCATAATCCTTATCACTCAACATTTCTCATCTATAGATTCAGTTGTCCGGAACAAAAGGGAGCATTTCTCTTTAGCATATTTAATTTAACATCTAGTTTGAAAGGGTTTATATTTTGTTGTACGTATTATGTACATACATGCATTGGTACATGAGAGAGACAGAGAGAGAACACATTTCCTTCAGCACCCACAGAGGACTCGGGAGCGCATCTCACCCCCTGAGGTAAAGCTAGTCCAGTGTGGGTGCTGGGGACCCTGCCCGGAGCCCTGGCCAGATCATCTCTTCTTCCTGAGCCAGCTCTCCAGTCCGCAGCCTCCAGTTTTGATAAAGCAGGTATGTTAAAAGCGAGGTAAAGTATTAGGAAAATGAAAGATTTGGATTTTTTTTTTTTAAAAAAAAAGCTTTCCTAGATTCTGGCATAATTTTACAAAATTTCTCTCTCTCTCTTTTGGGTTTGGGGTTAGGAAAATACAGCTCTAACCCACAGTACCACTTTCTTCCCAAAGCTGTGCTTGCTCAAGGGCCAGCACAAGTCAGCTTCTTATATCAGAAAGTTCCCTGGGCATGAAGAAAGCCTTGCACTAAATGCTTCAAAACATCAAGTCTGTGTAACCAAAACTAAACCCACACAAAATATTTTCCAAAGTTTCCAGCACTGCCTCTTCTCCTACCATATGCCCGCTGTTTGTTTTTCATACTGAACAAATAAAAGGGGAGACTGTTGCTCAGAGAAGCACTCTAGACTCCCTTTAGGGACAGTCTGCATTATTGCTGTCCTTCTTGGGTTTGGGGCAAAGTAGATGCAACATTTAATTACTGTGCACATTTACTCTTGAGCCATGAAGGACATATGAACTGGAGGAGCTCAGGCAGGCCACGCACTGTCAGGTAAGTGTGTGCTTTGATACACGACCAGACACCAAATACAATCTCTAAAGCATTTGGGAAGGTCTTGAATGAGTGTTCTTGGTATTTAAAAATGTGCTCTGCCTCACCATATGTCCCAGGAATCGCGAATATTGGCCAGTTTTTCTCTGCGAACAGTTGCCGCGCGAGGGCTGACTTTTAAAGATTCCTAGCTGCGTGCTGGTGCCTCAGGTTCACTTGAGTTGCCCGGGTAGATGCTGTGTCAGCCTTTAAGTTCTGCACGCCCAGTACCAGGGAGGTTAGGTCAGTTGAAACACAAAGGCTCGGAGGCAAAAACAGTTTGTGAAGAGTCATGATGATCTCTAAGGATGGCGATGTGTTTGTGCTTAGCTGTGGCAGGGGCTCATCCTCCTTGAGACCAACCTGCTGGTCCTGTGTCATCCAACATGCTACGGAGCAAACTGTCATCCTATGCAACTTGCAGATTACTGTCCAACTGGCAGAAAACCATCCCATTAAGAAATGAGGTTCAATGTATGAGCATGGGTGGGGCCCAGAGCTGCCAGACCTCAGGGATTCCTATTACCTCTGTAAGCTGTGCTACGTTACTTCCCCAGGATGACTTCCTGGCTTCTGTGGATGCTGACACTATTTTGATTGGATGCTCGGGTCTGAGAATTCAGCCTTATTGAGTATGGGCATTTCTATATTGCATAACTCTCATTGGGCTTTGCTTTGAGATACATTTGTGTTAAGAATGTTTGATGGGCTTACTCTGATGCTCTGTGAACTAAAACATTTTCTACTCTGGCCAGGTGGAAACAACCTATGCTTGGCTTTCCCTGAGCTCTGAGTATAGTTTCTTCTAGTCCTCCCAGTGGGGTCCTCCCTTGAGCTTAAATGGTTCCCTCACCTATGCCTATGCATGCTCTGCTCTGTGCTCTGTACCAGGTGGGAAGGATGTCTCTCAGCTCTCCATGGCCTTTCTTCTTCCCCTAACATCTAATATTCTTGAACGTAGTTTCCTGGAACTCTGAGCTCCAGTTCCTTATTTCAGAGTCCAGTGGGCTCTGATGATATTTCTTCTCTGTGGTCTTGAAGCTTTCCAGGAAGGAGCTGGGCCAGTTGCCCATCTTTTCCTTTCATTGTCTCTCAGGAATCATTACCCCTTGGTGACACATGTCAGATACCTTTACACTTGATGGTATGTGTGTCCTACTGTTGTTAGGTGAATGTAAAGCCCTGTCACTTCATCTTGATCAGAAGCAAGAGGGCCTTATGATTGGTTATGGGTGATGATACTTTGTGGCCATCCTATGGGCTGAAATCTGACTCCCTAAGGTGATTGTGGTAGGAGGCAGGGCCTACTGGATGTGATGAAATCAAATCATGATGTCATGACAGGCATTCTAAGTGGAAAGCCCAGGAGAGCTCGCTGGCTCTTTTTCCATTAAAGGACATAGCAAGATGTCTGCTGACTCAGGGAGAGGAGCTGTAGCTCATTAAGCTGTATCTCTTACTCATCTCTGTCTTGAACTTCTCAGTATCTATGACTGGCAAACACACTTCTCTTGTTTATACGCAATGGTGGTTTTGTTCTAGCAGCTCAGACCAGTGGAGATATGCTGCATCTTTCTAAGCTATGAGATCCTTAACATCGGGCTCTGTAATTCTCGCACTTAGATTTTGCACACAGTAGTTTCCCAAGGAAGATTCTTCATACACATGACCAATCTAAGGAAAAGCAAAGAATAATAGAAACATATACATAGATGATACCAGAGATGGGTGGAGTGGTAAACTGGTTAGTGTTTTGCCTCCTTGACAAAAGCCAGGGGGGTCATCTGGGAAGTGGGAACCACGATGAGGAGAATGCCTCCATCAGACTGGCCTGCAGGCAGGTCTGTGGGACATTGTCTTGATTGATTGATTGATGTGGGCGGGCCCAGCTAATTGTGGACTGTATTTCCCCTGAGCAGGTGGTCTGGGCTGCATAAGAAAGCAGGTCACAAGGAGCAAGCCAGTGAGCTGTGATCCTCCACGGCCTCTGCTTCAGTTCCTGCCTTCAGGTTCCTGCCCTACCTTCCTTCTGCGACCCAACTCTGTAATCTGAGAAGTGAAGTAAACGTGTCCTTCCTCAAGTTGCTTTTGGCCATGTTGCTTATCCCAGCAACAGAACGAAAACTAGGATAGGGGAGGGATGTACCCAATGAATCCTAAATCACACATAGAGCTCTGCAGAGCTCAGCTCTCTTCAAACACAAGGTTGAAGTTTCTCTTTTGCTAACCCTTAAGGCAAGGCTGTGTGCAGAGCCACTTAAGCCACTGGAAATCAACACACAGTGCATGTATTATTTATCAGTGTTAATCAGAGCCCAAGGAATATCTCGTAATGCAAAAATCCAACCTTGGTCCATTGACTCAGTCTGACAGTCCTTAAATGCAGAAGCTCCCTGAATCAGAGAGCTGTGTTCATTGATAATGATTTGACCTTTGTTGGCTGTGCTGCCATGTCATGGGAAGACAATTATATGATGTTTAACTAAAGAAATGCTTCAGTAATTGCTTTCATTAAACACCTTATGTAAGTTATTATACAAGACACTATTACCTGACAGCCTGGCAGACCTGTACTCTAGCAGAAGGAAGCCAGAGCAAATTAACAAATATTAGCACTAACTACCCAGTCTTGCAGAAAGTGGAAGTGGCTTGGCATCTCGTTCAAAGTTGGTTGGATCATGTCATCTGAGAATTTACCCCTTAGATTCTTGCTCTCCAGTCCCACCACAGGGAGTCAATTTGGAGCTCAAGTTGTTGCAGTGAATAGTTCAGGGCTCAGGAGGTGGCTCACTTAGTAAAGCATCTACTTAGCAAGACTTAGGACACACCAGCCTAAGAACACATAACAGAGCAAAGTCAGATGTGGTGGCATATGCCTGTAATCCCTAAGAGACAGTGTGTACCTTGCTGGCCAGGTACCCTAGTCTGCTTGGTGAAGTTACAGGCCAAAGAGAGGCCTTGTTTCAAACAAAAGTATCTGAGTAACAACGCCTGACGTTGTCTTCTAGCTTTCACTCAGGCAAAGGAATAGCTGCATGTGTACTCTACCCCAAGCCCATGAATACAGCACATACATACAGTCACATGCTCTCTCTCTCTCTCTCTCTCTCTCTCTCTCTCTCTCTCTCTCTCTCACACACACACACACACACA
>NC_034591.1:158248345-158263409 GCF_900095145.1 Mus pahari
CATACACACACACATACACGCACATGCATACACACACTCCTGGGTCTCTATCTCTCCAATTCTCATGTTCTCACGCACACTCCTCATCAGCTGCTGCTCTTTCCTGACTTCCTGTATGCAACGGAGCATCAGGGCACCCTGTACAGGCTCAGGAGAGCAGCAGAGCCACAGAGCACCCTATACAGGCTCAGGAGAACAGGGGAGAATGGGGTTGTACACTGAAGCTCCTGTATGTCTATATCTCTACAAATCATGTGTCATATGATTAACCTTTTCGCCATTTCAGTGCCAGAGGAAATCAGCCAGGTCTGGGAGAAGGACAATGAGACACTCAACTGCTACTTGTCACCTGAGCAGTTTCAGCGACCAGAAGGAATGTTACCTCTTCTCTTGTTACATCGAGGGCTGTCCCTACAGATAAGAAGGGCTTTTGTCTAGTAAGTCAAAAGTCTTTAGCTTAATTGTCTACATTACGGTGTAATAACTACTCATAGGTCTGTCTGATGACCACTGAGAAAGGTCAAGTCTTCTTCTAAGTGCCTGGGAGTTATCAAGATAGATTGATTTCTCAACCCAGTCAGTTGCCGAGGAAGAAGCATAAGATCTACAGCGTCTCCCGGTACCCATCACCCAGTGCATCTGTTGGGTGCTGGAGATGGTAGTCTCCAGAATTGGTGAGTTTGTCTGTTTGAGTATTTAGTAAAAGGCAGGAGCATCCACATGCACATGACCTTAGGGTTCTAAACTCATGCTGCATTCTTCCGGTTGCAAAGGATTTCATATGGTTATTTCCAGCAAGACTCATGTTGGAATTTGATTCCCACTGAAACAGTAGCGAGCAGTGGTGGGACATTGAAGTGAGAGGATACCTCATCCTGTGAAGGGTTGGATGGAGATGAAACACCTCTGGTAGGTTGAATGCAAGCTGAAAAGCAAGGCTGGCATTTCCCCCAGTCCCTCTCTCACAGGCATTCTCCTACACAGCTCATTTCCCCTTTCTGTTTCTCCACTGAGATGTCACAACATACCAGAAGCCAAGGATGTATTGATGCCACATTCTTGGACTTTACAACTACGAGCCCAAACAAACTTCTTTTATTTATAAATTATCCAGCCTCAGGTAATTTGTTATTAAAACAGAAAATAGATTAAGATGAATGTCTACCAGGTAGATGACATTTGAGAAGTAAGCTACTAGCTCCGTGTGCAGCTCTTGTCAAAACGTAGTGTCTGGGTTCTGGAAGCCTTGACTTGATGTCCCCTTTGGCTGGGTTATTTTGGGTCTGCTGACTAAGAAGCTGGAAAGGGCTTAGAGGTACTTTCAAGACGTAGCTAGGGTATTCAGGAATGTGTAGTTGCTGTTGTAGCTTAGTTGATGGTGCTTAGTATGTGTGAAGTCTCAGATTTTATACCACAAAACAAGAAATAAACACAAGGGAACAAAGGATAGACAGACAGACAGACAGACAGACAGACAGATGGACAGACAGACAGACAGACAGACGGACAGACAGACAGAATTTATGCTGGTCTCAGTGGCATCTTGGCTCGATGTTTAAAATTGTCTGTATTTCCGAGGTAGCCTGAATTCCTTACTTTTCCATGTATGAGTAAACTACCCCTGGATTCTGAGAGGTTCTCCCACACATCTGGATTGAGATTTCTGTTTAGGCTACTGGTCAGCTGACTCTGGAAACGCCACAGTATCTCTCAAAACAAGTCATTCCTGTCTTTGGCTTTCTTGATCTTTTGCTGTCGGACAGTGATGTGGCATTTATCACAAAATGTTGCCTCTCTTCCCCCTGTTTGTTTCCCCTGACCCCATATGCTCCAGTCTCATTCTGTTATGAAGTGCATCTGTCCTCAGAAGTGACCATCTTCTTTGGGCTACTGCCGGGCTAATTACTTGGATGGAAGTGGCTGGAGAAAGCAAATTGGAAAACTACAGTGTTTCTCAACATACTGTTTTCCTATCAGTGACCCCAGGTAAGTCCCCCCAGGCCTCCTGGGACAGGATGCTGCCCAGTACACACCCTCCAACATTTCCTGGACACAGTATAACGTTGTCTTCCTATCAGTGACCCCAGGTGAGTCTACTTGACCACTGAGACAACATCCTGCCCAGAAAGGAATCACACTCGAATCAGGTCAAGGTCTTCAATGGTTCAGCTTTGCACCCGAACTTTACAGATGAGAAATGCAGATACAAGTAAATAATGATTGGAGTGAAGTAGAGATTACAGATGAGGGACTGTTACACAGTGATTTTGTAGTGAGGGAAACTAAATCAAGAATCCGGGGTCTTCATTATCTCCTGGGCAAGGTGTCGTGGGACAAAGGTGGCCTTGTCCTCTTCCTCTTCAAGGACAATGCCCAGTTGCAGATCTCCCAAACATACACTAGTGCCTTAAAACTGCCAATGGCTAGATCCACCATCTCTTACTAGATGGTCATGTTAGGATTTGGTTAATGCTCCCTTGAGTTTTACCATGCAAGACATGAGAGGCATTAGGGCTGGTTAGAGTTCCTACATTCACCTAAACGAGTTAACACTTCTCAACACTTACTTATCTCACGCAGAAGAATAATTCATCTGTGGCATGCAAGAATAGAAGAGAGTAGACTAACCCTCCTCAGGCTGTCCTTACACAAAGTTCTAGATCAACTAGTCAAGATGAGTTATGAGTCATCAGGCCCAGTAAGCAGACAAGAGGCCATCGTGAGTTTCAACCGCTCACCAATGTGCACCAACACTGGTGTCACCCTTCCTCTGTGGTGCTCAGAACCATCTTAAACCCAATTACTGTGTGCTTCATGCAATCCATGCATTCATTGACTTCACTCTTCACAGCCCATGACTATACCATCCATATAGGATGGCCTCCCCACTGAACCTATGTAAGGCTTTGCAGCAAAGGGACCTGGTATGATCATGAAGCCCCCCGCCCCCTGCTATCCCACAAACTACAAAGCCTTATCTGTTGGGTCCAGGAGTCTCATGTGTCCTGCCAGCATCTGTGAGACTGTGGAAGGCCAAGTGAGAACATTGAAAACCAGGCCAGAACTTGATCCTTCTGGCTTATCGATATGCTTCCATGGTAAATTAGGCCTTATCACCCTTTCTGCCTACAAAAGTGGACAGCAAGCACCAAAAAGAGGAAAGGGAAATAGTGTCTATGGGAAATACAATGAGCTGGACCAGAAGGCGAAGTCAGTTGTGTAAACCACTCACTTAAGTGCTTAGATCTGCTAGTGATCTGTTGCTATCCCTCCCATAATACCCGTGGCTTTATGGAGATCTTCCTATGGTGAGCTGACTGTCAATAAAGAAGCCCTCAAGTCTAGTTTATGTTGAAATAAGACAAGGCTAACTGTCAGGTTATTTCAGCCCCACTTGGCAGGATGGTGGCATCTTCATGATTAGGAAAATGTCTTTGCTTTTAAAGGGAAGATGGGGCAGGGTTTGTAGCCTGGTGGTAGAATATGGTCCTAAGTTTAATTTCCCAGAACTGGAAAATGATGGATACACTGTGATCACAGTGTATGATGGTATATGATAATTCATGGCTAGCTTCTGACAGCTCAGCTAGACCTGTATAAAGAAAGCCCTCTAAAATAAGAGCAGAACATGGGAATACTCATGATGCATCGATGACTTGAAAAAGGCATCTATTTTAGAAGAAATTCTTAATACTCAGGTGAACAGGTGGTCAGTTTTGTGGATGGTGGTCAGTTGGCTTAGTGCTTTCTCATGGGTTAATGAGAAACTAGATCACAGTGAGAGGAAACAGAGCCTATAGCCAAGAAAATAAGCATTATAGAGCTATAGTGCAAGGGAGCAGCTGGTCACCAAATGACAGATTAACAATGCTGGGCATCACAAAGAGAGAATGAGATTAAGAACCCAACGGTATCTATTGGGTAAGACCTGAATGCATGTGTGTGGTTTTGGTCTCTTGTTTGCCTCATATCTATCACTCCTCTCCTCAGTGGGCTTCCTGGGTTTTTGTTTTTCTTATACCAGAAGACATAACACAGTCTACACACAACAATGAAGTCTGAATTTTTGTACCAATTTTGTAATAGAAATGGCAATTCAACAAGTGACAGCTGCCTACATGCTTTATAGAAGCTATTTACAGCTCTAAACTTACAGGTTTAAGGATATGACTGCCTTGCCCTTTGGTGGCTCATCCTGACTTTATCTGGGTTTCTTCCTAATGTCATGCTATAGTAGCCAGTAGCTACTCTTAAAAATTATACTCCAGTTTATTCAGTTGATTCAAGAAGGATTTTTTTAGACAGTCTTTCTATACATGCAGCCCATTCAAACCCATGGTCCTCTTGCCTCTATCTCTCCTTACTGGGATTATGCATGTATGACACCAACCCTGCCAACAAGTAATTTGCAAAGCTCTAAAAACTGAAGTAACATTGTCCTTATTTTTGCAAAAGGAGTGCTGCGTAAAATAGAGTCCTTTGCTTCAAATGCTGGCAATTACAGGAAGTTCCATCGTTCATCCAACAAAGGGTTCTTGCATACCTCTAAAGTATTCAGGTCCCAGCAAATGCTGAAAGGTTCATGGCTGGAATCTCACTCCTACGGTAGTGAAAATAAATATTAGTCTCAAGAGACATGAAGGGCGGAAGACTGCCTCCCACTGAACCCCCTGCTTAGCATTCAATGTAGATATTAAGTCAGAGAGTCATATTTAGTTTAATTTGGGGTTCTTTATGGTTCTCCCTGACAGCCTTATGAACTAACTGTTCAGTTTCTGTCCTGAAATCTTTGAGTAGGATCTCTAAGAGTCTAAGATTTTTAACTTAGTATTCCTATTTTGTTTAATAAGTACTTTCCCATAAGCCACAGTTTCAACCATTAGTTCACGAAAAGTATGTTCTCACTTTACAGCCTTTCACCTCATTTTGGAAGAAATTAAAAAAAAAAACTGAGTCTCCAACAGTCAAGGAAATTATCATCTATGCAACATTAACTCGGATAAAGTTAAAAATAGTGAAACTTATTTCATAAGTTGACATTTCCTTTATAATTCTTCCAAATGTTTTTCTCTCTTATTTTTAACAATTTAGGTTATAATTTTTTAAATGCCCACAAATGTGATCTAAGCACCTCACAGCCAGGCTGTAATCGCTGCACAGTGTGGGCTTGCAAGGATCTTACCCTTTGTTCAATATCTTCCCTTGCTCCTTGAGAGAAGGTTATTGTGCAATAATCACACACCTTGTTACTCTGTGTTACATTAGCGCTGTGCACTCTCTCTCCTACTTTCGAGCAGAGGAGATGTGACATGGAGCAATAGCAGGTAATGAGAGGCTGCACTGAGAAGCACCAATTATGATTAACTGAATTAGATTAATGAAAAAAAAAACATGTAATATATCCAAGTCTCCCAGGCCTCTGTCTTCTTTCTCTGGATTCAGACACTTTAGTAAAATGGAGTGTGGAGAATAATTGTGGCATAGAGACAGGTAGAGAGGAGAAAGGACCCAACCTCTCACTCCATCCCCTCACTGACACATTCTGCTTTTCATCCAAGCAGAACACAGGACTAACATACACCTGCTGACCTCCTCCCAATGGCTTCTTCTTACCTCGTCCTTACTGCAGTGAGTTTTAGACCAACCGCTAAAGCATCTCATTACCGTAGCAATGATAACCGTGCTTGTTCAGCATGACCATGTTATTTACATGAGCTCTGAAACGTTATTTTTTTCCCATTAAATAGAAGCAAAGTGAAGTCCAGTCAGAGGGCAGGAAGACACCTTGGTAGGTAAAGTGCTTGCTGCACTGTCATGGGAGTCTGAGTTTGGAGCTGCAGCACCCGTGTAAAACAGGCATGGCGATGCGTGTCTGTGCCCCTCCTTAGTGCAGTCAGGTGGAGGTGGGTGGATTCCAGGTGCCCTCTGGCCAGTCTATCCAAACTGTCCAGTTCAGTGAGAAAACAAGCCTCAACAATGTGGAGGAGAGTAATGATGTCAATATCTGGCTTCTGCGTGCACATGCATGGGCACGTGAGCCCCCACACAAATGTCCATGACATACAGACCAACTCAGACAGCATCATATTTATTTAATATTAAATGAATGTTTGTTGTGGGCCAGAATTTCAAAAACAGTACTTCCCCAAGATAGACCCAATCCACTCACTCAAGAGATTTCTACTCTAGAAGATCGGTCAAGGACTCAAGGTCTCCCTCCACAAAAGAGCCGAGCAGAGTAGGTTCTTGTAGTAGGAAAGTAAACTACTCGAGACAAGGCGAGACAAGTCAATTTACACAAAGCAAGCAAGGGCGTTAGGTTGGATGAGAACTCGTGGCTACTCTGTGACGTTGAGTGGAAGGAAGGCAGTGACTAGGAGGCACATCTTCATCCCAAAGCTCTGAGGGTGGGGCTCTGTAATACTTGCTCATCAACTTCACTTTTGCTTTTCTCTGAGCTGTTTTTCTGTCTTTTAATTTTTTGACAAGTGAAGAACACAGACCCACCTGCTAGGGGGCATCGGGACCGTCTGGCTTCTGAAACTGAGAATGGGACATGTGTGGTGAATTCAGCCCATTCATGGTATTCATCACAGCAGACTGATCTAAAGCTCTGCCCTACCACACTGAGTGTGAAGTCAAATGCATTAATGGTACTTCCTGCCTTTATCTTAAATCTATTTGTCTCTCCTCCCCCTTCATGGTGACCTTAATCTACTTATCAGTCAATTTATCTGTAGATTATTGAAAATCCAATAGCTGATGTCATGACATTCATAGGCCAGTTATGCAGTTTTCTGCCCTGAAACCTGACAGTGATTTCCATACATCATAAAACTGCTTCTGTTTAGATAGGGAAGCTGGAAAGAAAATCACCTTTACCCTGGAAAACAGTGGCTACAGGGACACATAATACACTGTGAATTCTCTCTCTTGTTTTCTTCAACTGTTTATAAAGATCATGGTGCAAACATTGCCACTGAAATCCTATGAGTGGATGCTTGTGAAACGGACTGGCACATTCATGCTACCTGAGGCAGGGACCACAGAGCAACAGGAAGAAGAGTTGTACTAACTTTTGTTTTAATAAATCATGACTGAGCCCACTGTTTCAGACCTGTAACCCTAGTTACTCACGGGGCTAAGGCAAAGGATACCAAGTTCAAGACCAATCTTAGTAACTTAGTGAGAACATGTTTCAAAATATGAAGCAAAACTGAACTGGAGGTCTGACTCAGTGATAATGCGGTTGTGGAACATATTCAACACTATAGGTTCAGTCCTTAGTACCACAGAGATTACAAAATAGAAACGACATTTTGAGGGATGTTGATGTGTTCTGACCCACAAGCCCACATGTTGGCTTCCTAGGAGTATGTATAAAAAGGATCCATGACAAACATCACTTGTAGAATTGTGGGTCAGAGAACACAATCCTGGAGCCACCATCAACCCCAGCATATGCACATGCCAATGGCTGATCCTTCCTCCTTATCTTTATTGGAAGAAGTGTTCAACTGCTTCTAGACAGAATTATCCCCTTAAGGAGCCATTACAGATTCATTACAACACTTAATTAACTAGGTGGTATTTTTATTCTTGGTCGGAATGTGAGAGACCAAATATGTGATTATAATGGACTTCTAGTTAAAATGGACTATTTCTAACTTGTAGAACTATGCTCTAAAAACACAAGTTGACTATTCATAAGCTTAAAAAAAAACCCACTCATCGCTGCTGGTGAAGAGCAACAGAAGAAAAGCCTCTATCCCTGGGGATGGCAGGCTGTGCCAAGAAAGAGGCCTAGGAGCCCAGGAACAGAGCACTTTACAAGAGTAAAGTCTGATCAGAAAACAGAACCAGCCATATTGCTCCTGATCCAGATTCATGGGTTAAATGTGAAGTCAGAATTAACATTAGTACCACGGTGAAGAGGTGGAGAGGGGTAAACAATGCCTTAGGAGTGACCACAAAGGGAAGACCCTCAACTAAGGCTGTAAAAGATACTGCAAGGGGGAACCCAAGACCAAGTCAGCTCTCATCTTAAATGCATAGCCAAGCTAGGTGAATCCACAGCCTGTGGTACCCTCATGTTGGTGAGAATCTGGCAAATCCATTCTGCTCAACTTTGAAAATGAAGGCACACTTTGTTTCAGCTAGGGAAACCTATCACTAATATGACACTAAATGAAACACACACACACACACACACACACACACACACACACAAACAAACTAACAAACAAGAAAACCCATGAATAAAAGTGGTACAGTGTCAACAGATGAGGCCATCTTGTTTATTTGACCTAGAAGGGCTATCAAGATGGAGACTTTAGATAACCATAGTTAGCATTTCAAATTGCTGATAGAAAAGTGAGAACACAAGCAAGATGAGGTAAGTTTTTTGAGGGTAGAACTAGACATTAGAAGAAGGAAACTTGAAAAACTGCCGTAACTGAAAACTGTGAGAGAGATGTAGGACTTTTTGATGAGTTTGCATGCTTTCTCTCTTTAACCAACATTCACCCAATGCCGTTCCCTGTCCGGATCCCCTGTAAACAGTCTCCTAACTGTGTTACTAGGGTTTGGCTTGCTTATGTTCTTCTGAAGAGTGTGAGAACAGGAGAAATCAGTATTTTTGTTCCTGCCTTATTTCACCTAATAAAATGTTGTATGGGTTCGTCTATGATATTGCACGTGATGGGGTTACCTCATTTCTCAAGGCTGAATGGAATTCCCCAGGGTGTGGTTTTTGTTTCTGTTCTTAATTTGTTTGTTTGTTTCTTGTGTATATCACATTATCTTAACTCAGTCACCTCTTAGATGTTAGCGTTGGCTCTGAAGTGTGGTGTTCATGTCTAATGCTTTATAGGAAGTGCAGATGTCTTTAGGGTTCACTGCTTATTTTTCTTTATGATGCAAGTACAGATGAGATAGCTTTATATTTACTTTGTAAAAGAACTTTCCTAATGTTTTCCACAATGACTATAATAATTAGTTCAGAGTATAAGTATTCGTTCACATCTTTACCTAAGCCCATTGTCTCTAGTCATATTGACAGTAGTCATATCAATCAATATGAGTGGCATGACATGGTTACTAATTGGCAATTTGCTGATAATTAGCAATACTAATAATACTTTCTTCATATAAATATTGGCCATTTGAATCTGTTCTTTGACAAATATCTACTCAGATAATTCCACAATAATGTTCTTAAATGAATGAGAACAGAGAAAAATGTAAAATCATTCAAACTCAAGGCATGTTGACACTTAAGAATTTTCATCTTGAGAGAAAGGTGTGTGTGTGTATGTGTGTGTGTGTGTGTGTGTGTGTGTGTGTGTGAGAGAGACAGAGAGAGAGAGAGAGAGAGANTGTGTGTGTGTGTGTGAGAGAGACAGAGAGAGAGAGAGAGAGAGAGAGAGAGAGAGAGAGAGAGAGAGAGAACAATTATATATCTGTATATATAATTTTATAAAGGAAAATAATAAATAGTTAAGTACAAAACCTTTGCTTTAAAAGTTTTGAAAGTGTTTGTGGAGAATGGGTTAGTTACAAAACAGAGTTTGCACTTGAGGTCATCAAAGAGTTGAGGAAACTGTAGTTAACAGAGTGAAGGCTGTGCACTGAATTCATGAATATACTTATATCTCAAAGTCTGATTCAGTTTAAGTAAAAAGAGAAAATGAACTTGGGGAAAGAAAAGGGAGGGGGTAGGGAAATGAATGGAGAATGAATTTGGTCAAAACTCTGTGTGAATGTGTGTGTGTGTGTGTGTGTGTGTGTATCATGTGTATGTATGTGTGCATGTGTATATGTTTGTGTTTATGTGTGTGTTTGTGTATGTGTGTGCAAATGCACAGATGTTTGTATATATGTGCATCTATGTGTTCATACATACATGTGTGCATGTGCATGTATGTGTATATATGTGTATGTGTGTGTTATGTGTGTGTATATGTGTATGTGTGTGTATGTGTGCATGTGTGTGTTTGTTTGTGTGCATGTGTGTGTTATTCTAAAACGAACAGAAAAACTGTTCAAACTACCTACTAATCTGGTTGACCTTTCTTTCTGCATGGACAATGACAATGTGACTACCCTTCTATGTCCCCCTGCTGCAATCCTGCCCTCAATGCTTTCATCAGCAAGCCCCTATGCTATGCCATCCTCTCTCCTCTGCTCTGGAGCCTTAAGCTCTCAATGCACACATTAGATTTTAAAATAAAAATATTTGCTAAGGATTTGAAGACGTGTATTTACAAAACAAATATACAGATACTCAAGAAGCCCATAAGCGAATGCCGAATGATATTAGTCATTAGGGAAATGCAAATCAAAGCAATGGTGAGAGTCTAGTTTACTGTAGCTGGGTCGGCTGTAGCCAAACATACATGCTAAGTATCATTTATGATGCACAGAAATTACTCCCACATTATCAATGGAAATAAAGTGGGGAAGCCACTGTAAAAGCAGTTTTGCAGATTTTTAAAGTATAAAGCCCACAGTGACCATGTGACTCAGCCTTGGACATCTTCCTCAGTACCTGCTAATGAGCCCATTTATGTGTATTTACCCAAAAGAAACAAAAAAACATTTGTTCACATAAATGTTTATACAAAGGCTGTGGTATTATTCCTTATAGCCAAAAGGTAGAAACAATCAAATGTCTATCAAACAATGAATAGGTAAACAAATGAACTGTGTCCATATTGCACAATATTATTGCCCATAAAAATAAATGAAATACCGGTACTAAGTAAAATACAACATTTACAAAAATCATTATATTTTGTGAAATGGCCTGACTATGAAATGACCAGAATAGGTTAATCTCCCATGAAGATACAGTGTAGATTAATGTGGGTCTGGGCTAGGGCTGTCATAGAGTAGAGTGACCACTAATGGATTTCTTTGGGGGAAGAAGAAAACGAATACTATTCTGTGGTGATGGCTGAACCACCCTCTGAACTTCCTGAGAAACAATGGCTGCATTATTAAGGTGGACTCTGTGCAGCTGTATTATGGACATTCTATCTCAGCGAAGCTGCTGATACACCTAAGTGTGTAGACACTTTCCACATCTAAAGGAAGAAGCAAACCAGTATTAATCAGCCGGGTACCTGTGCAGGAAGGGAGGCCTATGAGCTGACAGAGCAGGGAGGTCAGGGCGGGGCCCAGTTGACTTCCTTCACTTCACTAGTCCATCAAAGTGAGTTAAAGGGAAAAAAGGCACCACAAAGCCCTTGAATGTGCTGCTCAATGCCTCCTAATGAGTACATTTTCATTGTATTTATCATAATCAGCGTTGCTCTTACATGGGCTTTGTTAATAGCTCACTTTTCTGTGGGCTTGGCTATTTAGGTTGGCTCTGACAGTGTCTTAATGGCATTATAAAGCTGGGCCGGATGATTAGCCCATTTGCAGACAATATCCCTATTTGAGGAAAAGAGGGAAGAAAGGCAGAAGAGCGAAGAGAGAGAGAGAGAGAGAGTATCGGGAGAGGTAATAACTTAATAACTCCGCTGACATTCTTCATTAGGGTTTTCTATGCTTTGGCAATCACCCAGCGAGTAAGAAATTTGGCAATTGATGCTGGGACACGGGAAAATGGAATCAACGAAATCACAGAGTAACTTCCGTGACCGAATTTCAAACATTAGCATTCTTCGTCTTCCTTTGTGGCTGTTTACAAATGTGTTGCTGCATCTAACGGGATAATTAGACATTAAGTAATTTGATTTTTTTTCTAATAATGGGGAAGCTAGCATTTCACATTCATTTATGGGCTACTGTTTGTTCAAGGACATGTTTCAGGAGCAACGGATGCATGTGAAAAGCCAGGTAACAGGACAGAAGGTTCTGGAAGGGTGGCTTCCTGCAAAGCAGCAGTCACAATGAAGACTTTTCTAACATAATTTCAACTAGGTTTGAGTTAATTTGCCAAGTGTAACTGTAGCTTGCATGGAGGCTGATGGAGTTGCCAGGTATGTGTTTATTAGAGCAGTTAGTAATCATAAAGGAGGGAACTCCAGACCAGGGCTGGTGATGCCAACTGCAAAGACTTACAGCAGAGAGTCAAGTCCAGTGTTGGGGGCCATTTCACAGAAATCTCCAGGCCAAATCATTCCTTTTCTTCCCATCAAAAGAATATGCCCAGGTACCAGAGGGTATTTCTAGACTAGACTATGTATCAAATAAAATTTGAGTCTCAACCCTGTGCAATCACTTGTATCTAACTATAACACCATCTGGGACCAGTGCAAAGGGTGAGACATACAGGGAACACAAACTGGACTGGATGAGTTTTTAAAAATGACACAAAGTGGGGTTTTGACAGAGGCTTGAAAGCTGGATGGGGGTGGATAGAGAGGGGTTAGGAAAGGAGTGACATGGTCAAAATATAATGCATAAAATTATCAAAGGAACAATAAGATATTTTAGAAACGATGTTTTTCACCTTGGTCCTAACAGAGGAAGCTGCGTACCTCCACCTTCTCCTAGGAAGGAAGCCGACAATTCTTAATGTGCTGTGTCTGCCAATTCGTGCTCTGTATCTTCTCTCCAGAGACGAAGACCTCACCATCCAGTCACTGCATCTCAAACAGCAGGGTGGCCCACGTTTCTAATTTTAACACAATATTTTTATTAAATTTCCGCAGATGATAGATTTATATAAAATATATTTTGATCATACTTATTCTTTCCCTCCCACTAACCCCTCTGAGATTTATCTACCCCAACCCCAAGTCCAATTCCAATTTTCTGTCCTCTTTGTCTGTATTTTCATTTTTTTCTATAGCCCACTAAGTCTACCTAGCACTCTCCATAGGCACATGTATGCAGGCTCCCAACTGACCATGGTCAACTTACCAGGAGCCACACACTCTTACAGAAGACTGGCTTTCCCTCCCCCAGGAGACATCGCTTGGATAACTCCTCAGCTGGGGTGGAACCTCCTGAGACCCTCCCTGCCCCATGCTAGAATGCTGCCTCACCTTGATCTTATGCAGACAAACATGGTGGCCATTAATTCCTGAGCACAGCACTCCTCCCTGACCTCTGGCTCTCTCTTCTCCCAAGGTCTCTGAACTGTGGTGGAAGATATGGTATCGATATCTCATTGTGGCTGGGCGCTTCGCAGTCACACATCTCTGTCCTTTGACAAGTGTGTGAGTCTTTGTGCTAACTGGCATCTATTTATAGTAAAAGAACTCTGAGCAGGTCTGATGGCTACACTCATCTATGGGGTAGCGATATAAATTTAGAAGGCAGTTTATCTGGCTCTCATTCTATTTAAATATGTAGAGATAAAGAAATACCAAAAAGAGGAATAAAACCCCACTGGCTTTGGGAAAATAGCACCAGCGGGTTCACACCCAGGATTGTTCCAAACTGGATATGTGGGCACTACTCAGTCTTTTTGTTAAAAAGTGGTATAGAAATATCTGGTTTGTAGGCAAGCCAAGTGACTTGAATATGAATATCTCTCAGTACATGACAGCTTGTGTCAGTAGTGTGGATCAGCGCTGGCAAGGACATCTTATAAACTATTGGCTCCTGTTCTTCTTTGAGGTGAAGATCTAAAACTCACCAAGATAGGCAACTGACCTAAAGTCGCTCAGCTTAACTCTGGATTTCTTGTTGCCAACCTGCAAACTCCAGTTTCATACAGGAAAACACCCAAAACTTTCCTAGTAAGTGAAGATCTGGCGTGAGCCCCACAGAGCTGTCCAGGCCCCTCAGCTCTCCTCCTGGGCGCCATCACACCGCAGTTTGCAGAAGGGCTATAATGACTCATGTGACTTTGAAGTCTGCCAGGATGTCCTGTTCTGGTTAGGCTCTGTTTGTAGGACTTCTGTCAGGCTTTTGGTTACCCCAGGGTGAAGTGTTTCTGTTCCCTAGTTCAAAGCCCCCTTCCTTTCCTCTCTCTCAACTCCATGAACATCATGCCACGACCTCTGTGTCTTCTCCATCTCTCTATCGTGAACCGATTCCTGTGAGAATTAGCTTGCAGATCACTGCCTCCATCTGCATCTCCAGAGCTAGCTACAGAGATGAGGAGGACAGCAGGGAGCAGCACCTGTTGGAGGAGAGGACAGCTGGAGAACAGCTGGGGTGTTGTAGTTAAGTTCCTAGGCATGAGTACATTGCCCAAGATACATAGGGGCAGAGGGCTCAGGAGGACCCAGACAGAGTTTTGAGGGGATGGGGATGATAGAAATCTGCTCTGTCTTTTGGGAATGAGATGATGCATGGACATTGTGCTCAGCTGGGGATCTTAGCAAACATTGATTTCTGCACCATCCTGCTCATCCTTATTTTATTATTACATCATCTTCATCTTCAGTAAACACCCTGTATAAGTCTGTGTTTAAGCCTACCTTGTGTCTATATTTGTTAAAATATACTGATTTCTTGGCGATTTCACAATACTCTAACTTTTTTATCTAGTATGTATTGCACACCCACTTGATAGCAAATAGACACAGCTTTTATCTCCCCTGAAAAATCTCTTTCTTATTTTTTTCTCTTAGACCCTCTTCTTCATTCAGGCCTCCTCGTTTTTCCCAGCTACGCACACTCAGTCTTGGCCAGTCACTCCCTCTTCCCTGTCTCCTGTCACAGACACAGTCTTGGTTCCCACTCTCCAATGTGCTATGGGGCTTCCGAGCTGCCACAACGTGAGCAATGGGGGAAAGGGAAAAAAAAAACTAACGGAAAGTGTGACATGGAGATGGGAAAAGGGAAAGAGAAACTTGAGGCAAAAGGCAGAAAGAAATATGAGTGAGGGATGGGCCTGAAGCATGAGCCATTGTCAGAGATCCAAGGAACTGTTCAAAGACAAAGACTAAAATAATATATGTGCTGCTTGGCTGTGAATTAAAGAAGCAAAGAAAATTTAAAAATCTGTCAAAATATATGAAAAAAATTTTTTTCCTCCTCAAAAGACAGCTGAACGAGTGTCCATCACCTCTGCTCTAAATTTCATCTACTGGGCTTGAGTTTCTCTCTCTCTCTCTCTCTCTCTCTCTCTCTCTCTCTCTCTCTCTCTCTCTCT
>NC_034591.1:158263594-158272052 GCF_900095145.1 Mus pahari
TGTGTGTGTGTGTGTGTGTGTGTGTGTGTGTGTGTGTGTATACACAGCTAAGCTGAAGCTTCAGGCAACATCTACTGTTTGGAAAACGATGAAGGTAGATAATCAAAATATGCCCCTCCAATATTATCCCCCTAAGATTATGCCCCCTCAGATATTGTTAAAGACAAGGCTCTTGTCAAGGCCAATTAAGTAAGCTAATAATTTGCTTCCCTTTCAAAATAGTGAGCAAGTGTTGTTTGTTCTGATGTTAACACGTGTCGCCCTCACGTAAAAAGTGTGTACTGACTTGGTTCCAGTGACTGAGGTCCACAATAGAGGCTCTTTCCCTTCAGGTGTCATCAATTATTTTTCCCAGTCTAGGTATGTTTTGGAGATCAGCAAGGACATTAAAATTCTATAATAAGGAATATTGGTTTTTCTCAGTAAATAGAACCATGTGGTCATTGTTTAGTCTGAAACTTAGGCTGCCAGTGACTGCCAAGTTCAGGTGACTGGATACTAGCTAGCTTCAGAAGTAGCTGGCAAAGGGTAATTTTTCTTTTCCTTTTGCCACTTTGGCAGATACAAAACTAATATTCTTTCTGCCAACAATATAAGACTTTGCCTATGAGGACCTGAGTATTTTGGTACCACATATTTGGTGCATCCCACTGAGATGTTGATGCCTCTCACAGATTAGCATCCCTGGGGAGAACCAGCTGGCCTGCAAGCCAGCTTGTCCTTAGCTCACATATCATTTTCCTCTGGTCATTGTCTGAGGCTTTTTAGCACAGCAGACAGGAAATGGAGGGAACAAGAACCAGGAAGGGGAAACCTATACTGTCAGTGTTGTTAGCTCTTCCTATCCACCAAGTGAAGCACACATCTGAGTGAGTCTGTGAGCACAAACTTGGTTGAGCAGCATTGCTCCGCAGACTGCACGAAGACTAATCATGAAAGATGTTTCCATTCTAATACACATCTAAACATTTTAGGGCACCCAAGGGTAAGATTAACAAGATGCCTTAGATTTTTATTGAGAGTTTCAGAAGGATCACTGAAGAACATACCCGATAATTTAGCTAAATAAAATAAATCATGCAGGAGGTTATGAATAAGGAATGTTAGTCTCTAAATTGACTACAACTCCAAACAAAACCCCAACACTTTTTCTTCCCATGGAGATCAAGCTAGGGCCTCCTATGTGTTTTACACTCAGCTTCCAAAAGCCCAACTTCTTCGGGTGGTAATGCATTGATTATAACACCCTAGAGAGCCAGTTTCTTAAAAGAAAGGAACCAGATTGACTCTGACCATGAGTCCTAAAGCCATTACAAGGGGCTACAGAGATGGCTCTGGGATTGAGATCCATTATGTTCTTGCAGAGGACCAAGTTTGGTTCTCAGCACCCTCCACCTTCTGTAACGTCAAGTCTAGGACATCCAGCATACTTTACTGGTATCCATGGGCACTGTCCACAGGTGGTACATATACACACTTGCAGGCAAGCAGTCATATACCTCAAACTTGTAAAATAAATAAATATTTAAAATACATATTATAAAAGTGTGATTAGGAAAACTGTGGCATTGCAACAAAGAGACAAAAAGGAAGTGTGTGTGTGTGCGTGTGCGTGTGCGTGTGCGTGTGCGTGTGTGTGTGTGTGTGTGTGTGAGAGAGAGAGAGAGAGAGAGAGAGAGAGAGAGAGAGAGAGAGAGAGAGAGAGAGAGAGAGAGAGAGAGAGACTTTATATCTATCCATCTCTTCTTGTCCAGAGAGGAAAGGCAATTGACAAACACATTTCCAGATCCTCTGGAGTGAGAGACCCAGATGTGACCTGACATCTGTCAGATGTGGTGAAGGTGCCAAGGAAATGCTCACAAGTGATGGCTGAGGCAGGAGAATCAGATATGAAGATCACTCGTCTGCAGGAGGCACCCAGTATCTTCGCCCTAATTGCCTAGGTTTTGAAGGTCATCCCTAGCAGGAAGAGAGGCATTGTTTTTGCTGTAGGGTTGCACCTGGCCCACATGTGCTTGGGCAAAAGTCTCCTGACTGAAGTAGACCCCCGATTCCTGGATCAGGGGCTTCAATTTGGGTTTCATCTGTTTGGTCACTGGTTAGCATACGGTGTCAGTTCATGATGACCAGTGGTGGCACAGGTCACTCCTCAGTGGACACTCAGTTCTGCTGGGCTTTAGTAGTTGAATAGAAAGATTTGTAGCAACCCAGCCAATCGTCTGCCAATTTGTTTTAAATCTCTTTCTAGTCCATATTTCTGCAAAGACTTTCATTTTCCTGTGTTGCACATCATTCAACAGATAGATGCTAATTAAAAACATGTTCATTTCACAGTCTTCTTAGAGACAAAAATATGAAGTTAGATGGTAACCATGCTGGAATTCTGGTCATTGTGAAAGCTCTCACTTCTCATGGTCATTATTGGGTAGGGGACTGACAAGAGATCTTAGTGACTGCAGGCAAAGGATTCAGCTCCAGATAAACAATGACTCAGACTGTAATTCACTACCTCAAGCCCATTTGCCCAAATCTCAAGTCCCAGCTCCAGCATGTTTGAAAGTACCTGCCCACAGTGTGTCACAGACAGTAGTGAGTTTGAAACTCAACAAGTGGTAAATTTATTATACTGAGTGACAGTGGGAAATACAAATGACAAAAGTGATATCCTGAAAGCACAGGAAACAGCAAAATCAGGACCTTGGCACACACCAGGACCACAGGACAATCAGAACCACAGCACACGTAAGAACCTCAGCACACATCAGGACCTTAGCACACATCAGAACTTCAGTACACATCAGAACCTCACAACAAATAAGAGACCACATCCCCTCAAAATTTCAGGCAGTGCTGTGGGGTGATCTTACTTTTTAAAATATAGACATTAGTGCAACTCCTCAGTATTTTTTGTTAGTCTCAAACTGGTCCCTCCAGCCTCTTCCAGTTCGTCGTGTCATACTGGGGCCACATGCCTGGGACAGTGTCTGTGACCCCTACACTCTGTTGGCTACAGTCCAACTCTGGGTAAGAGGAAGCAGTGGTGTTAATATACCTCAGATCGAAGAGTAGACATAAACATGTAGAACAAAATGCCCGCTCCTAGCTGTGCATCGTCTTCAGGAGCACAGGGTGAAGGCAAAATCCAGCAGCCCCGTGCAGTACTGTCTTCACAGAGCTGGAGCCCACCACTTCTCCAGCCACGTGATCACCAGCCCTCCTGACCATGAGGTGCAGGCCTGATTTTGCCTTGTTTTTCTTTTAGCACTAGAAAACCTGAGCTTCGCTTCAGGTTTCGCTCTGGAATCGCAATGCGGGTGCTGATTTACTTTGCAATAGCATCTACCCCAACACAGCACTGACCCAGGCTCTGCTCATCACTCTGAGAGACAATGCTTCTGATATTAAACTATCCTTGCATTTTAGAGACCCACCAGATTTTATTGAGATGTATAATTCTTGTGACAGAAGCGTGCATCAATTTAACGTACACATATTGATATCTAGCTTCCTGCATGAAATTAATTACTAGAGCATCCTTTTCTTTGAAGTTTTGTCTGATTTTATGTCTAAAAACTTCTGGTCTCATACATAATCTACCATAATTTTAACATTCCAAAAGAGATAATAAGTGACTTGGGTTAATCTGTCCCTTGGCTTTATCTGTCTGTACAAAAACCGCCTTGCTGGTATCTTTTGTTGAGGAGAAGTTGACAGTTTACTCCTAATTCATATTCCCTGACATTTCCAGTTTATTTTTAATTAATCTGTACTGAATATCTATTTTATCTAGACCTTGTTAAGTTCATTTCTTCACAATAATCTCATATATCTACTTTCTGTAATTAATTTCTTTTTATTATAAATATACTTTTAAATTTCTGCTCCTACTCAGTTTTTCCAAGGGTTTTTCTACTGTGTGAGTTTTTTTTTTAAAGAAACTCTTTGGGGGCAAGAATTGTTGATTTTTCACTATTACCCTTTTTAATCACTTCGTAATCACGTTTACATTTTTCCTTCTCAAAGTGTCTTAAGTTGAACACTCACTCATTTTTATAATATTTCAATTTGTTAAAATGATTGATAGATGGTATTTCCATAACCATTACTTGGAATCTTTATATTTTTCTATTTAGATTTTCTTTTGAACCTTCAAGTTATTTATAAATGTGCGTCGGTTCCCAACTGGGAAGAATTGATGGCTACTTAACAGGTTTTGTATGAAAAAAGGAAACTTATTTGTACACAGTATTTTTAAACCAAGTCATATATTTATTTTATATTTTATTTATTATATTACATATTCTGTAACCATAACTTGAACATATGATTTTCCATAATGATTATCATAGATACAGTGACCACCTAAAGCTTGGTTTAATCTTTTTGTTCAAGCCACTTCTGTAACAGCTGTAGGCACAAGTGCTTCGTCACCCTCAACGCCTATTGCCAGTTGGCAAGGCGATCTGGGGTCCAAGGATTCTGTAGGGAGAACTTTTAGGGTTGTATCCAAAGAAGCATTGGCTGTGGAGAAGAGATGCCATAAAGGCCATTCATGAAGTGATTCTCAGATGTCAGAGAATGATGGGAATTGAGTCCAGAAGCCCACCACTATGATAACACGGCTGGAGTTAAGTCATACTGATGACTTTGGCTATGGAGACAATTCTAGATGCACCTTTATTCAGAGAGCAGCACAGTATGGCACTGCACCGCACAGCAAGACACTTCTCACTGAAGCACAGCTCCGCACGTCACTGCACAACACTGTATGGCACTGCTTGGCACTGCTTGGCACCGCACGGCATGGAACAGCTTACTAGGTACTCTCAGCTTCAGCCCCAGTTGTTTCCTGACTTCTCTGAACTTTGAACAGAAGCTTGAGTGGCCAGTTGTTGGTTTCCTCCAATCCTCGGTGTACAGAACCAAAGCTCCAAAGCTGGGTCTCTGAGGAGCACGGGGCCCAGGGGGTAGTGAGGGGTCTTTCTCTCTTGGGGCACTCTACCACCCATGGATTTTCTAGGACTCCCAGAATGAGCCCCACACACCCAAACTTTGTTTCCCATCCCTCCAACTCCCCCTGCTTAAACGTCCACCCCCTTTAAAGTTTAGTTAACTTTTTTTTTTTTTTAACCTGCTTTAATAACCGAACAGCAAGCTCTGTTCTTCGGGAAAGGGAAGATCTTCTTTTCTCTTTTAGCAGCCGAACAGTCAAAATAGGATACAACACTTTATTTCTCGGAGCTTCAGGAGCGTCTAGGCGTGTATCCATCAAAACACCTCTACAATGTCACCTTATTAGTGTCTTAGTGGAAATGCAAAGAGAACCAAAGAGTCAAGCCAGATATAATCACCAATGTTCCTTACCTGGAAGGATGTTCTTGCTTACCCCTCTGTAGTCCTTGTAACTTTGCCCAGTTCAGACCTGGAGATCTGCCCAGTGTCTACTGCAATCATATGTGGCCGAGAATGTGGATTTAAATAATGGTGCTGTTCATAAGGGCACTTAGCAAATAATAGTATGCTGGCTGTCGCTGTGTGCTGTGAACATAGGTAATAGTAGCATTGTTCTGGGAAGAAATTTGAAACTTAGTACTCTCCTGAGTCTCTCAAGTTAAAGTTTGAGCAGATTCAATTATTAAAGGGATTGGGGGTTATTAAGGGAGCACAGAAGTGCCACTGTGCTCAGACTTCTGGGTTTAGGAGACTGCTCTCCGGGACTCCATGGCTGTGTTTCCTTCATGGTCTCTGTGAAACAGAGCTGAGAAGCATAGTAAAGGAACTGTAAGTAAGGAAGTGGAAAAAAAAAAAAAAAAGATAAGTAAAAATCCTGAAGACAAAATCGTCACCAAAAATAAAATAACAAAACAAAAGTTAAGAGGACGATTTAATGAGATGTTGTTGTGATAGGAAGTATCTTAAAAAACAAAACAAAACAAAACAAAACTCAAAGTATTGTTAGCCAAAAGGCCAACAGAGCAATTAGACCACCACCCCCCCACACACACACACAGACAGTATTTCTTCAGAGATTCACCAAAGCAGCTAGCTTGAAGAACAGGCTTAGGAGACACCCATGAACAGTCATTTAAGAACTGTTTGAAGTGGAGAGACTGAAGAGCTAAAGCAATGGGCAAATTGAGTCCCAAAGAATTTTTAAATGCAAGTTTGTTTTCTGCTTGCCCATCACCCTGAGGCTCTTAACCAGGTAACACTTCTATTAACCTGTCTCCTAAGCCATAGTTTAGTCTCTGGCCAGTAGTGGTTTGGGCCACAGGGAGATCAACTGTATGTGCATATGTGCACTGGGACCACTCAGGAGTCTCCTGGCACTTAGTTGCATGGACTACCTGGTTTCCAGACATGTGTCTGAGTGGACAGTGTCTATTACATTCATACCCTGAACTGGGTCACCTGTCTGTCAGCTCTCTCTGCTCTGCCCAGCAGCCTTCAGCTTCTGTAGGAAAAGAAAGCCAGAGACGACAGAGAATGCACATCCCCTCTGGTGATCATGGAAGACATACTGCGTGTTGCTGCCAAGAGAGATGAGTCTAGGAATGCCAGCCCTGCTCTCACGCTTTCTCCTCACCCCACTTTGAGGTTGTAGGCATACCCTGAGCTTCCAAGAGTGTGTGTTGGCTCAGAAGCCCGATGAACAAGGTAGTCTCCAAGGTTATCCCAAAGCTTAAAAGCCAACTGCTGGAGTTATTGGCAGCATGGATTTGTGCTGCAGTTCCAACTTCCTACTGAAAAGGTGAGAAAGACCACAGAGGCCCTTGACTACCCACTGTGCCTCTCTGAAAGGCACATAAGGACTCCAGCAGCCTAGGCATATTAGCTCTGAGGAGCCTCAGCACAGATTTCTGAGCTCCCTCTTGCCCCCAGATGTGTGCCCAGATGCATCATGTTCTAGTCTCAGCTATATTGTGATAAAATACACTGACAAGAGTCACACCTTAGGGAAATCAAAGATTGTTTCACCTTTAGTCCCAGGTTACAGTACATCAGGGTGGAGAAGTCAATGCAGGAACTTAAAGCATAATATCTATAGCCAAGACAAGATGGGGGTCTGGAGGAATGAATGAATGAATGATGAATAAATGATGAATGAGTGATGAATGGATAAATGATGAATGATTAATGAATTAATGAATGATTAATTAATGATGAGTGAATGATGAAGGTAGGAAGGGAAGAGGGAAGGAAGGAAGGGAGGAAGGAAGAAAGGAAGGAGGGGAGGGAAGGAAGGAATATACAAATCCCCATGTCTTTAGTATTTGGCTAGCTTTTTTCCCTCTCCACTGTTGGAGGTCAACTCACAAACTGTGGTACTCACATTCAGGCTGGGTCTTCTCACTTGAATTAACAATCAAGACAATCCCCTCACAGACACACTCACCAAACAACCCAGTCAAGAAAATTCCTCATGAAGACTCTCTTTCTTTCATCAAGACACTTTTTTTTTCTTGGTTGTATCAAATTGACAGTTAAAAATAACCAGCAACCTCATGTAGGGACAGAAATTCCCAGAATCACCAGGCCAGAGTCCCCAGGGGCACCAGCCACTGTGGCAGCACATTTGGGTTCCTTAGCACCATCAAGGTGTCTCAAAAGAGGGACAGCCTTCATCCTCTGAGCACCTCATTTCTGTTGACAATGGGAACTAGCAACAATGGTGTGCAGATGAACTTATTGGTACTCACCAGCCGTGGGAATATGTTTGAGTACATCAAACCTGCCTTTATGACTCTGTGTGGGAAGCAGAGAAGGATCAATGGCAGGTTCTGGAGATCTGCAAGAGGTAAAGAGTAGAGGAAAAAAATAGAGCCAGGTAAAATATTATATGTTGGTTTCTCTCAGTTTTCTGTGGCTCTAGAAAAGCGCAAGGCATGAGAAGGTAACTTAAAGTGACAGTAGCCTCAAGTCCACAACGGAGACGAAGCCTGAGATGACATGAACATCCTGTCTTACTGTCCTGGCCTTCAGCTCTCTGCCTCTCCTGACAGCTTTATTCCTCAAGGACTCACCAATAGTGCATCCTCCATTCCCACCAGTTTGCAAAGAGAAATGAATGTCATACTTACAGCGGTTGGAGGGGGCAAAAGGTCCTAACACAATTTCTAATTGCAGCTAACACAAGCAATTAGAAAACTCAAAAGGAACCCCAGCAATCTGTACTTGAGAAACAAAAATAAGGATATCCTCTCTAATGTTTTCTGTTATTACCTGTTCAGTCCTGAATGAGAGTTTCTGATTCAAAGATGGGCACAGAATTGTTGAGGAGACATGTTAGTGGGGTTGCAAGTGTGGCCTGACAGCTCTTTTTCACAAACACTGAGAGAAGAAATCATGTGCAACAAAGATGTATTGTGTGTGTGTGTGTGTGTGTGTGTGTGTGTGTGTGTGTGAGAGAGAGAGAGAGAGAGAGAGAGAGAGAGAGAGAGAGAGAGAGAGAGAGAGA
>NC_034591.1:158272112-158275559 GCF_900095145.1 Mus pahari
AGAGAGAGAGAGAGAGAGAGAGAGAGAGAGAGAGAGAGAGAGAGAGAGAGAGAGACCATTGTCTTGTATGTGTGTGATCATTGTCTTGTGTGTGATCATTGTCTTGCACATGTGTGATCATTGTCTTGTATGTGTGTGATTATTGTCTTGTACATGTGTGTGATCATTGTCTTAAAACATTATATTTAATTAGACCTCAAGCATTTAGAAGCAATTAGATAGAGAACATTGCCAGTTACTGAATCATATAACATACTATTTAGATTAAGTGCAATAAGCAATCTGCGAGACAAAGCAGGGAAGAAATATATTATTAAGCTAAACCTGGAATAATCATTTGATATATGTAGAAATATATATGAATACAACATATGAAATATAAAATGAATTCCAAAACTGACATCAAGTTCAGAAGCCCAAGGCTTAGTGAGCCTGTCTAACTTTTTTTTAATATAAAAGAGACAGGATCGGCCCTAGAATATTCTTCCGTAGGCAATTATATGTTCTACTTGGCTGTTAGGCAGCTGTCAGTATCAGAGCAAGACTATGAAAATGGAAATCTTAAAAAAAGCAGGCCTGTTTATATTGATAAAAAAACAACTCCACTGAGCAAGCGAAGCGGAAGAGCCCCAATAACGATGAAATATATGAAACGCAGGCCACACGCACCGCTCTTTATTATCCTTGAGTTTTTCCAGGAAATTTCCGATAAAAAGAAAGTGAGCCTGAAAGTGATGGAAGGTTCCAGACAGCTTTGGTTTGAATCGGGGTTCAAGGGCTGGGCTGCCCTCTCTCCTCGTCCTGTATAACAACTGTAAGTGAAGACTTACAGCCATGGCACATCGTGTCCTACATCCTCCATAGCATGAAGCAAGGAAGGAAGACGAAGGGCAGGCTGGCCAAGGTCTGTAGCAAGCCTCTGCCTCCCCAGCCTGGTACATTTCTGCATTTGCTGACTTTGCCCATCCTATTGCTGACTTTACCCATCCTATTGCTGACTTTGCCCATCCTATTGCTGACTTTGCCCATCCTAGTTTAAAAGGTTCCATTGCTCTAAAACCTCATCAGAGCACATTCTTAATATATGTTCTCCCTTTAGTTTACCAGGAAATCTTTCATATCCAGGGAATCCTTCTTTTCATCCTTGTATGATACATGGTGGTGTTTGAGGCAGAGTAGTGGGAATGACCAAGTCATCAGTCATTCTAGAGACTGCATCAGCATCGGTAGGAACACTGAGAAAATGACGTTCACAATACCCTGAAAGCACAGTTCTAGAAGGCACAGAGCCTTGTCAGTTGGGTACCTAGCTTTGGATCATTCTAAGATTGTGATTGGAAGGCCATCCAAACACTGCCCCACCTGGAGATCCACCCCATATACAGTCACCAAACCCAGACACTATTGCAGATGCCAAGAAGTGCATGCTGACAGGAGTCTGAGATAGCTGTCTCCTGAGAGGCTCTGCCAGAGCCTGACAAATACAGAGGCAGATGCTCTCAGCCAACCATTAGACTGAGCATGGGGTCCCCAATGGGGTCCCCAGTGAAGAGTTAGAGAAAAGACTGAAGGAGCTGAAGGGGTTTGCAACCCCATGGAAAGAACAACAATATTAACCAACCAGACACCCCCCCCCAGAGATTTCAGGGACTAAACCACCTACCAAGAAGTACACATGGAGGGACCATGGTTGCAGCCGCATAAGTAGCAGAGGATGGCCTTATCTGTCATCAATGGGAGGAGAGGCTCTTGGTCCTGTGAATGTTCAATGCCCCAGTGTAGGGGAGTTTGAGGGGGTGGAGGCAGGAATGGGTGGATGGGTAGGGAACAACCTCATTGAAGCGGGGAAGGGGGATGGGTTAAAGGGTTTCAGGAAGGGGGGACCTGGAAAGGTGATAACATTTGAAACATAAATAAAGAAAATATATATAAAAAAGAGGACTGTGATTGGGTTATCTACACATACTGCGTTACCAAACTGAATGCTATCATAATATGGGCTTGATTCTTACACTTGGTTAATAGGTCAGGTTACCTGGAAAAGAGGACCCAGTGTAAAAGGCAAAGACTACATGGGACAAATCTCCTTACACTGAAGATGTGTAGATGTGAGCTCTTGAGAAACATTTGCTTTGCTTTCACTCATGGATGCCTGCATGCATACATACATGCATGCATACATATATGCACACATATATACATGCATGCATGCATATATGCATACATACATACATGCATACACACATGCATGCATACACACATGCATGCATGCATATATACATGCATACATACATGTGCACATATATACATACATGCATACATACATGCATACATACATGCATACATACATACATGCATACATACATACCTTTCTTAAAACCACAAATGGGGAACCCTGATGCTAAGAATATAAAAGTCAGCAAAACCAGCACACACCCATCTTAATTTTCTCCTTATTTCTTCCTCAACATCGCTATCCTAAGATGCTATACCCTGCCACTGAACTGCTGTCAAAGGAAGGAGTCAGATTCTGAGCTAAGCCCCACCTCAAGATGTCTTCTCTACTGCGTTACCATGAGGCAGAATGCTAGTCAGCATGGCAGCCAGGCTTCAACGTTGGATGGAATCATAGGCTACACATGGTCATTCATGCTCTGTGATGCAGTTATGGAATATTGTGAAAGATCTGGAGTCTTACCTTGTGTTAGATGGCATGTCTCTGAGATTCCCCCACCTCCACATGGCTGTTCATTGCCCTTCCACCCAGTGGACCTAGCCAATCTGACAACCTGGTCATATGTCTTTTGCCCATGTCTTGCCCTCTAGCCTCCCTCATCTGATTGGGTCAGATAAGAATCCTGTCAAGTTCTACCACCAGGGGAAATGAAACAGGAAGACATTTTTCATCAGAGGCCTTGAGACTTAACCAAAAGCAATTGTTGATATTTAACAACACAGTTCTATGCCAGAATTCTCTCATTTTTTCCAGGGTATAATCTCATGGTAGCCTGTTACACATTTTCTCAGCCTACTGTCACGTGCTTCCAGTTGTGAACTTTAAGGAGCAGCAGAGAGCATGTCTGCCAGCCTCTTTATGTGGTCCCCAGCACAGTGGTACACGGGGGTCAGTGCTCAAGGGATGTTCATGAGCAACAATGTCCTGGAAGTTCTGCCTCCCAGGCTCTCTCACTCTCACACTGAACTGTCCACTCATGAAGAGACACTTAGGAAACATTTATTTTCCAGAGTCTAATCAGCATGCCCCTATGCCATGTCATTCTTCCTGCCATGCCCCGCAGTAGCTGTGGCATCTGCGTGAGGGACAGAGGAAGCAGAAGAGGTACATAGGACAAGAATGTAGACAGGGGCTTTCTCGGTTTGGGGACAAGATACTGTGTGTAATCTACCAAGTGCACATCTCACAAAGGCTCTCTCTCTCTCTCTCTC